>NC_056731.1:15222062-15227062 GCF_019279795.1 Protopterus annectens
GCATACCCGCTTACGTCTAGGGTTGCCACCTTTTCTAATGGACAAACTGGGGCATTTTTGGGACACACATCAGATTTTACAGGCCGACACATACCCACGGTCAGTACAGGGTTTATAACTTTACTTATTTTCCTAGATGAGAGCTTATTCTTGTAGCAGTTTAGTTGCTTATTCTGTTTCTCATAAAATGTACATATTTTGCATACAGAAATAACTGTTTTATGCAACTGTTATATGAAATATGGTACATAATTATTTCCTACAATCACAGGACATTTGCCATTGTATTATTTTTGGTCAGGACACACCTGCCCAAACAGGGACTGTCCCTCACAAAGTGGGACAGGAGGTACCCTGCTTACGTCAGCTCCTTAATCGCCCTATATCCAACTGCCACTATGCGAATGTGTAAAGTATATATTCTCGATAATGCATGTGGGGAGCCATGCATCATGGGTCATGTGTTTAATCCCGGGTAGTAGATTTTTCATGACCGGCTGGAGGCTGAGCAGTCTCGTGAATCACTACTGCACATACAACTTGTGTCCAGATATCTACAGGACTGGACATCATGTCGTGACACCAAGTCTGATGTTTACACAGGATACTTATCCCATGAGGGATGTCCAAAAATTGAAAAGACCAATAACCGGCAATAACCTTTGATATTTTTGGATTTACGAAAATGTGATAGGATTATACATGCAAGGGATACATAGTTTGCAATCCTGAAACTGCCTAGGGTGAGACTGCCTACTAGGTATGCGTAGTGGTCACTATGTGCAGATATGGCTGCACCAAGCTAGCAGCCCGAGTATGGCTGGATTTGGTGGATGTTCAGGAATGGGCGGGGGGGTTGTGTGCTGTAGAGGGGATGGTGGGTATTCAATTATGCATACACGTGTGTTGTGGTTGGATGGCTTAGTTCAGGCCAGACCATTATGTGGGTATGTGCCGGTGACGTTTCTGTACATGTGTATCGCACATTTTAATATTCATATGTTTGTGGGATTGTGTTCTACATTATGGCCTATCAGGTTGTATTGTGGATGTGTATGTTTGTTCTTTGTGTTTCTTTCTGATTCACCCACTACTCCCTCATACACCTCCAGTTCACCTATTGTGCATCCAACACAGTCTCCCCTTGGCGAATTATTACATTACCCGTCCCCCCACCCTCATATTCCACACACTCCATCCATCCCTTCTCTGGTTGATGGCCCATGGCACGGTCAAGGGAACACATTGCATACAATACATATCTCTGGTACCTGTATGGTTGTGAGGACTACCCTAGCATTTTTCATCTTCCACATGCTGTACATCACGCACATAGGTACATGCAAATACTTATCTTTCATGACATGGTAGGTAGACCCGGGTAATACCCGTTCATCTTTGGCCCATCCTGACAAGGACACCTTGGACCACAAATGGGCAGATTTTGGGTGAATGCTCTGACCATTACTAGGGTTGCCACCTTTTCATATGGCCAAGATGGGATATATTTGGGACACACATCAGATTTTACAGGCCAACACATACCCACAGTCAGTACAACGGATAGTACTTTTGTTTTATGCCTAAATGTAAGCTTACTGTTGTAGCAGTTTAGCTGCTTCTTCTGTTTCATTTACTTGCTTATTTTGTTTCTTGTAACATGTAGGTATTTTTCATATGGAAATAAGTATTATATGTGACTATTACATAAGATTTGGGACATAATTATGTCCTACGATCACAGGACATTTTACATTTATAATGGTTTAGGTATGGACACAACTGCCCAGAGGGGGACTGTCTCTCACAATGTGGGATAGGTAGTAACCCTGACCATTGGGCTAGGCTTAGCTATTGGGGGCACGCTAACATGATGTGTTTCACTTCCACTTGGTATAACTATCGACACTACAATGGAATACAGGCACAGGGTTTTAAACGTCATTTGTTTGAGGGATGGGGACTCAATATTCAGCTACGTGCATTTGTGTATGCTTTTTATTTTTGTGTTTGCAAAACTGTCTTGCATGCTTTGCATATGTTTCAGTATCCACGGACACTGACAGGTGTGATTACTACAAGAGGCAGGCTGTACTAGTCAGCATTTTAGGTTGCGTGTATGCAACCGACATGATCACGCCTCCGTGCAGAGCTTGGACACGCCCCCTGCACTCGTACTCATTTCCTATGCACGTGGCCGTTATGGCAGTGCACCTTCATTAATATGCATGTGATGCTGCTGCTCCAGCTCTATGCCGCATGGTCAGCGCAAGGCTAACGCCGTCCTTGCGCCGAGCTTCATGAATCCTGGGGTTTGTTGACATTTTAGTGCATTCAGCAAGACCTAGAACAGCATTTATTAATCCCACTTGAACACAGGTAAAAGGAGGACCTGAATTCCCTAATACTGAAAGTTGTGCATTTATTCAAAAAGAAACTAAAAAAATAAAAACAGTAAAACCCCAGCTTAGATGGCATCATCTCTGATACGTATATATATATATATATATATATATATATATATATATATATATATATATATATATATATATATATATATATATATATATTTATATTTATATATATATATAGCGTTCCTATTATAACCTTGAACTTGTAAAAGTTCGAATGTCACATGGTCGACACCATATGATTGAACTTTTACAAGTTCGAAGGTTAAAATTAATGGCTCTGTATGGCACAAAATGGGAAAATTTCCCTTTTCTGCACTGAAGTGGGATCACAGAGTTGGTATATTTAAGTAGTGTGGGTGTGGGGGATGCAGCCCCCTGCTCAGAGCATTTAGTTAAGTTGTTCTTTTTTTTATTTTTATTATATATTTGATGTTTCAAACTTCGCTGATACAGTGTCAATCATATGACGTTCAAAGTTTTGAAACTTCGAGTATATAATATAGACCCTATATATATATATATATATATATATATATATATATATATATATTTTATATATATATATATATATATATATATATATATATATATATATATATATATATGGTTCCCCTTCAGAAGGTCGAATGGCTGAAATCTTGAAATGCATATGGCCGAAGCCATATGCTCAAATTTCAGAAGCTCGACCTTCTGAAAGGAAAAAAAAAAAGAAAACAATGTAACACAAAACAATGTTTCTGCAGGGGGGCAAGCCTCAGTGCACCCCTCACACTCCCCGGAACTTATTTATACCAACTCTGAGATCGCACTACAGTGCAGAAAGGGAAATCTCCTGTTCTGTGCTGTATGCTGATCCCCATTCAGACGGTTGGGCTTCTGAAATTCCGAGTATATGGTCTCGACCATATGCATTTCGAGATTTCAGCCGTTCGACCTTCTGAAGGGGAACTATATATATATGTATATATATATATATATATATATATATATATATATAAACAAATACATACACACACCAATATATATATATATATATATATATATATATATATATATGTGTGTGTGTCTGTGTGTGTGTATATATATATATATATATATATATATATATATATATATATATATATATATATATATATACATATATATGTATAATACCATGGTCTGAAAGTCAATATGATGCTCAGTTGAAGTTAATGCGTTAATGCATAAATTTATATGTAAAAACTAATTATTAGGACCTATTTTATTACTCTTAGACATTGTAAACAATAAAATGATTTGGCTAGTTAAACATTAATTTTACAAAACTACCAGTAAAATGATAATGTCTAATTATATATTTGTCAAACATTTAAAAATTACATTTATAAATGTCCAATATTAAAGAAATAGTTATTTACATTTTTTCCAATATTTTATATGCCAGGGTTCATTGAAAGTAATATCTATAACAAAATGGATTAAAAAGTAGTCTTATTTATTGATCAAACTGTCTAAATAGAGTAAACACAATGTCAGCAGATAGAATTAAGATTAAATATGAACTAGGACATATAAACTGTATATTAATCTATAATAAAAGATCAAAAATTGAAGAACATGGTAAATACAGAAAAATAGTAACCCAAAATTACTAGAATAATTTTCTTTGATTAAAAATGGAAAAGGTAATAAAAAGCTTTCCCTATCCATGTATACAAATTTATCTTACATTTTTGAAACAAAAATAGATACTAGATATTGTAATTTTATTAAACAGCATGAGTTAAAAGAAGTAGATAATGACAGTAGAAAATAAATCATTTTAAAACATGGAAATATTTACACAAAATTTGTGTTATTCCATATAAAATTTGTAAAATATATAGAACTAATGAAGTAGTTTGTTGAAGGTGTAGGAATGCACTGAAAGTGGACTGACATAACTTTCTTATATGTGAGAAAATATTAAATATTGGGAGATAGTTACAGTTTTATAGTCTTGTGGTCTGACATATGCAAATTTGAAAAATTGTATTTATTTATTTATTTATTTGTTTATTGACATTTGATTGTCAGAAAAGTCCAACTTTGGAGAAAACCATTTTCAGTGGAGGCCCAGGGAGAAAAGCTCTAAATTATTACAAAACATTTTAAGAACAATAATTTCACAATCTTGAAAAAAATAAAAGAAAACACCTGCAATTTAAATAATTATAACAAGTTAGACATAATATAAAAACATTGATTAAGAATTGATGCAAAGCATATGACAATAATTTAATATCTAGAGAAATTTTAGACAGGTTATAGATAAATTAAGGGTAAGTTAGTCTAATACATACAGGAACTGCAATATGAAGTGAGGGAAAAACAGGCTTATGATATATATAGGGAGAAAGTCAGACAGCAGTAAGGAAGTAAGTGAAGAAGGGACTGTAAGGAGGTGTAAGGAATAAAAAGGTACTTATTCACATTTAGGAATATAGTTTATCCTGGTAATGAGCAAGAACAGACCAAGATTTTAGTTAGGAAGTCTTTTAGAGTGGTTTTGAAAGATGGGAGAGAGGGTATAGACCTGATGGATACAAGTAAGGAGTTCCAGGC
>NC_056731.1:15232062-15254562 GCF_019279795.1 Protopterus annectens
GACTCAGCCATTGTCCATGCTGGTGTGAATGACCTGAGACGTACCTCCCTGGACTACATGAAAAGAGACATAGAGGAGCTCCCTGAGCATGTAGCCCAGGCCGGTATGACCCTGACCTTGAGTAGCATCTTACCCTCACCAAGAATGATGCCACAATATGAAGACAAGATGATCAATTTCAACAATTGGCTTAAGAATTGGTGTCATTCAAAGGGGATCCAATGCCTGTCAGCCTGGGCTGACATGCTCGACAGGCCACAATGCTTCACTAGGGACAGCTTGCACCTGTCACCCCTGGGCTTTCGGATATTGGCAAAGGCTCTTGCTATCCTTATAGTGCCTTTTTTAGGCAAGGCTCAAAAGACAAACCCACCTCTATAGGTATCACAAGGGATAAGAAACTAAGGGTAATGCTACTCAACACCAGAAGTCTAAACCTCAAGATGCATGCACTCGAAACTCTCCTTAGCATGGAGAACATCGATATCTGTGCAGTAACAGAAACCTGGCTCAAGGCTCCCGAGAGCACCCCAGCACTACCAGGTTATACCTCATACCATGCTTTTCAGCTCCAAAACTTGGACCGAACCACAAAAGGAGGGGGAGTATCAATATTCGTCAAAGATACCCACACCTCCAGGTTGGTGGCACAGCACGAAGCATCAGAGACTATCCATGTGCAACTAACAGTGGGTAAAACTGCCTTCCAGTTTATAGCCTGCTACAGACCATCCTCCCAAACCCAGGAACCCCACTCGGCCTTCCTGAGAACACTGGAAAATATGAAGGTCTCTCTAAACACCATTATATTGGGCGACTTCAACTACCCAAACATAGACTGGGAGTATTACTCTAGCTCCAACACCCTAGCCCAAAGGTTCCTAGAATTTATAAACTCAAATGCTGTGGAACAACTTGTTACCACTCCCACAAGAGGGGAAAACATACTGGACCTGATCATCACCAACATGGGGACTCTATGCTCCAGACCAGAAGTGTATCCCTCACTGGTAAGATTAGACCATAAACTAATCTCACTGGATATTCACATCCCGACCCCACCCCCTGCCCAGAAAACCACAGTGAAAAACTTCTCTAAAGCAAATTTCATACTCCTCAAAACCAAAGTGGAATCCTTCAAAGCCCCCGGGCCTGTGGAAAATATGACCCAGACCACAGAATCCTTTATAAACGCATTCTATGAACACCTTCAGGAATGCATGGATCATACAATCCCAAATAAAACCAAGACCCAATCCTCCAAAGGCAGACATCCTGTCTGGTGGACCCCAGCCATAAACAAACTATACAACAGAAGGAGGAAGCTACTACATGATAGAACAAAATCCCAAAAAGGGAAGACATCTCTGATCAGTATTAGCAAAAAACTACGGGCACACATAAAATCGTCTAAGGCCAGCTTCGAGAGAAAAATTGTGCAGGACACTAAGGATAATCACAAGGCTTTCTTTAGTTATGTTAGGAACCTGGGTGGGAATTCCCAGATATGCTCAGAATTAGTCTAAAATGACAAAAAATACACCGAACTCACAGACATTGCCAACATCCTAGCTGACAGGTTCAGTGCAAATTCCCCTCCCCTCCCCACCAAAAGGGCAAATATCTATCCCAGCAGAGTGCTGCCCCCCTGACATCTCAGATGTTCAAGTAAGAGCCGCCCTCTCCAAAGCAAAAAACACAGCATCAATGGGACCAGACAGTGTCCTGGGCTGCACCCTACATGAACTCCAAGAAGAGCTAAACCCAAACATAAAACTTCTGTTCAATCTCAGCCTTACTACAGGATATGTACCCAAAGAGTGGTGTACAGCAACAGTGGTCCCTCTCCACAAAGGTGGTGCCTCAACGGATCCTGGAAACTATCGCCCCATAAGCCTGACTAGCTTGGTCTGCAAAGCTATGGAAAGGATCATCATGGACCTCATAAATAAAGATATTGGGGACCTACAGACACTGGATCCTACCCAGTTCGGCTTTGTTAAGGGCAGATCCTGCCTCTTAAACCTGGTCAATTTCTTTGAAACAGTCACCAAGGCCATTGATGAGGGGAAGGTGGTCCACACAGCCTACCTGGACCTCGCAAAAGCCTTCGATACAATACCCCACTCGGGCATTATAGATAAGCTCACCAGCTTAAATATAAACCCCTATGTCACTAGATGGGTTGCAAACTGGCTCAAGGACAGAACCCACATGGTTAGAATTGCTGGAGCCATGTCAGACTCCAAACCAGTTACAAGTGGCATCCCACAAGGCTCAGTCCTGGGACCTCTCTTATTTGGTATATATTTCTCGTAGGTACAGGCCAACACGGAAGGACTGTGGCCTACCAAGTTCACAAATGACTGCAAACTGGGCGCCATAATCGACTCTCCAGCCGACACAAGCATCCTCCAAAAGGGCCTCATAGAAACAGACAACTGGTGCCAGAGCCATGGCCTCAAGCTAAATGCCAAAAAGTGTATAGTCATCCCCTTTGGCAAAAACAAAGTGCCCACAAATTACCACATAGGTGGTAATCCATTAAGTAGTAATTAGGGACCTGGGGACTCAAGTTGATAGCAATCTCTCATTTGACAACCACATGGCCAAAGTGGTTAGAAAAACATTTTATATAGCCCACCTAATCATGAAGGGATTCACATCTAGATCAGGGGAGGTCATCGTGCCTCTTTACTCATCCCTCATCAGGCCCATAATTGAGTACAATGCCCCTTTTGGGATGTACCTTACCAGACACCTGCAGCAACTGGAAAGACCACAAAAGTACCTCACCAAGAAGATCAAAGGGCTCAAATAGATGCCATATGCTGCCCGGTTAAAGAAACTCCAGCTCTACTCAGTGGCATACTGCCTGCTCAGAGGCAATCTGTGCCTGACGTATAAAGCCATGTCCAACCCGGAATTAATGGACATGCTGCACCTCAGAAAATCCAAATCCCATTGAGCTACGCGCTCAAGAGATTTGAACCTCAGCACTGAAATAAATAGGACATGCTGGCAGGACAGATTCATAACCCAGAGGCTCCCTTCACTCTGGAATAAAATCCCAGTCCAGGTTAGGCAGAGTCCCTCATTGACTCTCTTCAAGAGGAATCTTGATGAGTGGATGGGAGATCATAGGTTTACCCCGGGTATCACTTCTGTGTCACTGTTAGACAGAGGCACAGTATACTAACCTCGAAAAAGGGCATAGCAAAATTAATTTAAAATGGGTGGCGAAAGCCAAACACATTCTGGCTAGGCTTATAAATGCCCTAGGGCAGATAGCCTAGTATGAACCTATGAACCTGTGAATTAAGTACATCTTCTTTCTGGATGCAATGTGCTACTGTCATAAACAAATATCTGATGGTTTCACAGTAATGATCTAATTTTGTTAACTGGATTACAGTGAAGTCTGTGCCACTTAAGAGAGCACTAATATGCTCTGTTTTCCATGACATGTTCTTCTTATATAGTCAGAGTGAAAGCATTTTCAAATAATTTGTTTTCAGTGATGTATTTAAACATGGCAGACTCAAAACTCCATTAGCTTTGGTAGTGCAATTGACCCCAACAGTTAGTCAAACAATTAGAGGTCCCCAGTGGTAACTAAATGTCCTTTTGTTCCATTTTGCCACTGTTTTAGGAGAAATATTCTAGGGTAGGATCGGGAGTATGTACAGATTTTTTTTTTCGTGTACAGCATATCTTGATAATCACTCACTTTTATTCAATGAGAAGAGTAACTGCCCTTCTCCTTCTGTTTTTAAGGGCATCCTCTATGGTTCTAGTAACTTGCTCTGCATTTGAGGTTTTACATTTCCCAGAGGTTAGATCCTGCATAACTTTGAGATATGTAAACTCAGAAGCTCCCAACATTAAAGGAAGCTGTAGGAACATATCTTTAGGAGTCATATTTCTCTAAGACAGACAGGCAGAGATCTTGCAATGTTTATCTGGAATCTAAAGAACTCTGTATATCCCCATATGATCAGATACCCCAGGTATCCGGGTTAAAGTACCTATTTACAGGAGTATTTTCCATCTGCAAGCAACATTTTCTCTCCCTCTTCTGAACCATGACACCCACTGACTTTACCTGCAGTTGTGATAACATACACAGGCATACTGCTATGAGTTCCATGGCTGAAATAAATAAATAAATAAATAGTATGGTGCAGTCAAACATCCTCAGTTGATGCTGCTGAGCACCTTCATAGATCTGGATATGAAGGGGCCAACCTTAGCCATCACAATGGGATCCTAATATAAAGTGGCTATTATGGAAACAAAAATGTCCGAGAAGTTGAAAAGCTTCAGACTTTATCCCAATAGTATCTAGCATTTTCTACATCCAGAGAGAGTAGCACACATAACATAAGTATCATTCTTACTAGAAGAATGAATCCAAGCTGCATGAATGTTATTGTCCTAGGTACGATGTCCAGGAATAAACTCATCCTGGTCACAATACACCAAGGAGGGCAGACTTGTTGTAATTCCTTTTGGCTAGATTCCTATGTAAAATTTGAGGTTGATGTTTAATGAGGATATTGAACAATGGGTACTTAATTGAGCTAATGTCCTTCATGGTTTGCGAATAGTGCAACAGGTGCATGCCTTCAAGAAGGAGGGCAGCCTAGCTGCTCTGGTGATGTATAAGGATCAAACCCTATCTAAAGCCCAGCCAATCCAGGCAAGATTAGTGGCTTGGGTGACTGACAGAGTGGCAGGGAAGGGATGGGTTTGTCCATCCTATGTGGGGTGATATTCAATGATACATTCCCTAAAGGGAGGTGTGGACTAAAGAGAAGAGTTGCCCTTGGATGCATTTGAAGAGTGGGGGGGGGGGTGGCAGAGAAAGGGAAAGGGAAGTGGGCAGGGCATAAACAACCCCCAGATGGAAGCACAGATGAGATGAGCCTCCAGGACACCCTTACTATTGATGACCAGCCCCAGTAATACTGGATTAATTCCTTGGGATGGGTGGGACAATATCTGTTAGACCTCAACACAGATGTAGGGTACTTGGGGCCAAGCTGGTACAGATAAAGTTTAAGTGGATAAGAGAAAAGGGAGGGCATCCCATTTTCTCATGGACATTAGAGACTGCACACCACAGAAGGCCAATATCAGATGATGGGAGTCTTTTACAGTGCTTTTCTGGCAACTCATCTGGGCTTGGTGCTTTGTCTTCTGTTTAACAATGTGCAGAAGAACTTCTACTTTTGTGAAAGAATGGCCAATTAAAATTTAACTTCTTCCTCCATCATATGTAGTTTCATTTTTATTTGTGAAGAAAAGTCTGTAAAATTCCTACTCATAAATTTACTGTATACTTCTTTCAACTGTATGCAGCAACTTAAGAAAATCCGCAAAGGATGCAACAGGGATAACAATTGTTTGATTAAGTAAGGAGGGGATTCCATTCTGCCTTGCCTTTAACTTGCATCCATGTGCCAATCTCTTACAAGCTTGTGGGGCCAGAGAAAACTGTTGAAAAATATTTTTTCCTAGAACTATTTCTACTTTCCTAGCAATAATATTCAAGATTTGTTTTTCTAGGTTCTATTTCCTATCCAAAAGGCATAGGTTATCTGCCTATATTCGGTAACTTTTTGCATGGACTTTTGTAATACATCCATTTGTGAATGCAACCCAGCCACTGGGGATGCACAAGCCAGTGCATTTCTTTGTGCCAGTCCCAAGCCCGGATAAATGGGGAGGGTTGCATCAGGAAGGGCATCCGGCGTAAAACCTCTGCCAAATTACTGAAGCGGAGAACATTTCATAATTACATACTGGATCGGTCGAGGCCTGGGTTAACAACGACCGCCACCAGTACTGTTAGCCAACAGGGTGCTGGTGGAAATTGGGCTACTGTTGGCCGAAGAAGAAGAGGAGGGGGAAGGCATGCCTGAAGGCAGGAAGAGAGGAGGAAGATTAGGAGTGTAGTACTGAGGGTAGGAACTTTGAATGTTGGCAGTATGACTGGTATAGGGAGAGAGCTAGCTGATATGATGGAGAGAAGGAAGGTTGTGCAGGCAAGAGACCAGATGGAAGGGAAGTAAGGCCAAGTGTATAGGAGGTGGGTTAAAATTGTTCTATCATGGTGTGGATGGCAGAAGAAATGGGGTAGGGGTTATCCTAATGGAACAGTATGCCAAGACTGTTTTGGAGGTGAAGAGAGTGTCTGATTGAGTAATGTTTATGAAGCTTGAAATTGATGGTGTAATGATGAATGTTGTTAGTGCATATGCTCCACAAGTTGGATGTGCGATGGATGAGAAAGAAAAATTTTGGAGTGAGCTGGATGAAGTGGTGGTGAGTGTACCCAAGGGTGAGAGACTAGTGATTGGAGCGGACTTCAATGGGCATGTTGGTGAAGTGAACAGAGGGAATGAGGAAGTGATGGGTAGGTATGGTGTTAAGGAGAGGAATGCAGAAGGTCAGATGATTGTGGATTTTGCAAAAAGGATGGACATGGCTGTGGTGAATACGTATTTTAAGAAGAGGGAGGCACATAGGGTGACGTACAAGAGTGGAGGAAGATGCACACAAGTGGATTATATCCTATGTAGGAGGGCCAGTCTGAAGGAGATTGGAGACTGTAAAGTAGTGACTGGGGAAAGTGTAGTTAAGCAGCATAGAATGGTGGTCTGCAGGATGATGTTGGTGATCAAGAAGCAGAGGAGGAGTGTGAAAGCAGTGCCAAGGATTAAATGGTGGAAGTTAAAAAAGGGTGATTGTGAGGTGGAGTTCAGGGAAGAGTTAAGACAGGCACTGGGAGGCAATGAAGAGTTACCGAATAGGTGGGTAACTACAGCAGAGCTAGTAAGGGAGACTGCTAGGAAGGTGCTTGGTGTGACATCTGGACAGAGGAAGGAGGACAAGGAGACATGGTGGTAGAATGAGGAAGTACAGGAGAGTATACAGAGGAAGAGGCTGGCGAAGAAGAAGTGGGATTGTCAAAGAGATAAAGAAAGTAGACATTAGTATAAGGAGATGAGGTGCATGGCAAAGAGAGAGGTGGCGAAGGCTAAGGATAAGGCATATAGAGTGTTGTATGAGAGATTGGACACTAAAGAGGTAGAAAAGGACCTGTACCGATTGGCTAGACAGAGGGACAGAGCTGGGAAAGATGTGCAGCAGGTAAGGGTGATAAAGGACAGTGAGGGAAACGTACTCACAAGTGAGGAGAGTGTGTTGAGTAGATGGAAAGAGTACTTTGAAGGGCTGGTGAATGAAGAGAATGAGAGAGAGAGAAGGTTGGATGATGTGGAGATAGTGAATCAGGAAGTGAAACAGATTAGCAAGGAGGAAGTAAGGACAGCTATGAAGAGGATGAAGAATGGAAAGGCTGTTGGCCCAGATGACATACCAGTGGAAGCATGGAGGTGCTTAGGAGAAATGGCAGTGGAATTTTTAACCAGATTGTTTAATGAAATTTTGGAAAGTCAGAGGATGCCTGAGGAGTGTAGAAAAAGTGTTTTGGTACCTATCTTTAAGAATAAGGGTGATGTGCAGAGCTGCAGTAACTACAGAGGGATAAAATTGATCAGTCACAGCTTGAAGTTATGGGAAAGAGTAGAGGAAGCTAGGTTAAGAAGGGATGTGATGATTAATGATCAGCAGTATGGTTTCATGCCAGGAAAGAGCACTACAGATGCAATATTTGCTCTGAGAGTGTTGTTGGAGAAATACAGAAAAGGTCAGAAGGAGTTGCATTGTGTCTTTGTGGACTTAGAGAAAGCATATGACAGGGTGCCTAGAGAGGAGTTGTGGTATTGTATGAGGAAGTCAGGAGTGGCAGAGAAGTATATAAGAGTGGTACAGAATATGTACAAGGGTAGTGTGACATTGGTGAGGACTGCGGTGGGAGTGACAGATATGTTTAAGGTGGAGGTGGGATTACATCAAGGATCAGCTCTGAGCCCTTTCTTATTTGCAGTGGTGATGGACAGTTTGACAGATGAGATTAGACAGGAGGCCCCATGGACTATGATGTTTGCAGATGACATTGTGATAGTTAGTGAGAGTAGGGACCAGGTTGAGGAGACCCTGGAGAGGTGGAGATATGCTTTAGAGAGGAGAGAAATGAAGGTCAGCAGGGCTAAAACATATATGTGTGTAAATGAGAGGGAGGGTAGAGGAATGGTGAGGATGCAGGGAGTAGAGTTGGTAAAGGTGGATGAGTTTACGTACTTGGGATCAACAGTTCAAAGTAATGGTGAGTGTGGAAGAGAGGTGAAGAAGAGAGTACAGGCAGAGTGAAATGGGTGGAGAAGAGTGTCAGGAGTGATTTGTGACAGACGGGTACCAATAAAAGTGAAGGGGAAGGTCTACAAGAGCATAGTGAGACCAGCTATGTTATTTGGAGACGGTAGCATTAACAAAAAGGCAGGAGTCAGAGCTGGATGTGGCAGAGTTAAAGATGTGAAGGTTTGCACTGGGTGTGACTAGGATGGACAGGATTAGGAATCAGTATATTAGAGGGTCAGCTCAGGTTGGACAGTTTGGAGACAAAGCAAGAGAGGCGAGATTGCGTTGGTTTGGACATGTGCTGAGGAGGGATGCTGGGTATATTGGGAAAAGGATGCTAAGGATGCAGCTGCCAGGTAAGAGGAAAAGAAGAAGGCCTAAGATAAGGTTTATGGATGTGGTGAGAGAGGACATGCAGGTGGTTGGTGTGAAAGAGCATGATGCAGAGGACAGGAAGAAATGGAAACAGATGATCCTCTGGGTCGACCCCTAACGGGAACAGCCGAAAGAAGATGATGATGATGTGAATGCCACAAAGCCCACAGGCCATTTCACTAAGTTTGCAGACATGTTTTTTTAGACTAGCTTATACATATCCCAGACAATGCATGGATTATATTCCATGTTACTAAATGCACTAATAAAATCAGGGTTCAGGCCCTTTTTTCAGTTTAAGGAAATTATCCTGCTTAATGTAATATGACTGTTTTCACCAACATTTAGGAGGAAATAAGGGTTTCATATCTATCCATAATACCATGTGGTCAGTGATGGGAGAGGGTTCAACCTGCAATGCATCCATAGGGAGGAGTAAATTACCATCAATGAATGTTGTACATAGCCCTCTATCTATCTATCTATCTATCTATCTATCTATCTATCTATCTATCTACCTAATCTCTCTTTTGATTTAATAATCTGGTTGGTGTTTTGCTCCAGGACTATTTTCATCCATAATGCAGGCCAAATTGCTAATTGCAATGTACAGCCAAATAGGCAATGCAAAAAGTTACATTAATTACAACACTTAAAGATGCAATATACAGGCAAATAGACAATACTCATAGTTAAAAAAATTACATCAGTTTCAACACATGCATCAATTAAAAGTAATGCAAAGAATGGCAAGCATTATGTAACTGTAAATGTTCTTAAATTAGCATTTTCAGACTAATTTATCCTATGAAACCACTATTACTTGAAGTGCCCACAATTGCATTAGGTGTATCTAGAGAATATCATTCCCGGTGCTCTGGGTGGATTTACAGTTTCTGCACATCACAAAGTAAAATCAAGGAATGGAGTCCTCTTAGCTGAAAGGGATGCAAGAGGTAATAAGTAATAATATGAATATTAACGCTTTTGAGAACTGAAGTTAATAGACTGTGAATCTGAAGTGTGTATCATATAATTATATGTATGTGTGTACGTGTGTATGTATATATGTATGTATGTATGTATGTAGAGACAGATAGTACTAAATATGCCATTCGCTTTGTAGATGTTCAATAGAATCCCACATTCAGTTATATCTGAAGACAGCTATGGTGATTTATATAAAGCATTTGAAATATGTTAAGTATGTGATGCTTTGATTCGTATCTGTCTACTGAATTTTGACTATGGGCAGAAAAAGTCTTTATAGTAGTCTGGCTGAAATCAAGGAAAAAATCCTATCACTGCTGCCATATTGAGATTTCCACTGTCTTCAGGCTACTTGCAGAAAGTTTAATCTTCCTTTCTGATATGTGATATGTGATACTTTCAATTTATACCAATCCCAGCTTTTGCATATGCCACAAAATGAATAAAAGCAA
This sequence comes from Protopterus annectens, assembly GCF_019279795.1. Taxonomy (NCBI): domain Eukaryota; kingdom Metazoa; phylum Chordata; order Ceratodontiformes; family Protopteridae; genus Protopterus; species Protopterus annectens. The sequence goes on from NC_056731.1 coordinate 15,242,148, forward strand.
AGAAAGGAAATCCCGTTCAGCAATGTGTGCTTGCTGGTTAACCTTGAGCGGCAAGAAGCCAGATGCGCGCTTTCCAGAGACAATTTAGGGTTATCACCTGTCCGTCTTAACGAGGGACAGTCCCACTTTGGTCAGTTGTGTCCTGCGGAAAAAAACTAAAAAAAACGATAAATGTCCTGAGATTTTAAGACTAAATATATTTCTTAAGTTTCCTACTGCCAATAGTAGAGCATTAAATGAATAATAAATAAACATACACACGAGGAGTAGTGAAGCCGTGGTACTTAAACACACTGGAAATGCTAGAAAACCTGATGCTAACAGTATCTCCCGAATCCCATTCTTCAGCATTCGTTTCCCAACTTTGTAAAGGGGTCAGTGGTGACGACGGATGGGGAGGGAACGATGGGAGCCCCCCTCCCCCCAGACAGCAAGATTTGAATCATTTCACTGGGTAGGAGACCACACAGCACACAAGTCCGGCAAACTGTGGTAGCTCGGTCTCATAACTGGCATACAATCCGCTTGAGTTTTTCTTACCTTGTTTTATCTATTTGGCGACTTCTTAGATCAAGTAACCCTCGCTGAGAGAATTCATTGTGTAAATATTAATGCAAAATTATAGTTAAGTACAGGGAAAGGTCGTATTTGTATGCAATGATCATTTGTAAGCACAGTTCTTGCACCCATCAATGCAAACTGCTTGGATTCCATGCTTCTAAATAAAGGCTGGTTGCATAACGTGATTACATTCTTACATCCCAAGTTATTCGTTTGAAAGGGTTGAGAGCTGTATTTGGGTGCATGAAGTACACTTTCTTTTTCGGGTTTCTGTGTTTTTCAGGTAGGATCATGGACAAAGCGGCGTTGTTTTTGCTGCTGGTCCTTTTAATTGAGGAGTGTATGGAGAGTACTGCTGAATCCTGCAGAGGAGCTCAGTGCCACATGTCTGAAAACCAAGAGCCGAGACAATGCCGTGGAGCTGACTGCTCCAGCAAAAGAGGCAGGACACCTTTGCAAGTTGTTACCACCAGTCAGGGAAAGTTTATTCCAAACTCTCAGCATCAAAGCCAACATGCTTCCAGCGCTGGCTACAATGCAAGGTCTAGTACTGATTTAAAAGGTGCAGGGCACCCACTGTCTGGAAACAGCAATCACAAAGTTTCTGATGTGGACGGCATAGGGGCTTGTGCTGGAGGTGACTGCTATAGTAAGCAGTTAAATACCACAAACGATTGCAGGGGTGTTGAATGCAGATTTCCGTTCAGAATTCGTCTGAAACCCAGACCTAAACCTCTTTGCACGGGGGAAGAATGTTCTGGATCTATGGGATCTACAGATTCCCATGGCCAGCCTCAGCTGATCCGTATGACAGAGAGAGCTGCTCAGTTTATTGACGACGCTACAGAATATGGTTATACAATACCTGATGCAAGCGGTGCTCCTCTAGGGGTCCAGCTGACATGTGATGTCAAACCAGGTTAGTTACTCAGATTTTTCAAGGATGCTTTGTAATTAAAATAATGCACATTATGTTGTCAATTACAGTTTACCTATATCTTGTGTACGAAGTCTATTTGAGTGGTTGATAAAAAAATATTTACTTTCCCATTCATTTGTACCTACCTACCCATCTGACAGGTATAATAGAAACTATCATATTCTGAGTTTCCACTCACTAGTGTTTATTTCACTTATGATACGAGGACTAGGAACCACCACAAAGAATTAGGACGCAGCTTGGGCTGCTTGGTTGTTTCTTAGCCTGGCTATAGGTCCCAGAGTAATGCTTTATTGTACTATTTGTTTATGTATTTATGTAAGTATTTATGTATGTACCTATCTATGTATCTATTTATTTGTGGTGTGAACATTTAGCCATTAAAATCTGGCTTAAAACTACAAATACTGCTCCTTTTTTTAAAGCAAAACAATCCTCTTGTAATGATAAGTGTTGTCCTCCCTACTGGCAAATGATAAAAGTAGTGGATTAGAAAGGGAAAACCTTAAAGTTATTACCATGCCCTCAAGTGTAGGCATTTCCAACAGTTTTAATGAAAGTATTAGGCAACATGTAATGCCAATATTTTCTTTTCATATTCTGCAAGTTTCCCATATGTTATCTATATATAAGATAAAAGGGACAGACAAACCACAGCTGAGCCAACAGTTTAAATACTTCTTCTTGAACAGTTTATTCACATAACCATTTACAAAACCCTATGGATAACATTGGAATTTTGCATTTCACCAATAATTGTAATGCAAATAATGGATATATTGCATTATGGAATGTGGCTTTGTATAGATCAGAAACAATACTTTATGTACAGGTGTGCACACACACACACACACACACACACACACACACACACACACACACACACACACACACACACACACATACTATTAAGCAATTGTTTATGCTTATAGCTCAAAAATATTCAATGAATGGGCATCTTTTAATAATTATCATCAAATATATCATTTACCCAAGATGATTTAGTCAAAAACAAACACTAGCTGTACTTGCAGGATAATGTTCTGTCACTCTAATTTACGATGTGATATGAAATTACACTATTTGATAACATTGCTACTGTGGAACTCTTGTGCTTCCACCAAGGCAGGAACATATAGAATTTCTGAAGAATAATTCACAAAGCAATGTGTTGTATGAAGCAATATTATCATAAGCCAGGGGTTCTTGTGAGGCAAGAAGTTTAATTGAGTGCCCTGATATAGGGGGTTGGTTTGGAGGCTCATGCCATATGAAGCAGTTACATATCATAAGGGACTGCAGGGGTGTTGAATACAGATTTCTATTCAGAATTCATCTGAAACCCAGACCTAAACCTCGTTTGATGAGCTTGAACAGTATTGATACAGGACAACTTGGAGTACATTATTTCTATTATACTGTGGACCTTGTATTTCAAAGGACAAAGTGATTACAACAATTAAACCTGTAACATGTTCCATTTTGTGCAATGAGGAAGAAAGTTGCTATATCTAATGGTGCTAGAACAGCAACTTATACATGAAGTTTCTTTCTTAAACTGCTTTAAAAATACCCACTGCAGACCTTCAGCAATGTTGTTGTTGTTTATCTTTCGGCTTTTCCCGGTTAAGGGTCGCCACAGCAGACCTTCAGCAATATGCTTGCAAAATAGTATAAGAACAAATAGTTTGCTAGCTCTGTATTTGCATGGGGACAGAGCCCCCCTGACTGCAACTTAAGCAACTTGGGTTCTGGTTAGTGAGCTACTTCCCTGAGGAGTCACCTGGGCATTAGAAATGAGTGACATTTGTCAATCCAGGGGGAAGGAGAGAGGGACTCCCAGCTATTGCTGCAGCTGACAGTGAGAACCAATGGCACTCAGGCTGCTGCGAAGTGTTCAGGGAAATGCACTTGCAGATTGTCCTGTTGATAAAAGATCTATGCTGAAATCATTGCCTACCAGTGCATTGCAATAGGAATATGGGTAGGACATTTTAGCCAAAAGGCCAAGACATAACAAGCTAGATAATTGTCAAGTAGATTTGCTCATAGAGACTGAAGAGGGCCACTGGGATATGTCAGGTGTCAGACAACAAGGGATACCAAAAAAGAAAGAGCATAGAGTTTTCAGTTTTTGCTGCTAAATTACTTTAATGCTCCTATTGTATTTTTGTCTGACATATCTAATAAAACCTTTCAAGTTCATAACTTCAGGTATATCTATTGTAATGACAATTGTCACAAATGGCATTTGAATTTCACCACTGCCAACCAAATGCCATGAACTAATGGCATGGACAGGATTTGAATACCACCATTGCTGTCCAGTTGTGAAGGATGGGCCAAGCTTGCATAAGCAGGATTGTATCTTGAGTCACACCACTGGTACTCAGCAGATTAAAGTAAATGAAAGAAAATGCACATACATCTGATTCATTAATAAAGTGATAACACGAAACTTTATCTCAAGAGCATAAGGGGGATATGCAGTGCTGTCCTTTCACTGGTCTTCTGCCATTCACACCTAAACTAGACTTTACTAAGGCCACTTACAGAACTGAATGTCTGGCCTAGCACCCCAGGCTTCTTCCTTCTCAGTGAAACACAATGTCTTTCTGTGTCCTTTATTAAACACATACCACCCAAACACACACACACACACACACACACACACACACACACACACACAAAATACCTAGCGAAAGCTGGCAGAATTCTCCATTTTCCTGACATGGTAGTACTGACAACACTCTGGATACCACAGCTACATGTTGTTCTTGTTTTAACCAGAAAAAAATATATATTAACACCTTACACTTGTAGTAGCCTCAAGTGATCTAGCTAAATGGAGACAGAAGTTTTTTAACTTCCAGTGGTAAATAATGATAACCCTCTTGTTGGACAACATGTAACAGTAATATATACATAAGTAATAAATACCAGCCACAATAGATTAAAGTGAATACATAAGCATTACTTAAGAAATAAGCTAAACAGAGCAGTTGCTGACTAAATATGCAGAAAAAAATAAAGAGCACACAAGGAATATGGACATAATCATCTGTATACAAAGTATCCCCAGGATTCAGCAAGCTTTGCACAGTGTGCAGGAATAGTGCAAGAGCTGCCTTACCAAATATGGCCGCCAAGCTATCCAGGAACGAGCTCCTGGCATGTGCATGAGCGCTTCTACACTAGTCATGCACAGACATCAATGCTATATGCTAATTACCTCATTTGCAGGTGAAAACCATGCAAATAAGGTTAATTAGTGATCCAGGAATCAGGCAGGCGTCTGTGCAGGAATAATGTAACCTGCAGAAATGCATTCAGTTACTAACCGACTACATTTCTGCAAAGTACAAAACGGAGGCATGACAGCTCCAAAGAAAGCATGTATTCAATGGAATGGTCATGCCAATGGCTAAATATATAGCCATTGGCATGATAAATAGTTGCAAAATTATAAAAAATAACTTTTATTTTTTTGTCCGATTTTGGCCATTTAAGCATAAGGCAGCGGTGCACAAATGGGATCAGGCTGAAAATAAGAAAAAAAGTGGAAAATAAGCTTTTAAACCCAAATCAGCATTTTGCCATGATAGTCAATGGCATTCATAAAACAGCAATACCAGGGAGTAGTGGTTTCTAAGGGGAAGGATGAGTGTGGTAACTATGAATTAGCATTATGCAAATGAGGGAACTGATACTGAATCATAGATTTCCTCTCAGTGTTAATCTGCACCCAACCGTGTCGGTGCAGCAATACCACAGTGCAAGTCTATGAGCTGAATGATTTCATAAAGGGGTGTGTCATGCTTGCTGTAAGCTCACTGTAGCTCAGTGGCTCATGTTTGCCCTTAGCTAAGCACAGCTAAGGAAAGGGGTGTGACAGATGTTCCTGAGCACTGTGTACATAGCCTAAACGGGTGTACGTGCCGAGCACTGGGTTTTTAACAAAAAAAAAAAAAAAAAACAGGAAATAGCAGCTCTGTGCATATCTGAGCCCTGGGTATGCACTGCACATCTCTGGGCTTAAACGGGAAGCCAATAGGAAGGGAAAAACAGCAGTAGGAAGGCAATTAAGGAGAACTAGCATAGCTGGCAGGTGGAATGTATCAGGATCAGCCAAATACACCTGCAGTAGCCCAGCACACTACTATAAACTATGCAAACACCTTGCAGACTGTTTTTGGGGAAACAGCAGTAGGGAGGCAATCAAGGAGAACTAGCATAGCTGGCAGGTGAAATGTATCAGAATCAGCCAAATACACATGCAGCAGCCCAGCACACTACTATAAACTATGCAAACACCTTGCAGACTGTTTTTTGGGGAAACAGCAGTAGGAAGGCAATCAAGGAGAACTAGCATAGCTGGCAGGTGAAATGTATCAAAATCAGCCAAATACACATGCAGAAGCCCAGCACACTACTATAAACTATGCAAACCCCCTTCTAGTGTGTTTTTTCCCACAAACTTTACACCACTGGTGTACAGAGATGGGGAAATTTTACCTGACAAAACTAACAAAATGTTAGGGGCTGCTGTCTCTCTCATACATCAATATGTGGAAGAGGCTGAGGGTGGTGAGGATGAGAATACTGATGACCAACCCACAGAGGGGCTACATGAGCTGGAGATAGTGGAGTGCTATAGGGTGGACAGGGACATTCTACAGCAAATTGTTGAGCTGTGCCGGCCATACCTCACACACAGAACCAACAGAGGGGAACCCATCCCAATGGATACCAAGGTATGTGCAGGCTTAAGAATATTAGCCACAGGTACCTTCCAAAGGCCAACTGGGGATATCATGGGGATCTCACAGGCATCAGCATCCAGGGTACTCTACCAGTTCCTGGATGCCATGTCAGCACATGCCAGTAACCACATATATTTCCGCAACATCCATGAGGCGTTGACCAGCAATATGCATCTCTTCCACCAAATAGAATACCCTTAGGTAGTGTGTGCTGTAGACTGCATGCACATATGTATCAAAGCACCACCTGGAGAGTGGGGTAGGGTCTACATAAACCCCGCCATCAACTGCTAGGTTGTGTGCGATGTCCAGGGCATTATCTTGAATGTGTGTGCTGGCAGCCCTGGAAGCTATCATGACTTCCACATCTGGCATATGACACAGCTGTACCAGTCATTTGCCAGTGGGGACATCCCATATGGCCACCTAGTGGGGGATGCTGGTTACGCACTGGAGCCATGTGTAATGACACCCATCCGAAATGCACACACACCCGAACAAGAACTCCATAATGAGGCACATGCACAAACCGGAATCATAATAGAGTGTGTGTTTGGGATGCTTAAGTCACAGTTCCACTGCCTGGACATATCCGTTGGAGCCTTGTTGTACTTTCCAGCTACATGTACTCAAATGTTCATAGTATGTGCCATGCGACACAATATGATCCTATGGAAACAGCTGCAGCAGGAACAGCATGGGGCAAGGCCAAACAGCCCCCCACCATTGCCAAGGCCATCACAGGCACAGAGTGACTCGGAGGAGGAACTACCTGAGCCTGCCCATATAGGCAGAAGGAGGCATGCCCAGTATGCCCAGGCCTTGACAAAGAGACAACGCATAGCACATACACTGACACAGTAGGAAACCTGTGAATGACACCTCTCTCTGACTCCCACATACAGTAAAAGGGATGCTAAACATGACACTACCTGTGCTTTACCAAGTATAGGGAGTGTACTATGTGCATCTAGCATAGTCAACCCTCCAGTACCATCCTCAATACTGGCACGGACACAGGGTAAGTCAGTCTTCCTATCAATTGCTGAATGGAGTAGTATGTTCTCATAGTTGTATCTGTGGTATGGATGTAAGCATGCAAGGGAATCAGGTGGCTGAATGGGGTGGCAGCAGATAGTGGGCACCTACATGGGCAGCATGAAATCCATAAATACTGCTATCAACATCCTAGGAAGTACTAGACAAGGTGACAAATCCCACTGAAGTACATGTTATGGCCCAAATGTGTGTCTATAGGACACACACATGCTTGTCAGTGCAGCTCACATACCCACCACCAGCCTCAGTCAACAGGACAGGTGTAGATGACCATAAAGAAATGCTGGTCTAAGGCCTCCAATTGATGGCAATGGTTAACAGCCCCATTCCAGACCTACACAGACAGACTACAACAGTCCTGACAGTTGTATGTCAGTTCTGAAGGGTAAGAAGTCTGAAACTGAAATGTAGGTCAATAAAACATAAGATCTGTACACTATTGATATGCCTTCACTCTGCATGATAGGTTAGAATACAAAATGAAATGGAAGCCAACAGAGTACCTGAAATACCAGTACAGCCATAGCAAATGCTTGAAGTTGTCAGGTGTGCCCCCCTCCAATCCCATGTAGAAGTGCAGTAGCATGTAAGTGTAAGGTGTAATAACAGTGGAGCACAGATTACCTGAGCTGGCCCAATCTACAGGATAGATTGTTGCATGTGTACAATATGCAGGGGTCCATGTGTTAGGTTGTTGTGTGTTCAATATTGTCTGGAAGTGGTCATCTTGTAGGCATGGACGGCTATGTCTCAGTGGCCTATGGGCAGTACTGTGGATAAGAGGGCCATGTTCCGACAACTGCAGTGCCAACCACAATGCTTCTCAGCAATACCCATGTCAGCAGTCATCCATACTCACTGTCCAGATGTCAATATCTGTCACTGTCTGAAAGATGGACATACCATGAATGTGGGCCCATAATACACACAGTACACAGGTGGAAGTACCCTAGACAGAGTGCATGAAATGCAACTGTTTACTACACACAACCTTGGAATGGTACATACAGGTTACCAGCACATTAGTTGTCTGTGTAGTATGGAATACTGATGCAGTCTGGACAACCACTGGCAGACCACAAAAGGTACAGTTATGAAGTAATGAGAGACTGCCTATGTCCCTGCACAAGGCAGCATTAGGGGAATGTCCCAGGTATATCTGTGAGTCAGTTGCAAGTAGCTTCCATATCACATATGCACTCACTCACCCCACTATCAGACACAGGTTTATCACAGGTCATATACTTGCTGTTGGGAATGAGTACAGTATGACCTCACTTCTGTATGGGAATACCCACAGAATGCAGCATGCTGAAGAGGTGACTTATGCAGGTGTGTCCCTAGCTGTAAGCAGCTCCCTGCATGCATCTGGACCAGTGGGTCAATATGTACAGGAACTATTGACATTAACACCTCAAACTGTTACCCTGTCACCCCAGGGGGATCCACTGGCTTGCAGCCTGGGAATGTAGGAATGACAGAATGCACTGGCCTGGTACAGATGACCTGCAGCACTACCAAATGGCCTACAGTTTTCTGTCAAAGGCCTGTGCCTCACCCGTACTGCCAATGTATGGTATCTCATGGGGTCCCAAATAAAAAATTAACACAGTCAGCATTACACAAATGCAAGACCATATTGACAAATCCCAGTAGCATGCCCCCCATGTCCTACTGCATGAACTGGGGGGGGGGCAATCCATACATACTGCTGGGATGATGGGCCAACTATATGGATACTTCCCAGATATCGCACGCATAATGTTAGGACGAGAATAGAATAAATGACTGGGGGGGGGTGTAGATGCATGGATGTCATGGAGTGTGTGAAGTCTGAAACTCTGATGTGTGCCCATACTACCCCTGCCTGCAAACCCCATAATGGGTGGCTACAAACCTGCTCATAAACCACAACGTGAAGGGGAACTGACCATATATATTAGCCCTGCCTCTAGGTAACCTGGGTAAATCTGTACAGATGAGAGATATGGCCACAGCAGGATATGGCCATTCTGTTAAGTCAATATATGTACAACAAAGGGATTCTCAGCCACCATACTACTAAGGTGCTGGACCATTTACACAGACCCACCAGCAAGTGTCTGTAGCTACCCCTCCACAATGACAGGAGTGTGCAAGAATGTGTAGGCTGCGGACTACAATACTGGACTCAGCTTCATTCATCTTGTATTTCCCAGTAAATAACTGTGAGCAAATAATTAGATCTGTCAGTAGTCGATGACATAATACATAACAGTACATATATCTGAATATCTCTGCTAACACCAACCATGTAACACAAGCAGCACAGACAGCAACAGTTACAGTATGCCCCTATCTGTCGCCCATTGTGACTCCATATTGTCAACCTATCTACAGATATACTGCAGAAACAAGTTGCTATGTTTAGGTTGAGAACACCAAACCCTGGACTAGAATACAACCCTACCTGGAATGGATTCACACAGTCAATACAGAAGGTCGTACTGAGCATGCTCCTACACTTAGAGAAATGAAGCCCATGTCTGACAACAGAGTGGAAAATACATATCTGTCATTTGCAGATGTTTGTGCACACACACCAAATTGTACACCATTTATGCTTCACACACACATTGGATAGGAATGCTCACACATATCCAAGGCTAACACACTATATGTCAAACATATACACACAGAGAGATGTGGGGAAGAGAGAGACAGACAGTGATAGATAAAAGTCTATTATAAGGCCTGTCCCACCCACTACACATCCAATTGGTCGATTTTGCATGATGTGTAGATGTCAATCACTGTAGACATTCATTTTGCTAGCTCTCAGCCCTATAGTGTCTGTGGTGCTTGTGATAACTGTGTAACACAATAGTAAAAAACAGTATTCATGTAGCATTTATATACTCAGTTCTGTCAAATATAAATTTGTGTGTGATTGAGTGTGTGTATGTGTGTGTGTGTGTGTGTGTGTTTCCAGAGAAATGAATGATGGCCCATTCACACACACTGCACTTCCCATTGCCCATGTTACCATGCCTACTGATGTCAGTCACCTTGAAATAACCCTTTTGCCAAGTCTCACTCCTATAAGCTCCGTGGCACTTGTGATAACTGTATAATATCATAGTATAGCAAACTAGTTAGGTAGGAGCTCTAATCTTGGTCCTGGCAACTGTAAACATGTGTGTTTGTGTGTGAGAGTCTTTGTTGATAACTGCTTTTGTGGTCATTCACACTTACTGCCCTCCCCCACCCCTCCTTTAGCACTGCAGCTGATGTCAGTCACCTTCAAAGATGCTTTGGACAGCTCTCTAACATATAACTGCCATGGTGCTTGCGATAACTTTGCAATGCCATAGTACAGCAAACTAGTTAGGTAGGAGTTCTAGTCCCGGCCCTGGAAACTGTGAAAATGTATGTGTTTGTGTGAGTCTTTGTTGACACCTGCTTTTGTGGGCATTCACACTTACTGGCATTCCCTCACCCCTCCTTTGAGCACTGCAGTTGTCAGTCACCTTCAAAGATGCCTTTGGACAGTTCTCTAACATATAACTGCCATTGCACTTGTGATATATGTGTAATACCATAGTGCAGCAAACTAGTTAGGTAGGAGTTCTAATCCTGGCAATTGTGCAAATTGTGTGTGTGAGTCTTTGTTGACACCTGCTTTTGTGGTCATTCACACTTACTGCCCTTCTCTCACCCCTCCTTTAGCATTGCAGCTGATGTCAATCACCTTCAAAGATGCCTTTGGACAGCTCTCTAACATCTAACTGCCATGGTGCTTGCGATAACTGCGTAATGCCATAGTGTAGCAAACGAGATAGGTAGGAGTTCTAATCCTGGTCCTGGCAGCTGTAAAAATGTGTGTGTTTGTGTGTGAGAGTATGAGTCTTTGTTGGCACCTGCTTTTGTGGTCATTCACACTAACTGTCCTACCCTCATCCCTCCTATGAGCACTGTAGATTATGTCAGTCACCTTCAAAGATACCTTTGGATAGTTCTTCAGCATATAACCACTGTGGTGCTTGCGATAACTGTGAAACACTATAGTACCAATGCATAGTTAGGTAGGGGTTTGAAACTCAGTACTGACAAGTGTGTGTGTGTGTGTGTGTGTGTGTGTGTGTGTGTGTGTGTGTGTGTGTGATCAGTATCCTGGGTGGGTGTTGGTGTGACTGTGTAAATAATAGGATCCATTGCAGGGTGGGTTTTGCCACATTTTCATATTGAGGACCCATATGTCCCAATGTGGCATTACAAGGCCAACAGTTGTCAAACACCGTAGAGGTTGTTGTACACAATACAAAGCCATACATTTACATATAGGCAACCATTATAATACCCAGAGACATCTCTCTACCCACAGATCATACATAAACATGCTTGGCTCTTTCTCTCTTCCTTCCTTTCTTTTCCTGTGTCTCTCTCTCACCCCCTCTCTGGTAGGTGTGGAAAAATGCATCTGTTTTGCATAGGCAGCAGCTTGACTTTGGTAGGTAATGCTCGTGATCAGCTGGTGGCCTGTGCATGAATTGGAGTCCTCCACTTGCTAATTGCATGTGGAACACCAGTGGTATAATTCCTATAGCCAACAGCATGGAAACACACCCCTATAAGTAAGCAGTGCAAGTGGGTGTTGGCCCTTCTCCCTCACTGTGAGCAGGACTTCATGTGGGTGTGTGACAAACAGCATCACAGAGGGTAATTGGAAATACCTGTTGCAACAAACACTGTGGAGACAGGCTAATAAAATGGAGGGGGGTGTTCCAGACATGGAGACAGAATGTAAGTATTGCTGTTCTACATTTGAAGTAATGTTGCTTTAACAGGGTTTGTGTGGATATGGCTGTTTTGCATGATTTAAAGTCTGGCATGACAGTGTTATGTGGTTGAGAAAACTCTCACCTGTAGGGCTATCTGCAGACTGGCCAGAGTTTGGAGCCTGAGATTTGGTGTGTTACTCACACATTTACTGTCTTCATAAATGCAGTAGCATACTCTAATTATTGTACTCAGGAAATGGTAACACCCATGTGTGTTACTGACTTCATATCCCTCAGAAGAGATATGTCACAACAAACTATGTTACACCAGC
>NC_056731.1:15257062-15549562 GCF_019279795.1 Protopterus annectens
TAACATGCTTGTATGTGCTGTCATTACAGTAGCAAGATGTGTGAGTATACTGTATGGAACACATTTGTATACATGGGTGGTGCCACAATCTTTTCTCTTTGTATGTGTTTCATACTTGGGTAGTTTCCCAGGTTATATGCAGTCACACATGCATGTATTGTATCACTACATTACCATGTTTAACAGTGCTTTTCCAAGTAAGAGTAGATGCAGATTGTAGTACTGGAACCATAGCCTCCTGCATGCAAAGCTGGACTCTTTGTACCGACTATCGTGTTCTTGGTGTTTGACCTGTATGTTTTTATGCATCTCCAATTGGATATTCATTTGATATGTTGATATTAACTGTAGAGTACTATGATTTAGGACATGTCATTGAGGACTGCCGTCATGTAGTAATGGTATACCTATCAGTTTCAGACGTCTGTCTGTCAGAATATTCATCCTAATGCATGATCTGTTGGCTAGCTACTTTCTGCCTGTCCTCTGTACAGATGTGCAGATGTCAGGTATTCATCTTGGCTGCTTACAGGCAATCTCTGATTGACTGACACTTACATGTTTGCCCAGCTGTCTTATGAATGCCACAGCTAGGAAACCCCACTCTGTATGCACCACATGCCATAGATACCTTAAACAGACTACAACAGCCGGCAGAACATGTTTGGGTACATGTCCTTAAGACACTGGCCATGTTATGCAATATATGTTGCATACATGTCAATTGGAGTACCTCACTGGCCCTCTGCAAGAGAAAACCAGAGGAGTGGATGCTGACTTTAACTGTCACCCTGGGGATCACTCATGTGGCATCAGTTGATAGATGGCCTGCTGACAAATGTCAGGTGGCATGGTAACAGTGTACTCACATGCCCAGCTCTTGTCACCTCTCCATGGATATTAGGCTGGTACACACCTAGGAAAACCTACACCTATAGACCTCAGTACTGACAAATGTGTGTGTGCATCATTGAGTATAACAGTGCCTGTGTGTTTGTAAACTTGTATTTCAAAATCCTCTGAGGGCCTTCTCACCCACTACACCCCTCATTGCTATACTTAGAAATGGCTGCTGCTGTAATTCACAATAAATGTACCTTGTTACACTCTTCACCCTATGGGCTGCCTGGAGCTTGCAGTACCAGCATAACACTGTTCTACAAATGGGTAGCTAGATGCGGGTTACCCACTGAGTCCTGGGAAATGTGTGTGTGTGTGTGTGTGTGTGTGTGTGTGTGTGTGTGTGTGTGTGTGCAATTGTGTCTGACTGTGCATATTTTTATGAGACAACATTCAGAGGCCACATTCTCCAAATACAATAAACATTGTCATACGTTATAAGGGATGGTGATGTTGCTGACATAAGGAGAGCCATGACAAACCCTCACCCTACTATCCCTGTGGCATGTGCAATAAATGCATATCCCTGTAGTAGCACTAACTAGATAGACAAGGGTTTGTACTGTAGTCCTGGTCAGTGTGTGATTGTGGGTATGTCAGAGCATTATCATGGGTTTAAGTGAGTACAATATCCAGTGTGGAGTGTGTGCTGGGTATACTGTCTTTACACCATGGTACCCCCAGTACATGTCCCAAGGTCCGCTGGATGAGGAACGCTGTTACAATCAACCATACAGGTAACTGATTACACTATCCAGCCCAATGATGCATGTGCTATGTGCAAAAACTCCCTAACAGTATGGACTCACTGGCAAGGTAGTTAGCATTGCTAAACCCAGGTCTGTCAAAAGTGTCTATGACTGTATGTGTTTGTCAATGTGTATATGACAGTATGTCATACAATGTAGTGTTCATTAACACCCAATACAGCCCCCATTACCATACTGTACAAGGCCTGGCGATGTTCTTCACTTAACAGGAAATTCGGGACACATCTCATCCTAAAAGCTCTGTGGTGTGTGGAATGAAGACCCAACACATTAGTAGCAATAAGTACCTCAGCAGGGGTTCTACTCGCAGTGTTGCAAAGTAAGTGTGTGTGTATGTGAAGTGATCTATTTCAGTTTGCAGAAATTGTATGTCCCAGGAGATCATTTGTCTGAGAACGACCTGGCAAAAGGTAACCTTTCAGAGGAATCATCTTGTGGAAATTCATTCCATCAAAACTAGTAGTGGATGTGTAAATGCCCTCTTCCCCACTGTACAGCTGCACAGCGATACTGGAGTGGTATATATAGTTGGGTGTGGTTGTTGTGGGTACAGCCACCCACATTGGGGTTATTGTTGTGCATATGCCCCCGCTTAGTCTGCTGTTATCCCATACAGTTTATGTTAACAGGTTAAGTATTTCTTAATCACACTATGTGTGGTTCTATGCCACCCCACATCCTCCAACATGGGGGGCTGTGCCACCCACACCAGCACACCTGTGTTTACCAACTTCAGGATTGCACTACATTGGGGAAGAGGACATATACCCTGCCAGTACCATCATCAATGACATTGAACTGGCAGACTGAGTATTTACTGATGTGATGTTTTGGCTATTTGGTCTTGGTGGAATTACATATGCCAAAATGAGTTCACTGCAAAATTAAGTACATCCATGCATACAGTATTCTCTGTGTATTGCATCAATACCAAAGCCTCTGTGTGTGTGTGTGTGTGTGTGTGTGTGTGTGTGTGTGTGTGTGTGTGTGTGTTATTCACAAACATTTGGTGTGTGCCACCCAATACACTTACCATTGTCCTCTGCAGAAGAGCTGCTGACATCAGCCAACACACACTCACCTGTATGCACCCCTCAGACCTATCAGCCATGTGGTACATGCAGTAACTGTTATACAGATTTGTTACTTGTGTTCAGCTGTACCCAGGATATGACGCAGTCAATGTGTCACCACAGTGCCATACCTCCTGTAGGAAAGGACAGCAGACTAACATCCTGCTGACACATAGACACCTACAACACAAACAGAATACATTATGGATACCACAATCAGTCAGTGTTAAAAACAGCTATAATGCATAATGGATGGACAGCTACACATCCTGACATGCAAGCATTAAACATACCAGCTGAAAACACATTAAACAGCATTATATTGCTAAACCTTAGTACATTCACCCTGTGCATCAGAACCATATTAGCATGTCCCTGCATCGATTGTATGTATGACAGGAATGTGGTACAGGTATCATCATATGCACAGGGTGTGTGATGGGTTTGCCAGAGGCCTAGGCAGAGCCATTTGGATGACATCATGTGTGTGTGTTAGGGGGTCTTTAACAGTTGGGCTGTGCAGATGTGGTGTGTGTGTAGGTATGGAGGTGCCCTAGCTGTGTTGGTGATGTGTGTGTGTATATGTATGCAAACAATTCTGCCATACGGGAGTTTGTCGGACAGCTGCAGACTGTACATGGCAGGGTGTACAGTTCACCATCTCTGGCCAAGTATACGGGAACTGTGCCTGTCAGGGGTTCCACAGGCACTACCAGGTAGAAGCCAGATATGGTACTGTCCCCTGATTATGACAATTGTCCACTAGATATGTGTCCCTGTTGGGACAGGCCAGGACCATGTGCACATGGCCTGCTGCATTGTGGTGTGGTCAGCACCCCTCTGCAGTGCTGGTGCTGGTGCTGCCACTACGGGAGCAGCTATGAGTTGTTGCACATCCACATAGACCTCCACCTATTGGTGTTGCTGACCAACGTCCATGTGGATGATGCCCTGCTCCCACCAAATGCTCCAAGACAGACATCACATGGTGGAGGATTCACACCATTTCACCCAACCGTCTATCCAGGACCTCTGCAAAATAACAGTGAGCACCTGCAAGATCATGGATGTTGTCAAGTATAGCAGAATGAGTAGCCATCTGGAGCCTCAGACTCTGTCTGGTATACTGGGGTGCCTCCATGATGGCCTGAAACATGCATCTTGTGACACCTGCTGTGGCACTTCTCCCAGGAGAATGATGGCCAGCAGCACTCCTACAAGCACCCCTGTACATCTGCCTGTGTGGTACCTTGCCGGTCATCTGGTTATGGCTGCTGTGTACAGGCACACTTGCCATAGTCCCCACACTGTCCTGTCCCATGCCAGCACCCACCAACTGTCCCTCATCTATGGCCACTGGTGATGGGGTATGTATGGGCATTGTGACTGTGTGCAGGGATGGGGTGGATAAATTGGGATGTCAACCGATGGCACAGCTTCAGCCCCTGGCAACCCTGCTTGTGCCTCACCATACCTATCTTCATTGTCAGAGTCTGTATGGACCCTAACATCAGTTTGCCTGCAGGAGGGACCCTGACCCACCTCACCACCTGTGAGAGGAAAACAAAAACTGTGATTTAAGACCTGTACATTGCTGCTTACCACTCCACACACTCACACACACACACACACACACACACACACACACACACACACACACACACACACACACACACACACACACACACACACTTACAGGTGAGGTGGCACAAAGATATTGCACAGACCTCTCATTATCCAACAGTCAACATGCATGACATATGGCACTCAACAGCATGCACTGCAGCTATACTCAATCCTTGTTATCAACATTATACATCTCTGTAATGCATGAGTTGTGTTAGTAGGTGATGCCCCTCCCCCTGGAAAACACTGCACCCATGTACACAGTATAGCCGTGCACCTGTACAGCACCCTGACATGTACTGTGCACCATACCTCATGAGTGTACACACCGTTGCTGAATGTGTATATGTGTGGCAGTTATGTTTGCTCTGTTGCTCAAAGCCACTATGTGTTTGTCTGACACATATCTGGGATGATATGAGGACTGATATCAGTAGTTAATGCCTGACCTTTGATTTGCAGATCTCATCATCAGCAGTGCATGTATGAGCAATAAAATACAATTATACTGACAACCTTCAATGCTTAATGTGGATAGGAGGAGTGTACACACCCTTGTTGACATGCCAGCCTCTTCCATGATATGCAATGGGGCCACAATACTGCATATGTTAACATTACCCACATTGATATGTGACATATGATCTGTGCAATCAAATGCAGTATCAAACAAATGTGTCAGTCTTGCAGATGCTGAATGAGATGCATACAATATGTGGGTTACATAAGTCTACACACTCTGAACACAATGATTTGTTGCAGCACTTGTTAAGTGAACTACAGCAGTCACTATTCCAGGAAGGAGTATACTAGCATGGCCCATTCTCACTTCTCATTATTTGGTCACTCTGTCCTACAAATGTCCCCAAACTCTGCCAGGCTGCAAGGTCAGCTCATGTGCACAGCCCTTGGAGGTCACACAATGCCTTCACTATTGTTGTGGAGGCAGGGTTATGTCTGGCACAATTCATGACATTGACTGTGTTCAGATACAGCCATTCCTAGGGAACTTTAGATGTATGCTTCAGTTCACTGTTGTTTTTCAGGATGACACCCCTCACCATCCTCAGCCTTATTGCAGATGCCTGACAACTATGGGCCACACATGAGTGTCATTTTGCAGTGTTCCAAATTCAGAACACCATGTCTAAAGGCCTAGTTCTTGCTAATGAACAGCAACTATAAGGTGTGCACTGGCACCAGCAAGGTAAAAATGGGGATGGTGGGCCTGAGGTGGGGTAAGGTGTTGCTTGTGCACCACATGTATCTTTATTAATATTGTCTTTAGGTTTCAGTCTTGGTCTCAGTACACCATTACACATTGCAACACATTCCTTTGGTTTACTTGATGTTATGCATATGCTACCTGTACAGAGCCCTGGATGATGTTTCCTGTGGAACAACACTTCCATTTGATTACCCTAACCCATAGGCCACACATATGCAGATTCCAGGCAATTGTCTACACAGGTACTGCACAGGCAGTACTTGCTAGACATTCCTGCAAGTCCCTCAGTGTTGCTGCATGTGTCTGGACAGCCTCCATGATCAGTTTGCAACACGTGTTGTCATCTGTCTTGGATGGGCATCTGTTTATTTTCTACATTGATGTTGTCCCATACTTCATACACACATACATGACTATCTGCCTTGTTGTCATGGCATATGCAATGGTGAGATAAGGCTACTTTTCCCACTCCTGAGTGCCACCTGTCAGATATGGGATCCATTCCATGGCTTGTAAGATGTGTGCAAGCCACAGCTGCCTCTGTTGCAGGTGAGGGGCCAAATGTTATGGGCATACTTCTTGGACAGCAGACCATCACTTGATGTGACATTGAGGCCCTGTACTTGGTGGAAGGTGTGCACTCAAGAAGAGTGAATGCTGTCAGTACCTCACAAGCTGCATCTACAATATGTTATTTTGAGTGTGTGCATGCATATGCTTCCAGTGTTTGTTAAGCTATGTGTTCCTCATATTTATTGTCCTAACAGGATTCCTTATTACATACTCATTGCTCATGTTAGGATCAGATTACTGGTTGTAAAATGTGTGGAATGTGGTATTCTGATTTGCAGTTGTTTACATCAGGAACAGTTGCCATTGTAATAGTGGTGTATACAGTGTTGTAGCCACTGTATAAGGATAATGTTTTAGACATGTCCCTACTTTAGGCCATTTGTCCCACCATTATGTTCATCTTTGTCCACACATCTTGCACTGACAGGTTCTTAAGTATATTGCAGGACTCTTACATACCCTTCAGATATGCCACCATGGTGACCACTGTGATGCAGTGCATTTAACAGCAACAATGAGTGAACACGTACAGCATGCATTATGGGTCGGTGTGTTAAATGTGTGTATGGCAAATACCATGGCCATAACATGGCCAGTGTATTGGCAAATCTGAAGAAAATAACTCCATACTCACCAGCTATAAGCTGATGTCCCAGATGTATACCAGAGGGACTTACATAGTTGTGTGAGAGACATAATGTCAGTAGCCACACCTGTGGTATTGGTACAGGGTAGGAGCTGCATTTCAGTACATCAACAGTACAAACCCACAATACTAGAGATTATGCACATCTGTTTATTACTACACTGCAGCAACAGACTATCTTATCTGACATATGCATGTAGATACTTTTCAGATGAAAATGTATAAGCAACAGTGGTCTACTAATGTGCCCTGGGCCTTACCTGGACACTCCTCATCAATTGTGTGGGTGGCACCCACCTCCACAATGTTATCTGCAATTTGCTGGCTTGGCTGGCGGGTGGGTGCCCCAAGGCTGATGAGGAGCTCCTCAATATGTGTCAGTGGGGGCTGGATGTCAGGACCCCCCCCCACCTGTGGCTAGCTGGTCCCTCCTAACAGCAGCAGCATGCTGACAGGAGTGGCAGATCAGATTGGTGGTCTGATGCTGCACTTGCTCATAACTGCTGTTATGCAGGCTGACATCATTCACCCTGTGGACAAGCTCGTTACACAGGGCGGTCCTCTTCTGCAGATCATGAGCCCTGCACCCAAATAAGATGACATGAGGGAGTACCACAAAATGTATAATCATGTTGTTTTCTTCCGCTGTGAAAGCAGGTAGGCATTCCCCTGACATAGTACCTGGAAACAGGAAAAAAGGTCTGAGGACCTCATACTGCAAGGATACATAAGTTGTTAATCGACAACTGTCTCCCCCCACCCACCATATCTGCAACAATAATCTAAACACACAAATCAATGGGTATGTTTACACCAAACCTACTGTTGGGACATATGTCCTATTGTTCAACAAATATTGAAATGTTTTTCTATTAATGTTCCATGTTGAAAATCTATCATTGGTGGCCTGTTGCTATCAATGTAACCTGCCTGCTGTTGTAATGGCCACTGTGGTTCCATATCTGGTTGTGTTCTGTTTGCTATTCAACTGTTCCAAATCTGGTGTTTTGGGTTAATAGGAATATTTATGCATGCTGTTATAACTAATCCTGGATTGTGTTGACTATTACTAACCCACATATGTTCTAAAACTGCAACACCATAGCACGTTTGGGAAGGCTGGTCCCAGCAGACCCACCCCTCCCACCTCATCTGGCCATGGCACTGGGCCACAGCATGTCTGGGACCCACCCCAGGGCCTTCTCATCCACTGGTCCTGCACCACCTTTGGGTGGAACCACCTCAGGGGATGGGGCTAGTCCCACCCTTGGGAGCAGGCGTGGACAGCATCCTGTCACCCAAAATCAGGTCCAGAGATTGGTGCGTAGCAAGCTCCGAAGGCAGTGTGGAGATCTACTACGCCAGCTTGAGGGCCGCGTGGCACAATTAGAGGGTCAGCCTGCTCCTCCTGCTCAGCCCCCAGCACAGCCACCATCAGGGTCATGAAGGTGCAGTGGTGACTGCCCATGGGTGGGGACCTCAGTCCCACTGTTTTCATTTAGGGGCTCATGGGGTTCTGATTTCCAAACACCCCTTCCCTTCCAAGGTGTTTAACCCCCCACATGTCATATACTGTCCCTGTATGCTGTCTTGTCTGTCTTGTCTGTCTTGTCTGTCTTGTCTGTCTTCCAGCCCAACTACCTCCCCAAATATACCTACTATCCTTCCCCTGCAACCCACTCTCACCTTAGAAAAGGGCAATCTGTTCCCAAAAAGGCATTTTGCCCCATACATAACTGTCTATTTTTCACACATGTCCACTGGACACATGTAATCTGGTCTAATTGGCTTCATAACACATTATTGTAGTCCTCATCCCTCTGTCAGGGGTTTGAGTGACCAAATATACCTCCAAATTCAGTATATATGCACAACTGTTGCTGTAGAAAAAATGGACAGCTATGGACCTTTCATACACCCATCCTGCACATCTCTAGCTACTTTCCCTATTGTCTTTCCCTCTTTGTGCCCCTTTTTTTACCACTTTCCTAAAGTGCCTTAATCACTCTATATCCAACAGCCCTTGTTCTGCCCAGCAACAAAATAATCAGCCCTTGCCAGTCTCAAACCCAGGACACTGCACACTATAGCCACAGCAATTTACCACTAAGCCATCTGAGCTGTAGATATGTGTGATGTTTTCTCAAACAAATCATTCAGCACAGTCATTCAACAGTAGGGAAAATGTACTTTATATATATATATATATATATATATATATATATATATATATATATATATATATATATATATATATATATATATATATATATATATATATATATATATATATATATATATGTGTGTGAGTGTGTGTGTGTGTGTATATATATATATATATATATATATATATATATATATATATATATATATATATATATATATATATATATATATATATATATATATATATATATATATATATATATATATATAACTTCCCAATACTAGCCAAGGTTCTTGCCACCCCATAGTGCTTTGTGTAGGCAGTGTTCCAAACACCAAATTTCCACTGTAACAGCTACAAACAAATGCAATCTGAGAGTCATGCTGCTCAACGCTAAAAGTCTAAATCTCAAAATGCACTTGCTCAACACTCCTTAAAATGGAGAACATCGACATTTGTGCTGTAACAGAGACCTGGTTCAAGGCAGCATAAAGCACCGTTGCACTACCAGGCTATAACTCATTCCACACCTTTCGGCCCCAGAACTTGGACCGAAACTCCAAAGGTGGTGGTGTTTCATATTCATAAAGGATGTATCTAAACAAAATCAATTCCATGTAGTCCACAACGGATGCGTAAAAACACTGAATTTAATGACAGAATAAACTACAGATAAGCGCTTAATTAATCCATGAGAATATCAGTAAGGGAGACCTTGTAAACAGAACTTCCAAGCAGAACTCAGGTGGATTTTTTTACTAAGAGCGCATTGCTATCCTGGGCTGAATGATAGTGTATCTATACAATCTGCTCTAAGAGCAAGACCTTTGAGAAAAGAAATGAATTACATACTATGTTTTATTTTTAGATGGATCACTTGTACTTGAACAAACTATTTATTTATTCAGGCTATATATTTTTATGTACTATATATTGATGCTTTTTATATACTATTTGCACCTTTAAGGTTGAGCTGTAGCCTACCATGGTATTTAATGTCACTAGATGCACTTTGAATTGATTGGTTCCTGAGAATTGTCTTGTGCTTTATAACAATGAGTTTTGAAATGCATTTTAGATTTGATGAATCTCACTGCGAAAGCGCTTATCTGTATTTTATTCTGTCATTAAATTCAGTGTTTTTATTCATCCATTGTGGACTACTCGGAATTGATTTTGTTTAGATATATTCATTGGTTGCATTCCAGTGGTTTACTTTCTCCAGGCAACATTCTTTACTTTTTATATTCATAAAGGATGCACACACCTCCAGACTGGTAGCCCAACATAACGCATCTGAGATACTTCAGGTGCAGCTAACACTGGGTAAAACAGCAGTTCAGGTCATAGCCTGTTATTGGTCCCTAACCATGTCCCAAGACTCACACTCCACATTCCTAAGCACCCTGGAGAATATTAGGGTCCAACCTAACACTCTCATACTGGCGACTTCAACTACACCTCCATTAAATGGGAAAACTACTCATGTACCAATACACTTGCCCAAAGCTTTCTGGAATTTATTAATTCCAATACTCTGGGCCAGCTCATTCATACCCCCACTAGAGGTAGCAATGTCCTTGACCTGGTCCTTACTAACATGGACAACCGTTGCTCTACACCAATAGTCAACTCCTCCCTAGTTAGATCCGACCACAAACTAATCACCCTGGAAATCCACCCCCCTACAAAGGTAAACACCATGAAAAACTTCTCCAAAGCTAACTTTGGACTCCTAAAAATAGAGGTGGGTAACTTCATGGCATCCATGCAAATGGAGAATAGTTGCATGAACACCGAATCATACACCAGTGCACTGTATGAACAAGTACACAAATGCATGGATCTCACCATACCCAATAGAGCTAAGACGCTCTCCTCAAAAAAAAGGGAAGCCAATCTGGTGGACTCCTGCCATAAACAAACTCTACAACAGAAGGAGGAAACTGATGCGGAATAAAGTGAAGTCCCAAGACTGGAAAAACTCCCTTATCAGCCTCAACAAAAGGTTGAGATCCCTCATCAAATCCTCTAAAGCTGGCTATGAAAACAAAATTGCAGCAGATAGTAAAGACAATCACAAGGCCTTCTATAGTTATGTAAAGAATCTCCACGGCAATACCCAGATTTGCTCTGAGCTACTGCACAATGGTACCTCCTATACTGATTCAAAACATATTGCCAGTATACTGGCCGACAGATTCAGTGCTAACTTTACCCCTCTCTCCCCCCCTTAAAGGACCAGTCACAATACCAGTAGATTGCCAGGCACCCAGTATTACTGCTGCACAGGTTAAAACAGTACTGTCCAAGGCCAAGAATACAGTTTCTATGGGACCTGACAGTATCCCTGGCTGTGTTCTACATGAACTACAGAGTGAACTGGCACCTCACCTGTGTGCCCTGTTCAATCACAGCCTCACCTCAGGCTTTGTCTCTACCAAATGGTGCACTGCTACAGTCATCCCTCTCCATAAAGGAGGAGCGACTACAGACCCTGGAACTATTGCCACATTAGCCTGATAAGTCTGATATGCAAAGCTATGGAACGCATCATCATGGACCTAATAAACAAGGATATAGGGAATCTCCAAACTCTGGATCTCACACAGTTTGGTTTTGTGAAGGGTAGATCATGCCTGCTCAACTTGGTCGACTTCTTTGAGTCATTCACCAGAGCTGTGGATGAAGGCAAGGTGGTTCATACAGCCTACCTTGATCTGGCCAAGGCCTTTGATATCATTCCCCACTCAGGAATCATAGAAAAACTCACTAAGCTAAGCATCAACCCCTATATCACTTGGTGGGTTGCAAACTAGCTCACAGAAAGAACCCACAGTGTGAAAGTAGCTGACTCCAAGTCAGACTGCAGACCAGTCACAAGTGGACTCCCACAGGGTTCGGCCCGGGGTCCTCTCCTGTTTGGTATCTACTTCTCTGAAGTCCAGGCCAACACGAAGGGATTCTGGCTGAGAAAGTTCGCAGACGATTGCAAGTTGGGAGCTATTGTTAACTCCCCAAGTGATGTTGACATCCTGCAGAAAGGCCTCACTGAGACCAATGACTGGTGTCAGAACCATGGCTTAAGCTCAATGCCAAAAAATGTGTCAGCATCCCCCTTGGGAAAAACCCAGTTCCCTTGAATTACCATGTCGATGGTAGTCCACTGAACACAGAAAGCAGTATAAGAGATCTGGGAATACAGGTTGACAGCATCTTCTCTTTTGAGCACACATTGCCACTGTGGTCAGAACGTCCTTCTATGTGCCACATCTCATTACTAAGGGTTTTGCATCCAAGAAGAAAGAGGTCATTGTGTCCCTCTACTCTTCCCTCATTAGGCCAATCATCAAGTACAATGTCCCATTTGGCATGTACCTCACTAGACACCTGCAGCAGCAGAAGAGGACACAAAAGTACCTCACAAAGAGGATCCTAGGCGTTAAACACTTGTCCTATATGGACAGACTCAAAAAACTCCACCTATTCTCTGTCTCATATCACCTACATAGAGGGGATCTCTGCTTGACTTACAAAGCCATGTCTGACCCAGATCTGGTAGAAATGTTACATCTAAAGAAAGCCCAATTCCTCCGCACCAAACGCTGCAGAGACCTCAACCTCGTTACCACAATCAAGAGAACATGCTGGAGGGACAGGTTCATAACCCAGATACTGCCCATGCTCTGGAATAAACTTCCCATACAGGTCAAGCAGAGCACCTCACTGTCCCTCTTCAACAGAAATCTTGATGAGTGGATGGGAAATAGAAAATTCACCCCCGGGATCACTCCAGTGGCTCTACTCAACAGAGGCACTGGGAACTAAGGTCGGGTGGTATGATGCCAGGGTAATCCTATGGGCTAGGCTTGTAAAGGCTCCAGGGCCATTAGCCTAGTACACACCTATAAACCTATGAAACCAGGGGTAATGCCAGGCTAAATGAAAGTTAAAATATATTTTTCTTCTTTTTCTTTCATGTTTATTTGCAATCTATGTGTTGTTCTTATGACTAGAAGAATGTGTGATTTTTGTCTTTCTGAATCTCAAAGAAAAGGACATTTCTTTTGAAAAGTGTTGGAGATCCAGACTTGCTATCACCTCTTGTTAATGTAGCAGACATGAAAGACCAACCCTGGGATTCTGAAAAATGGCATGCTTAGTCATGTAGGGTCAACCCCAGTTTATCTACAGGGTGCAATGCATCCCAAACCGCACTGGGGATTAATTTCATGAAATAGAAGTGTGAACATAGTATCTAGTTAAAAACCTGATCATGCTCATAACAGGGCTTATGATAAGGGCATGTATCCTCCAGTAGTGGCCAAGGAATGCACAGAGAACCATTTGTGAACTTGGTGCATGTACACACCTTAGTGCAACTTAGAAAGTTCACAGTCACCCAAAACCAGCAGGCAGAAAAAGCAGCTTGAAGCCTTAAAAGGCCAGTATAGTGTAGTTTTGTCTATTTTTTGACCAAATTAAAGGGTGGAAATGAGAATATAAGACAGTTATGAAAAAGGGGAAGCAAGAAGAGGGACACACGCCAGGGGAAATGTTAAGGAATGAACAAGATGGGGGCAAGGAAAGTAGGACTTTTTTTAAGACATGTCCATTTTATATATATATATATATATATATATATATATATATATATATATATATATATATATATATATATATATATATATATAGATATATATAGATATGTATATATATATATATATATATATATATATATATATGTATATATCTATATGTATCTATCTATATATATATATATATATATATATATATATATATGTGTGTGTGTGTGTGTGTGTGTGTGTGTATATATATATATATATATATATATATATATATATAAAATCTATATATAAAAAATCTAGCTATATGTGTATATATATATATATATATATATATATATATATATATATATATATATATATATGTGTGTGTGTGTGTGTGTGTGTGTGTGTGTGTGTGTATTGCAAGATGGTAAGATGAACAAGGAAGGAAAGCTGAAGAAAGGTAAGAAAGTTAGGGCAGTTAGGGGCACATGAACAAACATAGGAGATAGGCAAGATTGACAGAGGAGGTGTTACTACTGTGAGGAAGGGTCAACACCATAGTTTAGGAAATAGAAAATACAAGGAACACAATAGAGTTTTTTATGGGGAACAATGTCAGTGGTGGTCTCATTTAGGTAATGGGGGTAAAACTGATTTTAGAGTCATAGTTAGATTTTTAAGTAAAGTACATTAGTTTGTCATTATTAGGGTTTAGAATTAGGTTAGATTGTTCAAGCCAGGCTTCAACAAATGATACTTAACAGTATCTGCTGTTCACTTGCGCTATTCTGCAGGCAGATTATCAGGTTAAAAAACAGTGGGCTTCAAACTGATATAACTGTATTGTGGACATGGATGCTGGTTTGACAGTGAAGCTGTTAGTGTTGTTACTATTCTGAGAAATAGTGGGCCGACTGGGTGTGAAATAATGCTCTGTATGAGGTGCAACCATGATAATGAAGTGGCTGTTCAATTTTCAGGTAGTGTTGAAATTAATTTGAATGAGGGGCAGCCGCAGTGGTGCAGCAGTTAGCATTGGCGCCTCATAGCAAGAGGTTCTCTGGTTCGATCCTTGGCTAAGGTGCCTTCTGTGCAGAGTCTGCATGTCCTCCCCTTAGTCACTTGGGTTTCCTCCGGGTGCTATGGTTTTCTCCCACATCCCAAAGACATGCTGTAGGCGGATTGGACACTCTAAATTGGCCCTAGGTGTGCATTTGTATGTGTGTGTGTGTGTGCCTTCTGCGGAAGGTTGGGTGCCAGGCTGGCAACTCGACACAGTAAAACTCCACTGCCAATCATGAGTAGACAGGTGATCTGCTTTGGCAACCAATAACTGGGAAAAGCCAAAAGAAGAAGTTGAAATCAGTTTCAATAAGTACTGGGTTGTGTGGATTTACCTGCTTTAAGGAGCTGAGGGATGGCTGCAAAAAGTGTATTGGGGATTTGAGTTGTTACTCCTGTCAAGTAATGAAGCATTTTTTTGTGTTAGCGATAACATGAGCTTTAGTTATACTACAAAGATGATGATTTGATTGCTAGTTAGAATGGGTTTTGCTACCATGTCAAGCACCCTAAACTTTGTCTCTTTGTCTTGTAAATGACTTGGTAGTGAGAGTTATATGTGGGAAGGTATTGGATCTGACTCTTTTTCTCCTAAATGGGGCTTGTTGGATTAATACAGTTAAGAAGGCATTGCTGAAGTTTTGGATGGCATCATCTAGAATGGCAGACATATTTAGAATTTTCTAGTTCTAATATTTGAGAATGGCGATAAGTGTCTTTACTAAATTTAGATAAGTTCCAGACTCTGTTGAAGTGGGCGGGGGGGGGGGGCTTTTGGTAAGTGCATGGAAGGTGTATGTTGGCTGGTGATCACTTAGCATATTAAACAGGATTTCAGTTTGAGCTATTTCTAGGTTAAAAGACAGTCTAAGGTTGTTTCTTTGACAATTACTTTATTGCATCTGGTGTTAGTATTAATGTGCTGGGGAACGTAAAAAAGGATGCAGCAGGACAAGGGGGCATTATGTTTGGACTTACTCCAGTTTATGTTTACATTTCTTAATATTATGGTTATATTTGATATGTTAGAGGACATCCAAGTGAGAATGCTCTAAATTATAGGGATATTGTTACCACTGGGGGAAATGTAAAGGGCTATTATACATATTGTTTATGGTTGTTTACCTAAAATGCTTACTACCAAGATATGAGCATCCAAGAACGCATTACTGATTTTATTATGCAGGCTATTGATGTTAAGACTGAATAATTTTGACAGAAGGATGAGGGGTTACTACTGTTGCAGCTTGAACTGAATTTGGGGGGATTCTTATAATTACATGGGCATGGATTGGGATCAGTATCACCCCTGAGCTGAAGTTTTGTTTCTGTTAGAGGAGTGGTATACTTACGGAAGACACTGGTAGTTTTGTTTTGAATTTTGGTGTCAGAGTGTTTAGGGAGGACCTATCTCATAGGTATATATGTAGCTCATAGAGGTTTTAGCAAATGGAGAAAAGTCATATCATATACTCCTTTAGGATGCTAGACTATATTCTAAGTGTCTCAGTTTGATTTATCAAACCTCTTGATATACCCGTGGTTATGTAGACTACTATCGAATTCAGGGAGACTGGGCAGGAAGGCAAAGAAACTGCAGGCATTGAGGCAGGAAGGGAGAGTGAATACTGCCATCACAAAAACATGGGCTAGTGACAAGGTGGGATGGGACATGGAAGTGTATGGGTATATGTTTGGTCTCCACATTCACTCACTCACCATCTTCCTTCCCAGAGCAGAGCCTGTGGTTACTACATCAATCCTTGACCCTGAAATGAAGACATATTAGAACCTGACTTGTTTTTATTCATTGATTGCATTTGATTGATTTGTCTGTGACAAGTGATTGGTTTTAAACATCTTTATATAGCTTTTGGTTTTAATATGTATTTTAAATGCCTGAGGAAGCACTTGTATGTATAAAATCTTGTGTTTATTAAATGTGGTTATATATGAGTTTTAGTGGAGTTAATTTGAAATGGATTTGCATTTTTTTTGTTTTTGTTGTTTTTTTTTTGCAAATCACAATAGAAATTCAGATTTTCTAACCTCAGACTTTTTCTGGATCTATCTAAGTCATTTGACACAGTCAATCAGCAAATTCCCCTAAGTAAACTCTCTTCCTATGGACTATCACCCTCTTCACTTAACTTGTTATTTATCTCAGTAATAGGTTCCAAGCAGTGAAATGGCAATATGATCTGCTGGAGTCCCACAGGGCTCCATCCTTGGACCGCTACTGTTTAACATATCAAAGACCTAAACATAGCAGCCAAAGAGGCCTCCATAGTACATATAGTGATGACTTCACTCTTACATGTGCTGCTATGACACTATACACACATCACATACTCACCCAGAAATCCTTCTACTTCATTGAATCTTGGCTCAAAAACTACTGCTATTCACCCCCAACTCTGTCTCCTCACAAATACTACCTTTAATAATCTTTCATCCAACAAGCGCAATATATAACTGGTATCCCATACCAAACTACTAGGTGTAATTATAGTCGACCTCCTGAAATTTGATCTCCAACTTCAAGAAACCATAAAGAAGACACACCAAAAGTTAGACTAAAACACTACCTTACTGTCTGTGCTAGGTAAAACATAGCCATTTCTTTTCTTCTCCTCACCCTCTTATATGCCTGTTGTATCCTAACCAATCTCATCTCCAATCTATAAGCCAGACTAGAACAAATAGAGTAGCCAAATTCTCAGCAAACCAACCAACAATATATATTACATCAGTGCCTCTCTCTAAACCAACTGGCTTGAACTAAATAATTCTCTATTGTACTCATAATTAATTACAGCTTTTAAACTTCTGTACAGCCCTGAAAAATTCCCATTTATTTACTCCATCATTCAACTTTACACTACTAAGAAATCTCTACACTCCACTGACAAATCATTACTATCCATAACTAAACCTAAAAATAATACAGGATTCTCCCTGTATTCACACTGCATCACTAATATCTGGAATACCATCCCACTACACTTAAGAACAGTCTGCAACCTGAAAGACTTTAAATGCCAACTAAGGCAACAGCTGACAAATAAATGGCTTTGCACCTTCACCACCCCTGGTTAAACTGGTACTAACATAGCTATATGAATTTTTTGCCATAACTCTCTGCTGCACAAAATTGAATATACAATTATCACAGCAATACCTTCCTCTGTCATCTCATTTCCTTGTGCCATGTGACTGTTACTTTTAATCAAAACTGTATGTGTGTGTGTGTGTGTGTGTGTGTGTGTGTGTGTGTGTATATATATATATATATATATATATATATATATATAAATATGATGTAACTGTTGTCAAGGATATCTGAATAATGGAAGTGTTGCTCATGGATGAAACTGACTGTAAATGATGAGGCAGTGCAAATTATGTCCTTGATGTTTGTATAATGGAGCTTTACTTCTCAGGCCGCTGCTAAAAAAGAGGCACTGCTCAGTCAGGCATGACCCAGGAAACAAATCTTAATAAAGAAATAAAATAAATGAAGTCATTTAGGAGTGGCAGAAAAAAGGATGGCAGTAAGCTAGCAATCAACATAGTATAAAACATCAAAAACAAGGTCAGAAAAGAGGAGGAATATGGGACAAGGAGATACAGACAGAGCTAGAACCTGGGGTAAGCACCATGCGAGCTAAGTTAGAGGAACAGGCAGACAGAGTAAAAACCTAGGGTAAGCACCCTGCAGGCTAAGGGAGAGGAAAGACCAGACAGGGTTAGAACCTGGGGTAAGCACCCTGCAGGCTAAGGGTGAGGAACGGGCAGACAAAGTCAGAACCTAGAGTAAGCAGGACTAAGCGTTGTCTTTTGATTGATAATATGTGCCAGCCCACAGACCTAATAAGAGAAGAAGATGAAAGGCTGACAGAGAGAAAATAAATGAGTGGAACAGATGTAAGAGGGTCACACTCATGTGGATTTTGAATTTGCAGGGAGTGTACTGGGAGATTCTGAGCTGCAGAGTGCATGAAGCAGATGCTGACTTGAGGACTGTGACCAAGAAGAATTTAGCCTACTGGTATATAACTGTACCAGAAAGGATAGAAGTCTAGATGTGATCCTCAGTGAAGTAGAAGGAGGTTAGGTGTGTCCAGGTAAAGGCTCTGTTACCATCGCTGATCTTACCAGCATGTGGTTAAAGCTGTGGGTGTTAAAAACATATAAAGGAAAGGATGGTGTGGATGTTAAGGAAGTGGATAATGATGAGCTGTCTCAGACGGTCATGGATGAGTTATGGAAATGGGACAAACTGTGAATAAATCCTTTCTGGGGATCATGGATGAGTTATGGAAATGGGACATACTGTGAATAAATCCTTTCTGGGGATGGCTCAGTGCTGCAACTACTGATGAAGGTTTGAGGAAAAGGCTGAAAGGAAAAAAGAAGACCAATGGGGATAGCTAGGAATGTGAGGCAGGGATTAAGGCAAAAGACAGAGCATAGCAGATGTGGATGGGAGAAGGTGACTAGGTAAATGAAGACATGTTACTTATGTCTTTAGACAGAACATTTTTGTAACATTTGGATATTTTGCAAAATAAAATGCTACCTTCTTCAAATATTTATTCATAGTCAAAATGTTTAAGAGATACTCAGGTAAATAATAAGCTTATATTTGTATAACGGTAATAGTTGCTGCTGTTTTCAAGCACATGCTGTGTAAAAAATGGCTGAGCAACCACAATAAACAAGCTAGGTCTAAAGCATTCAGATTATTCATACTGACGTTTTAAAACAATGAATTGATTTTTTTTTTTTGAGGGGTTACTTTACTCCTACTTCACTATGATAACTGTCTCCAGTGCCCCACGTCCAACTTCAGGTCTAGTTGTACCCCCTACCCCTGGACTATCACTAAATTTCTGATTGGGGCCAGTGTGCATCTTAAGGGTATCTGAATGGGTGGTGTTATCCTACATCTGCTGTTTTTATTTTTCTTTCAAGGCCTACCCCTGGTTTCCTCTCTCTCCCTTCCTTGCCTGCATGGTTAGGGTCATGGGAGCAGGGCATGTGATGGAGTGTGTGATGTCTTGCCCTGCTTCTGTGGGAAGCTCAGCCAATGCTCCCATCCTATCCTGTCTTTGCTTAATGTTCTCCTCTGTACAAACCCCAGCATCCTACAAGGATAGCAAGGGGAATGCCCATGCAACCATCTCCCACCTAAGAGTTGCACTTCCCATCCCTCCCTGCCATTCCATCAGATGCCCGAACTGCTAAATGAACTGTGTTGCCTTGACAATAATCAGGAATTTATCCCTCTGTGCCATCAGAGTAGCTTGAACTGAGGAATTTAAGGTAATTTGAGAAAGTATCTGAATTAGTTTCTACTCACTGTAGCAGAAAGTATCTGTGGTGCATGACTAGTTTTTTTATTGATTGATTACTCTTGCTAATTTGGATGCAGTAATTTTTAACTTAAGTTTATGGCTAATTTTGTTTTGATAATAAAACAAACAAGAAAAGACAGACAGTATCCATGATGGAGATATATTGCATTTATATCGAATAAAGCTTTTATCAGGATGCCCAAACTCTGTCTTTCTGCAATAGTTTGGAGGATCTTGGAGAAAGTACAGCCATAAATAAGTGGTAGGAATTTACTGCATATCAAGAAGAAAAGTGATTGAGAGTTCCTTTATGCATGCCATTGGGATATGTGATGGCATTAATTTCTGGAAGTTATGACTAATGTTGATGATTAAAATAAAATATGTAAAACTCAGAATTCAGAAATTTAGAGATAAAAGCTATTAAAAGCATTGTAGCAATATGAATCCCAGCATGGTTTGTTGCCTGGATGATTTGAATGTGCCTTTATGTCTGCAAAGTATTACTTAGTAATTAGGAAGGAAGGGGCATCATTTTCTCAACTGAAATGCAAGAGCTCAAGTCAGAGCAAATTGAAAACTGACTTTCAAAAATAATATATTTCTCCAACTTTGCTAAAGAAAGGAGAGAGGCAAATGTGTGCTTTGCTGTGCAATAACCAATTATTTATCTTGTCTTTGAGTAATAGTAACCTTAAAGGCAATTGTAGCATTGGTGAGTTTTAGGATTCTACATGAGATGCTGGATGGCAAAACTCTGAGTATCAGTAATTCTGAAAAATAATGCCCAAAACACACAAGGTTGAAAGCATTAATGTCAAGTGTTTTTTTCAAGGGGGCAAGCCCTCTGCACAGCCTGATGTTGGGGGCAAGCCCTCACAAACCTATATATATCAACTCCACGACGACAGCACTCAAAGATGAAAGAAATCTTCCCAAAAACTGAATTACTGCTGAAGCACACTTAGGAATTACACCAGCAAAGAAATTGCACCAACAAAGATTTTTTTTATGGAAAACATCATTCAGCATTGTGCTCTTTGTTGATTTGGACTTTGGGCAACTGATGCTTGAAGAATTTGCACTCTGCCATCTATAGAGGTATCCTGTGTGCAGGTGCATCTTTCATAAGGAAAGTGCAGAGGGCTTGCCCCCACACAAAGTTCAAACATCCATTCACATCATTTGGTCATGATTTGATGACGTTTTTTTTTTTTGAGTCTCTGAAACACACCTTAAACAATAGTGCAGATAGACATATTCTTTGTGTAATAAGTAACATTAGTGGCAACATGGACGAGAAATTAGTTTATTGAGTCCTAGTTTAAAAGTTCTGTGAAGGCACGGCTTGATGACTGCATGTACCAGGAGCTGACAGTTCTAAAATGATAGTGTTGACCAGAGGCAGCGGGACAAGATTAACAACAGCAGTTCAAACAAGAAACGTATTGTGAGTATAAATAGAAGTTTGAGTGAGTGGGCAAACGATCTGCATGTGCTCTGTGGAGATAGATGGTTAACAAAGAAAATGTGTTCCTTTCTTCTTAAACAGAATATAGTCTTTGAAAAATTGTTTATTTGAAAATGTGAGTGTAGGCCATCAATTTGCTTACAGGTATACAGGAGGTATACAGGCTCTAAATGTATGTGAGGCAAAACTGTATAAAAGGAGTGATGGTACCCTTCCACTGTGGTGACACATACCGATTGCAACAAGGTTAGAATGAGATATTAGTGCAGTGACCAACATATGACTGAAAATGAGGGAAAAAAAAGCGGAACTAGGATTTTAGCTATATAACAGAGCGTAGGATAAGATGGAGAATGTTGGCGTGCTTTGCAGTTTGCCTTTTTGTTATTTTTAACTAGATTTGTTTCTATAAAGTGGTTTCACTCTTGTGTCTGATTACATTTTAGGAGAAAATGAAGTTCCTTCTGAGGATGCACTAATCCTTCAACTGCAGCTGGCAAAAGGACAAGAAAAGTTTGTCGAAATGTTAGGATATCAGCAGAAACTTATAACTGACTTGCAACAAAAACTTACTGAGCAACAAACAACACTAATCACTCAGCAGATGGAAATACTGGAACAGCAGAGAAAAATGCATGAACAAATGGAACTGATCAAAGTCCAGTATAGCTTGCTGTTTGATACACTGAAGCAAGTGTCATTCCACACCTTACAAGGAGATATCCAAACTTACTTTGAAACTCATCTGCAGGGGATTCAGAATCAAGTTCGAAACCATTTACGGAAACCTCATCCTGTACTTAATGTGAATGTTGACACAAAAGTAATTGATATTGGAGAACCTTTCCTGGACTGTGGGCACTGCAGTGAAAACCAGTTTTGCAACATCCAAATGACACCTCCCCAGTGTGTGGCATGTACTCTTTGTCCTGCAGGCTTTCTTCAAGTATCAGAATGTTCACGGAATGCAGACCGGATATGTCAGGTGAAAAGGCAGTTATGCATTTTTAAAAGAAGCTATTAAATATTGTAAGAGTATTACTTTTTGATGTTGTATATGTAGCAATGACAGACTCAGAGCAGGTTGGGCTGCACAGAATGTCTGGCAGCACTGTGTGAGTACAGTCTACAGAATGGTACATTTGTATTACTTCTAGGCTGTTGATGGAGTGTGCCAGAGCTTTCATTGCATTGTGTAACATCAATAACTGCGAGAAGCAGAGGTGGTGTAAAGTTGTCTGGGTGGGCCAAGAAATGGAGAATACAAGCAAAAAAGTGCAGACAAACTGCTGTTAGAGGACATGATCACTGAAGGGCAAACATTACTTGCCACCTAATCCTGTGCCGTGCTATCATATTCCCTCCCAGTTCTTCTGGGATGTCTCAGGAAAGGTTTGTCTGATCTTTTAAATTAGCACTGATTAGATATGTCATGGCTTCTGCAGGAATTATGAGCAGTAGCAACCACTGTAGACAGCAGGAAAAAAGTCATTTATTTTTGATAAAGACTGAGATGAAGCAAGGGATGAGGTATGGATAAGAAGATAGAAAATGGAATTTAAAAGCAGTCAATATACATGTATTTTCTTCTATACTGGTTGCTTTGCACAGACAGTTTATTGGTTTGAAAACCTGATAATGGATGACTGTAGGAGAGTTTGCTTAGATAACTACATTTCTGCCGAGATGATGGACCTAACTGTGTATACCTTTTCAGCTGCATGCTCACTGATCATATTGGTTTGTAAGATGCAGAATAATGTTCTGAAAGCTTTGATAAGTTGCTCTAAACCCCAAATGCTACGATTGGCACTATGTCAGGGTGGCACTATGCCAGGGTAATCCTATGGCTAGGCTTGTAAAGTCCCCAGGGCCATTAGCCTAGTACACACCTATGGACCTATGAACCTATTACTTGAATGTAAATAATGTATTTTTATTATGGCTATACACATATCCTAGGTCCAGCTGGATAAGCCCTGCAATCCAAACCAAAGACATTTTACACTTCTTTTGGTTCACCAGGAGGCTGGACATAAAATAATTGACAATACTGATTACAACCTTGAACTAGGTTTAAGATATGCTTGTTTTTAAATTATTGCCATGCATCCCTAGTTAATAATGAAGGTAATGACTATGACATCTGCTGTCTGATGTCTGCAGACAGGCTATCAAAGGCTAACAAACCCAAACTCAAACAGCAGCACTTAAATGGTCTGTCACTTACTATCCATGGCCCTACATCAAAGACCAACAGTCTACATTGCATGTTGTACTGATTCCGTATTAGTTCATAGGTTCATAGGTGTGTACTAGGCTAATGGCCCTGGGAACTTTACAAGCCTAGCCCATAGAAGTGCCCTGGCATTGTGGCAACCTGTCGTTGCTGCATTTGTGGCACATTCACTAATCAGCACCTCCTCCTTTAGCCCTTGTCTGTGCAGCTACTGGTCTAAAAGTGTGTAAGGTACTGAAACCTTGCACTGCTGAGTACTTTTTGTACTGCTTTAAACCATGTCTTTGTAACTGCAGGTATGTCTATATTCTAGAGTGTGACGAGGGCTTTCAAGGAGTGTAGTGTTTCTGTTTAGGAACCTGGCACTGATCAGTAACATCATGAAGTTCAGTTGAGTTGATTTTGCTATGTCTGTAGATTTGCCAGTTTGGCATTGCATAAAAAAGGCACAATGGGGATGGATAAAGTTTTAGTCAGTGTTTGAAAGCTTAAAGGAGAGAGGTGCAGACCATTCCTGACAAAGCGATGTGGTCTGTTTACCATGTCGTCCCAAGCTGACAAATATTGGATCTCCTTAGAATGACACCAGAAAGACATGAAAGACATGAAGGCAATTTCAAGACACTCTTACAGCAGTAACAGTGCAAGAAAGAGGATTTTTTTAGAAAAAAAAATCAGTAAAATGTACACATACAAAGCAGGAAACAGTAGTGATCACTCAAAACAACTTAAGTGCGATTTAGCAATCAAAGGAACTTTACTTTCTGGCTACAAGTAAAACACTTTTGTAATGAAGGCAAGGACTCCAAGCTTTGCTGAGCTCCTGGAAAATGAGTAGGAGACAATATATTGTAAAGGAGTTTTACTCCAGGGCAGTACCGGTTTGTTGGGTGGGCACTCTGCATCATGGATCTTGGAAAGCTTTGGGTGGGAAAGCACATAAATAGCTCATACAGCAATCTATAGCAATTAGAGAGGGGAGGGAGGGACTTTGGAAATCAGATTATCATAAGGGATGAAATCCACAGAAACAGCCTTATTATAGCACAACATCAGTATGAAGGATGTGAGGGTTGGGGGGAACCAACCAAGCAATTTAGAGAGGCATGCAACCCAATAAAGGCAATACTGAAGCTCTTACTTTCTCTTTTTTTTTTGAAAAGCTAGTTACAGTTCCACACCTCCAAATCTTGGATAAAAGAGCAATCCAATCAAATAAAGGCAGTGGGGGAACTCTTTCAGAAACTTTAACTTAATGTGTTAGTGGGGGATAGGGTTGCCACCCCTCTGTTTTTTTTCCGGACTGTCCAGAAACCAAACTGATTCTCCGGTAGTCCGGAAAACACTGTACAAACTCCAGTATTCTGTTTCAAAAAAGGAAACAGACTATCGGAGTTTGTAAATCAGCTGATTTACTATGCTGTGTAGCAAGATTAAGCACAAAGATGACCCGGGTTAAAAAACATTTATTTGAAGCGCTTTTCGTTTGCTGGAATATGCAAACTTCTTCAGAAATCATGTTAATTGTTTACAAGCATATAAATACACACAATCAGTCACTATTAAGCCAATCACAGCTCATACAAAGATATCATTAATTTGTTGGTTGTTTAACTATTCTCTTAAAGACACCAGCCCTACCTAACCACTAGTAGCATAATGAAATGCTAAAATGAAATACTAAAATGCTAAAATGCAGTGCTACACAAATGGCAGCATAATGTAACCTGTTACATAATATACAATATATGACATGTAATATAAATTATACCAACATTAATGTCAAAAAAATTTTCATTAAAGTCTTTGGGGGACCTTCCAACTGTATTTGTTCCCGTAAATCGATAATGTCTTTGGAGGAGATCTGATGGAAATAAGAGAGAGGAAAATACTGTGGGTGGGATGAGGGAGCATTTGTGGGGGTGTTTGCAGCACATTCAGCACTGTTGTTAAAGGGACTATGGGAATTATCTGCAGACACCTTAAAGGAAGTACTTGTAGAAGTATGAGTGTGAGGTTATTGATTTTTTCCCAAAATTTTCTAGAGCTGTATTTAAGGCAGTTTTGGAGAGGTGTACATTGGAAAGACTATTTTGTCTACTAATGGCTTTTTCTCCAGGTTCCTTAGATTTGTAGACTGCTCCCTGTTTTCTGGACTGGTGTTAGATTCATAGGAATGGTAAGATTCATCCTGGAGTTTGAGGAGGGATTTTTATCTCATGAGTTAGCCACTGTTTTTGGTTTGGAGTTCGAAAGTCTAGAGATTAGGGGATAATGTCTGTTATGTAAACTGGAGAAAGTATGTGTAAGGAGCTCAGTAGTACAGTGGTGCTGTGAATAGTATTACCATCTCATAGCTCATAGCTATGGTTGAGTTATTGGCTTTATGTTTTTAACCACAATCTGATGTCTAAGATGTACATAGTAAAGTGGAAGTAACTGATGAGTACAGAAGCCATATGTGGATGCAGGTGATGTACCCATCCTGTTTGATCACTGTTAAACAGTAGTCACTAGTCCACTATGACAAGAATAGTCTAAATTAATGAATTTGTTATGGCTAATGCTTGTGTGTGTATGTGTGTGTGAGTGGGGGGGGGGGGCAGCTTCACTGTATTGAAGAGTAAGACATTAGCTATTTCTTTCACTTTCCATCACATCTATTATTGTTGTTTATTGATTTAAGTTGAAGGAAAGGAGAGAAAATAAGGCTACAATTGTGTTATTATCAACCGAACCACATCTTTGCTGCAAGGCTAAGTACAGGCAGGTTAAATTGTATGAAATACTAAAGATGTACACCAATTAAAACACAGAAACAAGACTGTAGACACAGAGGGAGAGATAAAGGAAACCAAATTTAAAAAGGATAGGACATGACACTGAATCCTTTAATGTGGAAAGCAAATGGGTAAGGCAATGGCAGAAAAAAAAAATGCACTGATGTATATATCCAAGGTTAAAATGAGTGTAGCATTGCTGCAGGGGACTGATTTAAACAACAGAGAACATGAAACAGTAATAAAAGAAAGAGGTAAAGTGGAGCACTATGCAGGAAGGGAGGGAGAAAGAAAAACAGGAGTTTTGATGCTAATAAAAGCAGCGAACTCTTAGGTAGAGTAAGAACATTGGAAGATATGTGTTAATTAGAGGAAGAATGCAGTGATTTATAGTTACATTAGCTTGTATATAAATGCCCACCAGGGCTAATTTACAGTAAATTAAACAAGTAAAGAGCGAGGTCATCTCAATTTAGAGAGACATATATATATATATATATATATATATATATATATATATCTATATCGGTCTACCTGAGAACACCGACAGATCGAAACGCTGACGACGAGAACACTGACACCGGAAGACCGACAATGGAAATAATCGACAGTTCTAAATCCTGATGCTGAAAACACTGACGTGAAATGAGTGTGACTGTGTAAGTATACGATAGTGACGGACATTAGGGTACGGGTAAGGTAAGTGTGCGTTAGTGATGGACTGTAGGGTTAGGGTGCAGGTAAGGTAAGTGTGCGATAGTGACGGACTTTAGGGTTAGGGTGCGGGTAAGGTAAGTGTGCGATAGTGACGGACTTTAGGGTTAGGGTGCGGGTAAGGTAAGTGTGCGATAGTGATGGACCTTAGGGTTAGGGTTTGGGTTAAGGTTAGTGCATAGATATTTGTGTATGTAAGGTTTAGTGTAGGTTTGTAAGGTTTTTGGAGTGCTTGTGTTGTCTGTGTGTTGTGAGTCGGTGTTATGGTGTTCGGTAATGTGGACTGTCGGTATTGTGTGGTTTCAGTGTTTTGCTGTCGGGTTTGTGGTGGGTCAGTGTAGTGTAGGGGATCCATATATATATATATATATTAATATGAGTAGTGGACTGGAATATCATAGCTAGTACTCCAGAGGTTACAGGGGCCAAAGAAAAAAAAACTCTGCCAAAAGAAGGGAGGTACCTGGGGAAGCATATTCAAATATTTGGAATGCAACATATGATGTTAACACAGAGAAGTAAAAGAGGAATATGTCACATTGGCGAGGCTAGGTAGATGCAATACTTCAAAGGCACATATTAATATGTTGGCAAACTTAAAAACTCATCCAATGACACTGCTGAACCTTGATCCAGTCCAAATCAGAATACTAGTGCAACATAGTGAATACGTGGAAAAGCACTGGCATTTCCCAACCTACTTAACGAAAAGGCAATCATTCATCAATTGGTTACAGGAAATACTGTCAGTTAAAATTAGGAAAATAATCATGGAAAGGTTGAACTTGGAAAAGTTTGGCAAAAGGAGGATACAAAAGTGAGGGTACTATGGCAAACTAGGTATGATAAATATATTAAAAAGCCATTAAAATAAAGGATATACAGGGAAAAGCCATAGAGAGGGTTAGAGGGAAATTTTGAAAAGTAGTGGGTAGAAGGAAAAAGTGATATGGCCAAATACTTAAACAATGTAAATGCATAAGGAGCTAAGGCAGTGAAATATCCTTTTTCCATAGCAATCCCAAAATGACTAAATTCCATGTACAGAGGTTAAACAGACAGACAGAAGAAAGAAGGGTAATGAAGGGCAGAGACCCAGATACAGGGAAACTGGAAGTGTACCCAGATGAAATAATACATATATTGCACAGGTTACTACACCAGATTATATAAAGACCCTAAAGGGAGACAAGGATAAGGGATATAAAATCATATCTAAAAAGGCTTAAACTGCCCAAGCTGAGAAAGGTTGACTATAGGACCTTAACACAGCAAATAACAAGAGAGTGAGGAAAAAAGAATCTGAAAAGGAAATAACTACTGTATGGACATGGTTATTTAACAACATCATGGAAGGGGGAGAGATTTCACCCAAGTGGAATTTGTCAGTAATGGCCTTGATTCCCAAGGGCCGACTAACCCAAAATCATATGCTCAGATATCCATCTTGAACAATGATTATAAAGTTTTGATGACAAGATTAGTGACAAATATCCGTGTGGGTTTGTAATGGTCAGGTAAGCATTTGACAACATTATGAGAGCTCTCATTTTCTGAAGAGGTGCAGAAATAGACAAACATTGATGATGATGGATCTAGAAGTGGAGAGGGCTTTCAAAAGAGTGAGTTGGGCCTTACTAAGAGAAGCCATGGGAGATTTTGGGTTCTTTCAAGTCTGGATTACACTATATCAGAAGAATATATCAAGGATCAGTGGCAAAACTGAAATGCAATGCGAAACTATCTAAAACAAGACAAATAACAAAAGGAACAAGCTGGTGATGTCCTTTGTCCCCATTGTTGTTTGTCCTATATTTAGAGCCATTAGCAAGATAAATGAGGAACTCACGGATAATGGGATACAGTTTGGGGAAATCAATGGAAAAATTTGCCTTATTTGCAGATAACATTTTACTTAGTCTCACAGACCCAGACAAAGATTTACAGACCCTCTTTATAAAATTAAAATTATGTATTGAACTAACATGGTACAAGATAAATTAAGACAAAACAAAAGCAATCATGGTCCAGCAGTTTCCTTTTCTGTGGGGACATGAAACGATTCATTATTTAGTGATATGGCTGAGAATCAGCACACAGGAGGCAACACAAAATATGTGGGATGAGACAGCTGGGAAAATCACTAAGAAACTAAGACAATGGAAAATGTTGGTCATGGACTTAAAGGGTACTGTGCAAGCTATAAAAATGGTTTTAATGTCATTGTTTTTTTTGTAGGTCAGTTATACCGTTTTATTCTACCAAGGAAAATGTGGGCTAGAATTAGAGAGGAAGTTAATATATTCATATGGGAAAACAAAGGAGACAGGGTGCAGTGGGATGAGCTAATAATGCCAGTAGACCCAGGAGGACTAGGAGTGCCAGATTTACAGGAAATTTTTTAAGATATGTAATTTAGGCAGATATATCTATATAAATAAAAATGTAAATGTTCGTTTGTTCAAAATCTTAAATCTCTGAAAGTTCTTCAACGATTGCTTTGAAATTTTCACACTGTTCCATTCAAATATGCTCATGTTTTTATATACCTACTATTATATAGATGTCACACATTGCATTCGAATACGCGCGTGCTTTTATATACCTACTATGGATTCTATATATTTGTATACAAATATGCAATTTTATATGTTTTTGTTGTAACTTTCTTACTTCTTTTTCAGTGCAATCGATCTGCTTTAGTTCATCCAAATAATGCCTCACAGAAGATCAAACTTAGGTCATCGATCATGAGCGGAAGCAGTACGACGAGTAATTGCAAATCAAACTGAGGAAGAACGGGCATCAACGAACAAGTGAAACAGACAAAGAATGGCTCAGATACGTGCCGAGGAAGCAGCAGAGCAACGTGCAGCCAGACTTGAGGATGCACGGTTGCGAGCACGGTGATACTTGATGTATACATTATTTTTCCCATTAATAGCAAATTCACCAGCTAAACCTTTTTCCTGAAAGATAATCTATACATCCTCCATTGAAGACATATTTCTTTCATTTCCTTTTTCAAGCCTTCCCATTGCACATAATTTCATCACTCCATCCATCCAGTCATCCATTCACAACCCCTTTTCCCATTTTTACACATAGAGTTGGGGTACAATTTCAACAGTGACAATCATCTAGAGCCAAGGTTCACATCGCTGGATATCTAATTATATCAGTTTCCCAAATTTTATTCATAGCAATTACACTTCACTGAAAAATACATATTCTCAATTTTCATAACATCATCCAAACCCTTATTTTTATCTTTCTTGAAGGTCATTCCCATTTCCTCTAAACATCTATTCAGACAAGCCAACACTTTCTTCATCCATATTTTGTTCTTAGCAACTACAACTGTGTTGTCTGTGTATGTCAAGACTACCAGTATCACCACCTCCTTTTGCATTACATATCTAGCATCTTTTATTTTATAAGCTGCATCACTCATTATTGCATTAATCACCAATGCAAACAATATTCCACTCATGGGACATCAATGTCTTATACCACATTTCATGCATGTTTCTTTACTCAGCCACCAATTCACTAACACTCTTACTCTATTATTCTGACATGCTAACATATATATTCTGCTAATTATATTTCTAATTGCACACTTCTCCATAATATTCCACAAAGTATGCTGTCCTTCTGTATCAAACGTCTTGCTAATATCACCTACCACAAGTTTCACAGCCTCTCTTTTACTTATAACCTCATCCACATTTCTCTCACAACCAGTAACAATTCTTGATATCCCTTCCTTTTTATATCATATGTACATTCTTCCATAATATCCCAATCCTTCCTTGCATTTTCCTCTGTATTATTCCCGTACAAATTTATAATCTGTGTTATTTAGTGTGATGGTTCTCCAATGCTTCATTCCATTCTTTTCATGTTTCTTCCATCTAAAATTTAATATCCTTCTATATAATTCTTCATAAATAAACCCTTCCTTCATCCACTCATTAGCTACATTTACAAAATACTCTCTTTGCTAATTTTTTAATTTATTGTACATTCCATACCCTATACCATCTGGGCCTGATACTGAATCAATATTTACTTTCCAAAGCAATTCATCCAATTAAGTAATAGTAATTTTTTTTTCAAATTCATCCTTAATGCATTATGGAAACTTCTTTACTTTCTATTCTCCCTTATTTCCATCCTCATACACATTTTCCACATGCTATACTACAATACTCATTACCCGCACTTTTTCTCTTTTTACTTCTCATTTTACATTTTTCATTTTTCTTATGATACTAATATCCTCCTTTACTATTTTACCCAATTATGCATATACCTCCTCCATTCTCCCTTGTAAATAATGGGCCAAGTTCCAAAATATGTGATCTCAGTGTAAGTGACTACTTACACAGGGAGCAGGCTGAGAACATGTATTTTGGAATGAGGCCCCTGTAAGCCTGTTTACAGATAGGCCTAACACTGAAGTAGGTCACTTACACTGAGAACAAATCTTCCGAAACCAGGGCACACTTACACTGAGAGTAAATCTTTTGGGATATATATATATATATATATATATATATATATATATATATATATATATATATATATATATATATATTTTTTTCCCCCATATCATAATACTTTGCTATATTATCTCTAAATTATCTAAAATAGTTCTATACATTTTCCCATACTTCACTTTTTCTTCCTTTCTTAGATCATCCTGACAATTTTTAACACCTCTTTTTAATTTCAATCCACCACTCAGACGAATTTGTATAGAAGTCCTTCATAGTTTTATGATCCTTCCATAGCTGCAGTACTTCCCACTCTCCCATTTCATCCCATAACTTCCTGTTTACTCTTCTTATTCTCGTTCTTGCTTTACTGTACTCCCTATCTTTCATCACCTCCGTACATATTGCTAAATGCTCTGAAAAATCCACTAGAACTGAATCATTATCTGCTACCCTCTAAGGTTTCCTATAATGCAAAATAATCAATTTCAGATCCAAGTGCCCCCTGCTATTAGTCCACTGGCTTTTATTCAGGACAGCTAACTTACCACATTTTATCACCTCCTTTATTTTTTTACATCTTTCC
Source organism: Protopterus annectens (assembly GCF_019279795.1). Lineage (NCBI taxonomy): Eukaryota > Metazoa > Chordata > Ceratodontiformes > Protopteridae > Protopterus > Protopterus annectens. Next base: position 15,289,331 of record NC_056731.1, read on the forward strand.
CTTTCTTTTTACTACAGTCCCCTAAAATTATTATTTTCATGTTAAGCACAACATAGTCTAATATAAAACAGATCCTCTTTCTTTACAAGTTATATATACATGCATAGCTCTCAACCAATTAGGGACAAATTTCAACAAAATCAGGGACAAATCCAGAAAAAACTCAGGGACAGTCAGGGACACTTTTAAAATATTAGTTCTATTAACTTGAAACATTAACAAAATAACAGAATGTGAATTAATATACTTTTCCTGAAGAAACAGAAGCCTGTAACTCTTAATCATTGTCATTATTTATTAAGTATAATTCAGCACCTTTCCTCCAAAAGGCACTAGTGTTAGGATGGATTAAGAGGGACAGTGCTAAACGACATCCTTGAAATTCAGGGACAGTTGAGAGGTAATTCTGTAAGCATGTTCTCTCCACCTCATATCTACAACATTTGAACTTCCCATCCTTATCAATGTTATATCTAGTATTTTTACAGTTTTTTTTTTTTTTACACAGCACGGCCACTCTGAACAACTTTCACTTCTTAATTCCGCATAATATTTCCAGCACACAGTTTTTCTGTTTGCAGTCTTTCTTCACTTATCAGGAATCCTTTTTTCTAACAGAATAACATTCACATCACATTTAGCACACAGTTCCAATAACCCTATCCTTCTTATGGTATTAATAATGCCGTTCACATTTTCTGAAAGTACTATAAAATTGTTGGTTTCTTTATTTTCTGTTTTCTTGTTTTCACTCTTTGCCTATACTGAACATTTTTTCTTAGGCCCACGTACAAATAATCCTTGATCCTGAGAATCAGAGTTTTCAGTGGCTAGAACTTCTAAACATATTAGTGTCAATCCCTTCTCCTGATCTCTCTTCCTGTATGCAATCTCTCTCTATCTTTTATCCGTCCATATTTTTCTTATACAGTTTCTTAACCTAAGTCACCCTCTCCCCCAGGTTCTTGTTGCCCGTTGCGTATGTTTTCTTCCCTTGTCTTTTTTTTTAATTATTTACTGTTTGCACTTGACAAGCTACCCAAAAGTGTTTCTTTTTTAACACAACCTGCATTCAGCCTTATGCTTTCTTGCTGTATGTCCTTTCTCCCCACACTGGTTACATTGTATCTTATCAAAGTCATTAATTAAATGAAAAAAGTCTCCACAAAAGAAACATGATTTAGGCTGGCCAGAGTATCTTAATGTCCCTCTCTGACCAGCCCCAAAAGTAACACTTGGCAAGTGTTTCACCATATTTATTTAAACATTTCAAAACAGCTTTCATCTTCCATCCTCCATTCCATACGTTTCTCTCATCTCTAGCTTTCACAAAGATTTCATCAGTTTCTCACAAACCCTGTATGTATTTTTAATATCCTCTTCTTCCAGTTCATCAGTTCTAAACAACAAAGTAAAACATTTTTAACATTTAAATTACTACCATGTTTCATGGATACATGTCCTCTTTTTTGTTACACAATTCCAGAAATGCTATCATCAGTCCATCAGCTTCAAATGTTAAGTCATAAAAAGTGTCTAGCCCTATATGTATAAACAAAAAAATTTCTTGAACTTTAAAACTCAGAACACTTATCAAATTGTCCTGTACATACTGTCTATTGCAGTGTCATGTTTGTTCTTATTTTCAAAGCTGGTCTTCTCTTCTTTAAAAAAACATTTTTACTTACAGTTTGTTGCTTCTGTCCTTTTTTGCCTGCTATCACTGCTGCATATCTTCTAAATAATGCATTCTGCTCTGTCATAGAACCAAACTCCTTCTCAGCTTGTTCCTGCTTTCTTCTTTTATCTCTGTCACTGCTGCATACCTTTTAACTGCTACATTCTCTGCTGTCACGTTACCTGGTTCCTTTTCCATATTACTATCCACAGCACTTCTGAAAAATGTATCTGCCATCTCAAACCATGAAACAGCAGAACTTTAACCTGGAGCATCTGGCTTGATTATTTTCTACAGAATATCATCTGACACTAGTTCAGGTATCTGCACCACCCCAACAGATTTGCCCACTTCATTCTCCACTGACACAGCTAAATTCTGCATTTGTATCATCCACCATACAGGAATCTTTGTCTGCATTTTGGTACTCCTTATCAAACAAATTCTTCTCCAAATACTCATTGTCCACCTTCACATTCCCCATAACATTTCTCTCCTCCACCATGCTGCTGCTTCCCTTAGGCCTCTTCCTTGCTGCAGTAGGAGCCCTCTGGTACCTTCTAGCAGCTCCTAAGAGAAAACTATAAGGGAAGTTCTCCAATACCCTGGCCAAATTTCCCCTAGTTGTATAAATACCACCCAGGATATCCCCAAAATAGAGGTCACTAGCCTAGTGGGACTAACCCACTCAACAAAAGATAAATAAAACAGAGTCATCTCTCAACCTTTCACTCTCAAGGTAAATATGTTGGCATCCATGTATGTCTCAATCGTGTAATAAGCTGTTTATGGCAAAAGCCCCATATTATCGTCTATGCTTCATTTCAGACCATACTGGAAAATAAAACAGTTTTCCACTGTAGGCCACTCAGAATAAAGATAAGCTGAAAAACTATATAAGTATTCTGGTGATGGGTGAGAAGTCACTTATGTCACAATTAGACTGCAACAAGATGTTAAGCTCAGGTACTTATGACATGAGTGGTCTAGGTGTTATTAGGCATCACGCATCCATATTTAAACACAGCATGGATTAGTAGATGGGATAAGTTATTCATAACCACTGAGAAAGACACTGACAACCAGCATAAGTGACCAGAACATTCAGCTGAAGAGTAAAGATTGCATGTCATCGACACTGGCAAGTAATTTATAAATAGGGAGTGCTACCAGATATGAGAAGTATTATGTTCATTCACACACTAGTAAGAATTAGCTCTCATAAAAAAGTTACAAAATTCATTTTTTTTTAATTTCTTCCAAGATGGGTGAACACTGTTTAACAGGTTGACTAAAGCTCTACCAGTGTGAAAACTGAAAAACTGGAAACAAACCAGTAAAAGCTATCAGCCTGAGTAAAATGTAGTTATTAGCTAGTAATTGCATTGCTTGGAAGCCATTTAAAAATAAATTTGGGGAAAGTAATAGCAAATCAACCAAAAGAAAAAAACTGGCTGTGAAGAATCTTGCAGGCATTCAGCAAAAAAGCAGTTCAAGTTTCAGCTGTGGCACAGAAGATGGCTTCTGGTTATTTAGAGGGGAAAAATGAAATGCTCTCACATGTGCTTAAAATAAGTGAAACACTTATTGAATATGTAAAGTCAAATGATAAAAGGCCGTATGCTTTAGATGGGGTCTATGTTAAATCTTCGAACGTTGGAAATGTCGAACATCATATGGCATGATCGACATTTCAAGTGTTCAAAGATTTACTTTTAACAGCACTGTATGGTGCAGAATGGGAGAATTTCCCTTTTCTGTACTGAAGTGCGGTCTCGGAGTTGGCATATTTAAGTAGGGGGGTGTGGGGGGTGCACGGGGGCTTGCTCCCCTGCTTGCACTGTTATGGTGTGTTTTTCTTTTCTTTTTTTTATTCTATATTCAAACTTCCAAATGTTGACCATATGGTCTAAAAATATGGTATTTGACATTTTGGACATTCAAATATATGACATAGACCCTTTAGATGGTAGCTGTGTCGATGAACTACTCAAACTGCAAAAAATCAGAGGATTAAATGAAGAAAAGGCTGTCTAAGCATGTTGTTTCTCAAGAAGGACTATTTAAAAATAGTAGTTAGAAAGAACATGCAGACAAAAACCTAAGATTAACTACTCTACCAGAGAAAGTGGAGTGAAATAGCCTGTATTAATTTTATGAAAGTACAAATAAGCAGTTGGACTTGTGTTTCACTGCAGGATTGTTAATTGGGAGGGTGCATTGAATGTATGCTCAAAATCTGGCCATGAGAAAGCAGCCAATACTTATATTAGTATAGTAAACATCATTCATTCCAGCAGGAAAAGCTGCTTCTGACCAAAAAAATGTGGCAGAAGAGAAAATTATTAAAACTATGGACAACAAAGTGTTTGTCAAAAAATATTATTCAATTTATAATTAGACAGATGAAAAACAAATTTATTCCAGCAATCAGAGAATGTCTGAAACAGGTCAGAAATTCAATTTGCTGCATCCGGCAGTCTTCAGGTCAGAAATTCAATTTGCTGCATCTGGCAGTCTTCAGAATATTTTTTTCCTGGAGGTTCAAAAACATTTTGATGTAGAGCAGGCTAAGGAAGAAATAGAAAAATAGCTAGCAAAGACAGAGTCAGCAAGCAGAAGAAGAAGATTCTGCTTTCTATTATTCTGAAAATAGCAAAGTTCATAGAGACAGTAAAACATTTTTAAAGGTTCCAAAGGTAATGAACTGAGTAATAGGAAAACGCCTATGAGCTGACTAGAAGAACTTGAATGTGAAAAACAGACTGGAGATAAAAGATAGAAATGATAAGGAAGAAGACCACCTGCTTTTACTTGGAAAATAGAATTCTGCAGGTGTAAGCAATTAATCACGCATCCATATTTAAACACAGCATGGATTAGTAGATGGGATAAGTTATTCATAACCACTGAGAAAGACACTGACAACCAGCATAAGTGACCAGAACATTCAGCTGAAGAGTAAAGATTGTATGTCATCGACACTGGCAAGTAATTTATAAATAGGGAGTGCTACCAGATATGAGAAGTATTATGTTCATTCACACACTAGTAAGAATTCGCTCTCATAAAAAAGTTACAAAATTCATTTTTTTTAATTTCTTCCAAGATGGGTGAACACTGTTTAACAGGTTGACTAAAGCTCTGCCAGTGTGAAAACTGAAAAACTGGAAACAAACCAGTAAAAGCTATCAACCTGAGTAAAATGTAGTTATTAGCTAGTAATTGCATTGCTTGGAAGCCATTTAAAAATAAATTTGGGGAAAGTAATAGCAAATCAACCAAAAGAAAAAACTGGCTGTGAAGAATCTTGCAGGCATTCAGCAAAAAGCAGTTCAAGTTTCAGCTGTGGCACAGAAGATGGCTTCTGGTTATTTAGAGGGGAAAAATGAAATGCTCTCACATGTGCTTAAAATAAGTGAAATACTTATGGAATATGTAAAGTCAAATGATAAAAGGCCGTATGCTTTAGATGGGGTCTATGTTAAATCTTCAAAAGCTGGAAATGTCGAACATCATATGGCATGATCAACATTTCAAGTGTTCAAAGATTTACTTTTAACAGCACCGTATGGTGCAGAATGGGAGAATTTCCCTTTTCTGTACTGAAGTGCAGTCTCGGAGTTGGCATATTTAAGTAGGGGGGTGTGGGGGGTGCACGGGGGCTTGCTCCTCTGCTTGCACTGTTACGGTGTTTTTTTTTTTTTATTTATTTTTTATTCTATATTCAAACATCCAAATGTTGACCATATGGTCTAAAAATATGGTATTTGACATTTTGGACATTCAAATATATGACATAGACCCTTTAGATGGTAGCTGTGTCGATGAACTAATCAAACTGCAAAAAATCAGAGGATGAAATGAAGAAAAGGCTGTCTAAGCATGTTGTTTCTCAAGAAGGACTATTTAAAAATAGTAGTTAGAAAGAACATGCAGACAAAACCTAAGATTAACTAATCTACCAGAGAAAGTGGAGTGAAATAGCCTGCATTAATTTTATGAAAGTACAAATAAGCAGTTGGACTTGTGTTTCACAGCAGGATTGTTAATTGAGAGGGTGCATTGAATGTATGCTCAAAATCTGGCCATGAGAAAGCAGCCAATACCTATATTAGTAAAGATCATTCATTCCAGCAGGAAAAGCTGATTCTGACCAAAAAAATGTGGCAGAAGAGAAAAGTATTAAAACAATGGACAACAAAGTGTTTGTCAAAAAATATTATTCAATTTATAATTAGACAGATGAAAAACAAATTTATTCCAGCAATCAGAGAATGTCTGAAACAGGTCAGAAATTCAATTTGCTGCATCCGGCAGTCTTCAGGTCAGAAATTCAATTTGCTGCATCCGGCAGTCTTCAAAATATTTTTTTCCTGGAGGTTCAAAAACATTTTGATGTAGAGCAGGCTAAGGAAGAAATAGAAAAATAGCTAGCAAAGACAGAGCCAGCAAGCAGAAGAAGAAGATTCTGCTTTCTATTATTCTGAAAATAGCAAAGTTCATAGAGACAGTAAAACATTTTCAAAGGTTCCAAAGGTAATGAACTGAGTAACAGGAAAACGCCTATGAACTGACTAGAACTTGAATGTGAAAAACAGATTGGAGATAAAAGATAGAAATGATAAGGAAGAAGACCACCTGCTTTTACTTGGAAAATAGAATTCTGCAGGTGTAAGCAATTAATCATGAGAGGTATGAACGGTGTGATCTGAGTGAACTGCACAAGGCAGAATGTAGTTAACAATTAAAGGTATGTTGACAAGCAGTTCAATGAAAAATAAAGTTTGGAACTGTGGAAAATGAATACGTTATACAAGTAGTTACCTCCCCAGCAGCTTCACTACTGTAATATAGTTAATATAACAATACACAATTTAGTTTCTTTATTTAAAGGCAGTCAGTTTTCTTTTTATTAGAGCTAAGAGACAGTGTGTACTAAAACCATGTAAGTTGTTTTTTACATCTGGGATATAAATAGAGATATGAAAAGAACAAACAACAATCTCTGTATGTAGGAACATGGGTTCTGATGTGTGCATTAGTATGGGTAACCTTAACTTTGGAATAGGGAATACATGTGGGTGCAGTCATCAATTTGGACAACTGCTCCTATCTGAAGGAGTAAACTTCCATTTTAGAAAATGTACAGTTTTGCATAATATTTGTAAATTAAAATGGGATGACATAGAATTTCTATTTAGTATTTTGTTTGAATATATTTGTTAAAGCATAAAGTCTAGAAAAATGTGATAGGTCCAAAAGAGTTGAAAAACAAAAAAAAAACTAATTAAAACAACAGACAGTCAGAAATTAGTATGTCCATGTAAGCTAAACGTTGTATATATATATAAATATATATATATATATATATATATATATATATATATATATATATATTTTTTTTTTTTTACACACACACACACACAGTATATATATATATATATATATATATATATATATATATATAATGTATATATATATAATATATATATATATATATATATATATATATATATATATACATTTTATATATATATATATATATATATATATATATATATATATATATATATAATATATATATATATATATATATATATTCAAACTCTTTTTGTCTTCTATTTTATTTTACATTTGCCAATTACAAGTGACCATTTTTGTATTATAATGTATAATAGGTGGGAGGAATAACTTTTTATTAAAAAGATTGGTTTGTGAATATTAACATGGAATGCAGGTAACCGTACAGCTATAGACAAAAAAACAAAGAATATAGGATTGTATGTAAAAGTGTAGGTTCAAATAGCAATGTTATAGAAGATAAATCTGGATAGAATTGAGGATGTGAACATGATAAATAAATATTTTTCAGTTAGACATGCAGCAAAACATCAGGGGTAAAAAAAGACAGCAATAATATTAATTGACAGATAGGCTCCAATAGTGATAGAAGAGATTAAAAGCAACAAATTGTAGATTTGTAGTAGTAGTAAGGGATTATTGGCAGGGGAAGAGAATTATTTTTGCATGTATTTATTTCACCAAAAACTATTATTTTGGAGGTTAAGATAATTTTGGGAGACATAATAAGCTTTCAGCAGACAATATTATTTATGAATGGGGATTTAAACTGGATTTGCAATATTGAAGCTGTATCAAGGAAAATGTAGGAGGGAAAAATAACAAAAGTGGCTAGAATCCTAAAGAATTATATAAAAGTATTCACTGTGGAAGATGTGAATTCAGTAGCAGGAACATAGACAGAATTTCAATATTATTCCCCATGGTATAATAACTGGGCTTGACTGGACAGAAATTATATTTCATAAGAGCATGTGTATTTAACTGAAAAGTTTGAGACTCTTCCAATAAATATTTCAGATCATACATGAATAAAAACTAAAATAAGCATACATGGCTATGAAGTGAAAATGAAACACTGATGGTTTTATATTTATCTGCTGAAAGAGAGGAATTTAAGAAATGGATAGTGGAAGTGATTTGAGTTATTAACAAAGATAGAAATTTCTTCAGAAGGGATAGATAAACAGTGAGATAAAATGGAAATGAAGTCTAAAAACTTGGTAAATTAAGACAGAAAGAGATACAAGAAAGACATAATATGAATTATTTAGGGGTGGCAAGGGTTAAAGTGTTGCAGAAGAAGGGTGATATCATAGAAAAAGAAGAGAAGCAACTGCAGAGTGCAATAGGGAAAAAGAGAGTATTTGGATATTATGCATGATTTTAGAAAGGTTGTTGTTAAGCAAGTATTTTTAATAACTCAAAGAGTACAAACAATTTTAGTACAATGACTTTGGCAATAGAAAGTAGAGAGGGTTGTCAAAAACTTAGGGAGCCAATGACAAGAAAAATAACCATAGGTACTACAGAGGTATACATACATAGTAGAAATTGTTTGAAAAATTGTACAAAGCAGATGCATGTGGAACCAAAAAAAGTCATAAATGGAAATATTTATGGAAGATGTAATCATGCCAAGGTTTCCTGACAGTGAGGTTCAACAAGTGATAGCAGAAAGAAATGAAATACAAATTGTGATGTTTAATCAATCATCAGGGAAGTCTCCAGGATGGATGATATTACCTTGGAAGTTTGGTAGTTGGGAGGGAGGAAGAGGTATAGGCAACAATCTAGAAGATTTTGTTTAGCTATAATTTAAAAGTAGGGAAGTATCAGCATGTTGGATGAAAACTGTAGGCTGTATTACCTAAAAAGGGTTAAAACCTTTCAGACATGTCTTCATATACAATTTAAATTTTAAACCATGACTATAAAGTGTTTACATATATACTAGTTAACAAAATGGCAAAAGTATTGTCAGAATTGATAAGATGAGAACATTAGATATTACACATTGCTATGAATCATGGCTAAAACGTAAAAATCTTCTTGAAAAATATTGACTGTTATCAATGTATTTACTTGACATTTAGTTGTTTTATTATAGACTTTGTAAATAGTTGCTTGTTTGTTTTATCTTAATTATTGTGTTATTTATTGTTTTTATTTTTGTTATAAAGTTTAAATAAAAGTTTTCAAGAAAAAAATTGATAGATATGGATCAATGTGTTTTTCTGAAAGGAAAGTGTACATTTGTCAACATTAACAGAGCAATGATGATCCAGAGAGATGATGAGTGTAAGAAAATATTCCTATTGTTGGTAAGTGTAGATGCAGAGAAAACATTTGATAGAATCAGATGAAATTTTGCAAGTAGGCAGGAGTAGCATTTGTATTCCCTGACAGAATAATAGGGTTAATAAGGAATATATATGAAAGATCAGAGGCAAGAATTAAGGTGGGGTGGTTCCTCTCTGACAAGCTGTGTTTGAAGAGAGGACCTAGGCAGGAATGTCTTATTTCCTTTTTGTTTGCTTTATAATTAGCAAAGCAAAAAAGGGACTGACAAATTCAAAGGTATAAAAGCACGGTAATCAAGAAAAATAGTTTTGTTTGAAGATGCGATTATTTGTACTTGATAAATTCAGAAAAATATATTTCATAGGTTCATAGGAGGTTACTGAGCTAGTGGGTCCTAAGGCCCTTACAAGTCTGGCCATGTTAATCCAGAGTTGCCTCAATTGTCCTTGGTGAGATGGATGTAATTTACAGAGCAAGTCTATGACAAAAATGAACTACCGCTGTCCATGAGGGACATATGTGCCACCCCAGGGTGAATTTTGGTCTCCCATCCATTTCTCCAGGTTGCAGCTGAATAGGGTGAGTGAAGAGCTCTGCTTCATGTGAATTGGAAGTTTCTTCCAGAGTAGCAGCAAACATTGGGAGATCTATCTGTCTCTCCAGCATGTTCTGTTAATGTCACAGGCTAGGTTAAGATCCCTAGAGTGAGTGACTCTTGTGCCATTTGACCTGTGGATGTGGAGCATATCTATCAGGGCATGGTCAGAAACTGCCTTGTAGGTCAGGCATAAGTCACCTCTCAGCAGCCTATATGATACAGAGTACAGTGACAGGGCTTTCAGCCTGTCCATGTAGGTCATGGTTTGGAGGCCCTGCAATTTCTTGGGGAGAAACCTCTGTGATCTCTGCAGCTGCTGCAGGTGTCTGGAGAGGTACATGCTGAAGGAAGCATTGTACTCTATTAATGGTCTGGTGAGGTTCGAGTACAGTGGAATTATAACATCCTTAGTCCTAGATGTGTTGCTCTTATTTATGCAGTATGCAATGTAGAAGGCTTTCCTTACAGCAGTGGAAACTTGGTGTCAAAGTTCCCATTGCTGTGTTCCCAGATCTTGCACCACTGAGTTTGAACTTGGGGGTGGGGGTGCTGTCAATATTGTATTTAGCAGGGAATTCTTCTTTGCCAAAGGGGATAATAATGTGCTTTTTTGCTTTTAGTTTTAGACCATGGCGTTTGTACCAGTCATTTGTCTGTGTTAGCCCCTCCAGTAATATGTTAACATTGTTGGGAGACTCAATGATTGCACCCAATTTAGAATCATCAGTGAACTTGGTAAACCACAGGCTGTCTGCTTTAGCCTGGACTTCTAAGAAATAGAATACAAACAGTAAAGGGTCCAGCACAGATCCCTGTAGTATGCCACTGGTGAAGGGTCTACTGGTAGAGGTGGAGTCACCAACTTTGACACTATGTTTCTGTCATTGAGCCAATTGGCTACCCATCTAGTGACATAAGGGTTAATCTCCAGGTGGGAGAGTTTCTCAATGATACTTGAGTGGGGGATTGTGTCAAAAGCCTTGACTAGGTCAAGGTAGGTGATATGCACTGTCTTACCTTCATCCAGGGCTTTGGTGACTTTCTGAAAAATAATAAGCATGTCTTGTTTATGTATGTCACCCAAATGATGGAAGGATAGTTGAAATCTCCGACGACTAAGGTGTTGGGCTGTATGGTAAGTGACTCCAGTAAGTCCATGTAAACAGTGCAGTTTTCTTGGTTCGTAGTGGGGGGCCTATAGCTAGCAATGATGTGGTAAGGTATTTTGCCTATAGTTAATTGGACATGGAGTACTTCAAGTGAGTCATACTTTTTGACCAGTATCGAGGTGTACTTGGCTTTAATGAAGATGGATAGACCTCCACCTTTGGAACTTTCATGCTCATTTTGAGGTCTGAACATGTTGAAGGCATTGTAGCCTTGCACGGCTGGGATGCTCTCCATTGCCTTGAACCATGTCTCAATGACTGCACAGATGTCAGCATTTTCCAAGATGAGAATTGCTTCCAGGGAGTACAGTTTCATGTTTAGACTCACAGAATTAAGCAGCAGAAACTTGAGTTTATCTTGAGTGGATTTTTCTACATCAGAATTTTTGTTGTTTTGACATTGCCTAAAAAAGGTACTATGGGGGAGGCAAGCACCTTTGCCTGTATCCAAAAGCCTAGAGGAGACAGGTGCAGACCATCTCTGGCAAAGCAGCATGGCCTGTCAACCATGGCTTCCCAGGATGACTGACAAATACCGGATTCCTCTGGATTGATACCACAAGCTAAGCCAATTGTTGAAATAGATTATTTTTGTTTATATTGCAGCATCATGCAGGGTGAAGACAGAATGCTGCTTAAAGCTTGGGCCATACCTGTCTGGGACACATAATCTGATAATCATTCATGTCGCTCCACATATAGTCCAGTGATGTACATCTCAAGTCATTCATCCCAACGTCACCTTGCTAGACAGGGGTCCAGGGAAATAAATAGTGTGGGAAGAAATAGCCAGGGAATTTATATGGCTAGGCTTGTATAGACCCTAGGGCCGATAGCCTAGTACCAGCCTATGAACATATGAATCTATGAACATGGACTATGACAGAGTCATGACAGAGTCATAAGTGACTTGATTGCATGTGTGATTTGATGGACCCTGATACCTGACAGGCAGCTGATCTTGACCTTCTCCTTGTCTAGCTTAGTGAGGACAGCATCTGTGTGTCTCACTATGGAGTCACCTATGACCAATACATTAGTTTTTGAGGTGTTTTGCCTGAGGGGCTTATTCACTGAGACATTGATGTACATGTTATTTTGTGTAGTGGTTTCTATTTGCATTGCAGTGTGTGCAAGTGGTTTACATTTGAGAGGTCTCCGGTCTTTTGGTAGGCTTCTAGTGAGTACTTCTGCATATCTGAGTTTATGTGTTGTGACCTTATTTTGCGTGAGAGGTGAAGTGTGTGTGCTAACAACCTGTTTGATGTCCAGTTTGTTGTTACATGAGAGAAATGACTCCAATTTCATAGTGTAATTACAATTCTCACATAGGGTATTTGTTTTAGGAGTAAGTGGTTGTCAGTATACATAAGACAATTACTGCATTACCTCAGGATGCCCATGTCAATCAAGCTGGCTGGTGAAATGATGGGAAACTGCCCATCCATTATAGCAGGTTTTTACCATATGTACTATTAGGGAAGGGAGCGGGCTAGTTTGACCAGTTTTTGTGCTAGGAAAAACAATGGTGCTTTTTCTGTTGAGGGCTATGCATGATAAGTGTGGTAACACTGCTTAGTGCACCCATAGTGCAGTAGGGAAGATTGGGAAGGTTCTCAGGAAAAACTGAGTTTCAAGGCATTTGCATCTATACACAAGGTACAGCTAACCCCCGTTGCATGGTGCATTGCAACGGGCAAATGTGAGTCTTAAATACAGGTGAAACTGAAACACTTTTAAGCAAATCTACCAACAGGAAAACACACACTGAACCTTCCTCCAGCAATCCCAGCTCAGACAAGGCTGGATCCACAATCTTCTGCCACAGTGTTAAGGAACATTTTGAGAGAGTTTCAAACCTTTTTGGGAAATAAAAAAATGAAGATAACAATGACTATAGCAGTAAAATATGCAGCCACACATGAACTGGTTCAGTACTACCCATACTAATGAGGACATAATATTAAGCATTTAGGTGTATAAATTAAAAATGATTCATTTATGTTAACTAAGGCTACGTGGGAAGAGACTAAATAAAAGATAATACAAAAATTGAGAAGTTGGAAGCTCTTGATTATGGACATGGATAGTAAGTTACAAGCACGGAAAATGTTTTTTAGTTCCCTAAGTCTTATATACAGGATAGGCATATTTTTAACAACCAGAGAAGTTATGGATGATAATTAATAAAGAGTTGAAGGAATTTCTTTGGGAGGGGAAGAGGGCAATATTTAAGTGGTGATCTAGAATTACCTGATTCAAAGAGATACTTTAGAGCTGCACAGTAAAGGTTCATATACACAACTCAAGCAGAAGGTTATAAATTAAAGTGTAAAGGAATGATGATGATGATGATGATGATGATGATGATGAAATGGGGGATAAGAAATAAAGAAATGCAAGATGTGGAGTGCCAGTCCTTAAGGTGAATAACAACAACCATGCAGAAGGATTCCAAGATGGCTGCCGACTAGTCTAGTCCTTACTCTCTGAGCTCCTCACAGCTATTTAACTTTTGTTTTTTTTTTACAACTATACATCAACCTTTTTCCTCAAATTTTTATACTAAAAGATTTTATAAATCTTTTTCTACGCATTTGGATTATTTTTTCTTCTGGAATTATTATCCTGGGATTTATTTTACCTCAGAACATTCTTGGTCTCTCTGCTGCTGGGACTCCTACTGCTCCAGTCTGTTCCTGGTTCCTGGTATCCTGTTAACTGCATTCCATTTCTGGGCATGGCTACAAAATCTGACTCCATGGAGACTCAGCCTACAAAGGCCAAATATACTTCAATGCTCTCTCCTGAAAAAAGATTCAGGTTCAAAAAGACTGAAATCATCTAGACAACCTACAGAAACTATTAATGCAAGTAATACAGATTTAAATGGCTCAAATTTCCTTTTAGAAGAACTAAAAATAGCATTAAAACCAATCCAAAGTGCTATACAAAACTTTTCAGAACAGTTTACAGACTTTAGTAAATCTTTAAAGCAAATAAACGATAGTATTGTTACTATTGAAAATAAAATCTTAGCTTTGGAGGTTAAAACAGACTTATTGGAAAGTGACTTTAAATCTAGAGATAAAACTGTTTCAGATTTACAAGCTAAAATATTGGATCTGGAAGCCAGGAGTCGAAGAAATAACATCATTATTCATGGTTTACCTGAATCTTATGACAATAAAAACTTGTTATCTGTGACTAAAATATCTTTGAAACACTGTTAAATTGTGAAGCTTCTTCAAAATCTATAATTGTAGAGAGAGCACACAGAGCACTGCATACAAAGCAAGATTCTTCCACACCAAGGTTAATTTATACTAAGTTACTAAACTTTCAAGACACTTTCCAGATCCTAGAAACTGCTAAAACAAAGAAACAATTCATATGGAAGTCTCACAAACTATCATTTTCCCAAGATCTTCCTGCACAGATCAAATTAAATAGACAAAAACTAGCCCCTATTGTGCTGACTTGATAAAAGAGGGATTAGATTTCAAATGGCATATCCTAATACCTTGTCTTTCACAGCTAATGACAAAAGATTTGTATGTTCAGATCCTAAAGATGCAAAAGACATTTTTCTTAAAACATTTAAAAAGCTTCCTGACACTGTATCTTAATATTCTACTGTTAAAGAACTACAATAAGGTTTGATCTTTTCTTTTCTTTAATATGACAGTATTTGTGTTACATGATTTGTAATTCTGGTGTGACATAATTATATTACCTTAAGAACTTGTCATGTAATTTGCACATGATGGATTTGGTGTGACAGTGTGCAGTGACAGGATATATGCTTGTTAGATTTGTGTGGATTAATAGAAGCATTTAAATTCCTGTATTTACTTTTTCTCTTTCTCTCACATATGCTTGCTGTGTAAATAGATAATATGTTAATTTTACTACAAGCTTTGGAGTTACAGCCTTCTGTGTAAGCTAAATGATTTTTGGAGGGAAAAACATTCCATCTCAACATTCTAGCAAGAAAATCTTCCCTCAGAGTTCCAGCTGATGCTCTGCATGAACATGCACACTACAGTCTCTCTGAGATGGATGGTGATGTCATCATTTGTGAGGAAAGAAGGACAGTTTCAAATACACAAGTCTGCTTGTTTTCAACAAGTATTCAATAGCACTAACTTTTTAATAAATCTGGCTATTATTTAAAGTGTTTTCTCTTCATAAATGAAGGTTGCTTTTTAAATTTAAACAGATTCATGTCACATAATATATTCAATGACTTTTAGTGTGTCTGCATGACTTCAAAACAAGCTGCTACTTTCATAAAGCAGAGTGAAAATGTTTCTGGAAACAAATGAACAGGTTAGTTTTATATATTAAAATTCTAAAGGATGTGTAAAGAAATGAACATATTTTCCTATTCAGAATATTTTTTCATACAATATTTTATATTATACTGAAGTGTTTAATTTGACAAATGTTACAAAGTATACCTGTTCATATGAAAGTTTCATGTTCTTTCTATTCTCTGCTCTCTCTCTTCTCAGAGGCTGGATGTGATATTTATGATTAGTAGTTTATGTTTAAGAAAGCCTTTACTTATTTGAAAGGTTTGAAATAACTATCTTTAATATGATTAGCTGAATCTACATGTATATATTTAAGCCCTTAGATTTACTGCATTTAGCTTGTTTGTTTCTGTTTTAATTAGATTTTCAAAATGTTTACTTTAAAAGCCTTGTCTTTTCATGCTGTTTTGCTATGTTACATCTATAGCTTAGAAGAATAGTATGGCTATATAACCTAACAGAGTCATTAGTAAAATATTCAAAAAGTAGATTTAAAATTATATGTAAGCACATTGTTGTACAATCAGTCCAATATATATGATGCTGTTTAAGTTACTATTTAATAATATAATTATACTTTATTCATGTATATTAACTAGTGTTAAAACCTTACAGCTTATAATATTTCATTTTGAATAGTTCCTGTACTATTATTATCTAGTTAATAGGTGCATCTCCAGACTGAATTGTTTTTCATTTTGAGATATGGTTGCTTGGTAGTTGTTTTTTGCTTTATTTGAACTATAACTAAATACTCATTCTACAGGTATTAGTGCTTTTATCATACTAATGGTCATGTTGATTAATGAAATTATCACTAAAGTACTAAAGAAGGTTCAGTAGATAGTGCATGACTATTATCTTTAGTTCAGTAATGCTATGCTTATTTACTTATATTATAATGTTACCAGTTGGTTTTGTTATACTTATATATGTTATCTTACATATCTTTCAGTTTTAATTGTATTACTTCTTATGATAGAGTGTTCTAGTTAAGCAGAGTGTGATTTATTTATTACTTACTTGTTTCTCTTTCTCTTGAAATACTTGAGGAAATACATTTAATCACTATAAATTTCAATTTAAGGATAGGAGCTTTAGATTAGTATTAGAAGTAGGGATTAAGCATGTTGGACGTCTTGAAATTAGTTAATTTTGTATATATTTTTAGTAGTATTACTCGGACTTTATGTTATGTTAGGCTTCCTTTGAGTAATTTGTATTCTAACTTCAGGTTATTATCTATAATTACAATGTTTTTTTCATGTTCTTCTGCTCTTCCTTTATCACAGGGGGATTGGTGGGTAGGCACTAGGGTTAGGATAAAGGTTATTATTATACATTTCATGGTTCTTAAAAAAACTTTTTTCTTTTTCTTTCAACAAATATTATTTGATGACTTGCTTGAATACTTAAAGACTGTTTTTTCTTTTATTTTTTTCTTCTTCTTTTTAATGTTGTGTTGGATTTGCACCTTGAGTTCACTTTTATAGCATCAATAATGATTATACTTGTAGAATATGCCTGTTGACATAATTTTAGATTCTTGGAATGTTAGAGGCATTCAAGATAAAGCGAAAAAGTCACTATTATTTCATATGATCTTTAAATCACAGGCTAACATTTGTTTTATTCAAGAGACCCATATTTCACGTATTGATTGGAATAAAGAGTTAAAAAATGGATCAAAAGATTATAGCTTCAGGTGACTCATCTAACTCCAGAGGTGTAGCTATAATCATTAAACAAAAATTCATTGGGAATATTATTGATGAGAAATTGGATGATGAGGGAGGTGGTGCTTATTTACCGCTTCTATTGCTGGTTTGGACAAACCCTTATTAATTTTAAATCTATATGGCCCATGTAATTCACAACATTTGTTCATTTTAAAATTTACAATATTCTTGCATCCTATAAGGATCATCATATTATAGTGGGTGGTGACTGCAATGGAGTTATAAACCCTGTAATTGATCGTTCCGGCTCCACTGTCACCTATAATCTTCAATCTACTCTGGCTATAAATGATTTGATGACAGAATATAATTTAATAAATCCCCTCCGCACTGTTAAAAATATAAACAAGAATGATATATATACTTATTATTCTAAGTGCTATCATTCGTGGCCCAGATTAGACTTCTTTCTAATTTCAGATTATATTTCAAAATATATTGTGGACTTTACTACAGAACCCAGATTCTTTTCGGATCACTCAAGAATTTCACTAAAATTGAACATAAAACCCAATATCAAAAATAAAACTATGTTTAATAAGTGGACCTTAAATAATAACTTATTGTCAAATGAAGATATTTGCAAACAAGCTTCAGAAATCCTAAATGAAGTGGTGAATAGTCTTGAATCATCAGACATTCCTTATGACATACAATGGGCTGCATGTAAAGCAAGATTAAGAGGTTTATTTATTAGTAAAGCTGCTTTTTCAAAAACAATACTTTAAGAAAGAGGAATTCTTAAAATCAAGAATTTCTTCGTTGGAAAATCATCTTAGTCTGAACTATGATGCTACTTTAGAAAAACAAATTTTTGATTGTCAGAAAGATTTAATTCTGCTTCACCAAAATAACCTCTCCTTAGCTGAACAAAAGCTACTTGCTTCATATTCAGAATGGGCCCAGGTTCCATCTAAATTGTTAGTGAGAATTATTAAAGTTAAATTCAGAAATCCAAATATTACATCTTTATCTTATAATAACAGATTATATAATACTGATGAAGAGATTATTCAACTTTTCACCTCTCTTTACACTGAGTTATATTCAGGTTCTTCTAATTCTGTTAAAGATAATCACTCAAAACTCTTTTTAGACTCTTTGCAGTTCCCTAAACTTAATGATAATCAGCAAAAACTACTTTCTACCCCTATATCGGTACAAGAAATCTCGGATTCAATAGATAATCTTAAATTGGGTAAATCTCCAGGACCTGATGGTTTTACTCCAGAATTTTTCAAAACTTTCAAATTGGTAGTTCTTCCCTTTCTATTTAAAGTTTACAATCATATAAGAGTTAATGATATCTCTGATATTCATTGGAACACATCCAAAACCATTCTAATTCTAAAAAATAATAAAGATAAATCTGACCCAGTAAATTATAGACCCATTTCTTTAATTAACGTGTATATTAAGATTCTGTCATCTATTCTGGCTAACAGATTGAAACGGATTTTACCCCCAATTATCTCGTCAGATCAATCAGGTTTTATGTCTCAGAGACATGCTTGGGATAATACTCTATCTTTAGAGACTATACTTCATCTCATTAAGAAAAATCCAAACCCTATATATGCTTTGATTATAGATGCATCAAATGCCTTTGACAGAGTATGTTGGAACTTTCTATTTCAAACTATGTTATGTTTTAATATTCCCTTATTCTTTATAAATTTTTTAAAAGTTTTATACAAGAATATGTTTACTAGACTATACATTAATGGTCAATTTTCTGCTCGATAAAGATCACTAAAGGAACAAGACAGGGTTGTCCATTGTCCCCTTTTCTTTTCAACATTTACTTAGAACCTTTGCTATTGTTTATTACTCAAAATACTTTTCATAACATCCCTAGAATTCTTAATACTAATATTCATTTCTCTGCTTTTGTGGATGATTTAGTAATCTACTTTCAAACTCCATTATCTGATTACAGAAAAATAATGAATTCTATTGATTATTTTTCTTTGGTTTCCAACTATCTTTTAAATTCTACAAAACTCATATTTTTCCCTTAAATCATTTAGCACACAAATCTTTTTGTTTCCAGACAATCATTTTCAGTTTACTTATAATATAAAATATTTAGGAATCAATTTAGAACACAATAATAAATCTTCCTTTCAAAATAATATTAATAAATTATGGAACTCTATATTGTCTGATATGGACAGATGGAAGCATCTAAACCTTTCATTTCTTTCAAGGGTGGCCATTATTAAAATGAATATTCTGCCTAAATTTCTTTACCAATTCTCATCATCTGATCAGATAATTTCAAAAAATTTTTTTGAGTCTGTAAATAAAGCTTTGGCAAAATTCATATGGTTCCCTAAATCTGTTAGAATTTCCTATTCTAGATTGGCATTTTCGAAGGACAAGGGAGGTTTGGGTTTACCTAATCTTTATCTCTATTATTTGATTGTCTCATCCAATAAACTTCTTACTATCTCTAAATTCAATAACACTTCTTATCCATATCACTCTTTATGGATAAAATTATGGTATAATTATGTCATTTATAATAATTTAAATCCTGAAGCTATTCCCTTTATCTCTCTGGATAGTTTATTTATTAAAAATATATCTACAGTATTTAAACAAAAGATTAGAGATTTCCAAACCTTACTCAAAATGTGTAAACTAGAAAAGATCTCGCACCATGTTCAGCCAATTCATCTAAACCCAAATATATTATTGGACAATAAACTTTTGAACTTAACAAACTATCCTTTAATTAAAAATCTAAAATTAGGAGATGTTTTGAAATATCTTGACTTGCCTTTATCTGACTGGCGTAAGTTATTGAAAGTAAACTGGAATTACTCACCAATTCTTACACAACTAAGAGCAATAATTAAAACAAATTTGTATCTCTGGTCCCCATAGACTCACAATTGAAAAACCTTAACACGATTATCAAAATACTTTCATCATCTGATAAAATGCTCTCAAACTCATATAAATTAATTAATTCTTTAATGATGGACAACAACTGTCTTTTATCTAATGTTTGGTTGAATTATAATTCCCAATTGTCAGAATCTCAGAAAGTCCTGGCTATTAGACACACTAAGGAATTTATCCCTTTTAAAAATTAGCATACACACAATTAATGATTAATAATGATGCCTACTTTACCCCAATCAAATTAAACAAATTTAACCCAAATAAGTCCCCTTCGTGTTCATGCTGTTCTCATCCCCAAGCAGACCTCCTTCATATTCTATGGTATTGTCATTTTTCTCACAGATTGTGGACATCTTTGAAAGTCAGACTGCAGAAAATGGGGTATCAAAAATCCACGTTGACGGGAATTTGCTATTCTACATATTCCATTGATTCATCTTTCAAAAGTTGATATTCATGTTATCATTTTTATTTGCTCATTACTAAAACTTTATATAATACAAAATTGGATTGATCGTTCTAAATTAAAATGGGTTACTTTCCAGAAAATGGCTTTTAAATTTATTGATGCTCAAAGATACTTAGGTGGAAGTCCAAAAAAAAGCTATTAGAAAGGTTGTGTTAGAAAAGGTTCTAAACATATTAAATAGTTAATGTTAAATATATTTTTTTTTCTCTCAGGTTGCCTAACTTGTATATAGTGTACATATGGTGTATGTTTTATTTCTAAATAACTTATCAAAATCTCAAGAAGGTTGTTATCACTAGATGAATTGTTATATGTTCATTTATGCCTTCTTGTTATGTATAATCTTTTAATTGTCTTGCTATTCATATAATTAATAAAAAATTTTTTGAGAAAAAAAACAACAACCATGCAGAACATTACAGTCATAAATTAGCAGAAAGTATTCTACGCTTTAAACCAGCATGGGAATGGAGCAGGGTGATTTTACAAATAGGAACGACTACAAGTAAAGCTATAGAGAATAGACAAGAGGGGTCTATAATTACTGGAAGAAATTAGCAAAGGGACCAAGGTAACAGAAACAAATAACTATGGAAGGAAAGTTAACAGATTGGGATGAGGTCAAGCAGAAGTTTGGACGGCAGGACTACCTGCTCTACCAGAGATGGATAGTGGAGTGCAGGCAAAGATAAAGGGATAGCAGAGTGTTAAGTGAAAAAAAAACAGATCTGGCAGAGATCATAGCTGAGTCTAGAGCAGAAGCTGTTGTTAAAAGAGGATTAATTAATAGTCCACATGACATACTGCATTCTAACTATAAAAGTCAAACAAGATAGATTATAAAAGATCAGAAAAAAAAGAATGGAAAAGAGAATGGAAAGGCAATTTCCAAAGGATTAAGTCTAATATGTAAACCCATGGAACGAATTATCCTGGAAATGATAAACAAGGACACTTGCAACCTACAGACTTTGGACCCATTCCCAATTGGCCTTGCTAAGGGATAGTCATGCCTACTTAATCTGGTAGACTTCCTTGAGAGGGTCACCAAGGCAATGGACAAGGGTAAAACAGTGCATACTGCATATCTTAATCTGGCTAAGGTATTCAATATAATACCCCCCAGAAAGTTCTCTGACCTGGATGTAAATCCTTACATAACTCACTGGATTGCTGGCTGGCTCACTGATAGGACCCAGGAAATCAGGATCAGTGAGACCATCTCCACCAAGAGACTTGTCACCAGCAAAGTACCCCAGTGTCCATGCTGGGCCTGATACTGCATGACATCTGCTTCTTGGAAGGTTAATGTTCAAAGCCTCTGGTTTACCAAGTACACAGATGACTGTAAATTGGGAGCTATTATAGATTTCCTCCAGACATCAGCACCTTGCAAGTAGATGTAACACAGACAAATAGCTAGTGCTGAAGCCATGGCTTAAAATTCAATGCCAAAACTGCATTATAATGCCTTTTGGGAAACTGTCAACCCAAGTTAATTACTTCATTGATAAAATACCCCTAAGAGATAACTCAGTAGTTAGGGATCTTGGAAAATATGTAGACAGCATTCCAGCCTTTGACCAACATGTAGTTAAGATAATAACAAAATTATTCTGTGTCACTCAACTTATAGGGTATGGCATTCAGGTTCAAGTTATAGTACCACTTACTTGGCCCTTATCAGATCTATCATTGAATACATTGCCCCCATTGGCATGTAATTAACCAGACACTTGCAACAACTGAAATGCCCACAAAGATTTCTCACTAGGACAACTCATAGTATGAATATCCTGTCCTATACTGATTACCTAAAGCCTCTGTTTCTGTACTCAATCTCCTTCAGGCTGATGAGGAAATCTTTGCCCGGCTTACAGGGCTACCTCAGACCCAGCCCTGATTGATCTATTTCATATATGCAAAACAAAAGCACCAGAAACACAACAGCCAGGGTTCTGTACTTCACTTGTGAAATAAACAGAACATTTTGAAGAGACAGATATGTGTCCCAAAGGATCCCTGCACTGCAGAATAGGCTCCCCATCCATGTAAAACAGAATTCATCCCTGGCCCTATTCAAACAAAACATTGACAATTGGATGATAAATCATAAATTTACCCTCAGTCTGGCCCCCACATCCCTTATGGACAGAGGCTGATAATAGGAAAAGTATTATCCTAAATAACACCCCCGACAAATCTTTAGTTACCCCCCATATAGATGCCCATGATACTCAGAACCCAAATAGTTTGGAGTGCTTGGATATATTTGTTAGGGTCCTAGTGTTAATTAGCCTAACAGCAACCTATAAACATATGAACACTGGGATGACATCTGTTTGGCTCCCAAGTATGTGACAAAGCCCAGGAGGATTAGGATTTTTGAATGGAAATATTTATGTTTGCATGTTTATTCCCAATGCAGACTTCAAAGGACTTTTTCCTCAGGTAGATAGCAAATGCTGGATGTGGGATAGGAAAGAGAAAGTGGTAATTGAGAACATGTGTTTTGGGAATGTAGTGAGTTTGCAGAATTTAAAAATACCCTATGGAGTACTTTGTCAGAAATGTTGGAAGAGCAAATGGCTGTAACTATGAAAATGATGCTTTTGTGGCAGGCTATAGGACCTGAATAGCATAGATGCAGTAAGCCTTTACTAAGTGTAGTGCTACTGGATGCTAGAAAAAGCAATTACTAGAAAACAGAAATCAAAATCTAAACCATTTGTAATTGAAATATTAAATATTGTCTTTCGGCTCTTCCCGGTTAGGGGTCGCCACAGCGGAACTCCGGTCCGCTAATAACTGGCAGTGGATTTTTACAGTGCTGAGTTGCCAGCCCGATGCCCAACCTACAAAGAAGGCACACCCGTTCATTCATGCACATACCTACCTGCATGTCTTTAGATGTCACTCGACAATTGGGAGGACATGCAGACTCCACACAGAATGTGCTCAAGCCGAGAATCAAACAGGAGAACCTTTTGCTGTGAGATGACAATGCTAACCGCTGTACCACCATGGCCCTGAAATATTCAATATTGTAAAGGAGATAAAAGAATTAGAGGCATTCATAGGTTCATAGGGGATAACTAGGCTAATGACTTAAGAACCCTTACAAGCCTAGCCAACATAACCCAATTTTACCCACTATATGGCTCCTAGGGGCAAGAGGATGATGGCATGGGTTTTTGCCTATGCCTTGAGTATCTTACAAACTGCCCCTGTCCCTAAAGGGCACAGGCACTACCCAGGTGTGAATTTGCAATCTCCATCCATTGACCCAAACTACATTAGCACCAGATAATTTACCTGCATCCTTCATCAAACTATCTGCTAACAGCATAGCCTTTCTTATCTTCATCATAATAAATAGGTCCATCCAAGAATCTTATGTTCTCTCACTTTGGAGACAAGTATTCATTATCCCACTCCATAAAGGTGGTAAAAACACTGACACCACTAATTTCTGTCCTATTGCCATACTTTATCCACTCTCAAAAGTCCTGGATAAATGTATTCACTCACAACTGATGCCTTATCTAACACAAAACCTCATAACCCCCGCACAACATGGATTCCATCCTGGCCGCATTACCATCACTGCACTCCTCTCCTTTGTCAAGTCCATTAATCATGCTTGTGACTCTGGACAAATCATATCAACCCTGTTCCTAGACCTTTCCAAAGCCTTCAATACTGTCTCCCACAATATACTCCTAACACAACTCTCCTCTCTCAGTCTCTCCCCTTCCACCATAGTTTGGTTCTCCAGCTACCTCTCCTAAAGATAGCAAGCTGTTAAATGGAAACATTCCTCCTCTTCCTTTCTATACACCCCTACTGGGGTACCACAAGGTTCAGTCCTTGGCCCCTTACTTTTCAATATATTCTTCAACAACTTTCACCACATCATCTCCAGTTCTACACTAATCCAGTATGCAGATGCTTCAACAATCATCTGCTCAGCTGACACCCCTTCTGACAACCACTTAGCCCTTAATGCCAATAAAACCAAATTATGGATTTTTTCACCATCTAAACACTCCCCCATTGATGCAAACTCCTTCAAGATCATAAGCCACAATAACACTCCCATTGAAACTCTCCCTCACACCAAACTGCTTGACGTCATTATTGACAAACATCTAAAATTCGATATTCACATCCAACCTAACCTAAAAAAACACCAAAAATTAGGACTCCTATATAGGCATAACCATTATCTCAACCCCTCCACTAGAAGGACCCTCGCCTCCACATACCTTCTCCCCTCCCTAATGTATGGCACTTCTCTGTTTTTAAATCTTCAGCTAGGCTTTCAAACTAAATTAGAAGTCTGCTAGAACAAAATCTGCAAATTTGCCACCAACTCTCATCCCATCACTGCATCTTCCTCCACTCAGTGCAATGGCTCGGGCTTCCCAACTCTCTGAACCTCCTCCGCCTTGCATTTCTGCCTGTTACTAGCTGTGGTTTTGCTTGGAATTTTGCTTGGGTCTGCTGCTGGAATACACTCACTGCTTTGTGTTTTCTTACTGCTTTAAAAATAAATAAATAAATAAGAGATCCAGGGAAGGTCTCTGCTTAATGTCAATAAGAAGCATGTTCCAAATAAGGGGCAATCTCTGAGGCACATATCTGTCTCTCCAGCACATTTTGTTTGAGTCGCTGACTAAGTTTAGATCCTTAGAGCAGGTGACCCTTGTGCTGTTGACTTGTGGATGTGCAGCAGCCACATCTTCTGATCCTTAGAAAAAGGAAAGCGTAAACTACAAAGAAATAAACTGAATTTGGGGGATCCATACATGTAGAATAATGCTCAAGATGAAGAGTGAAGTTTAAGATAAGACAGGAATTGAGCAATTTATGTAATGCTGTAGTACATGAAAATTATTAAAAAGAAAACGTATACTGCATCATAGTAATGGAAAATGTTATTATTTTTTGTTTTCTTTTTTATAAATGTATGTACACTTATGTCATTGTGATGAAAGGAAGTACTGTCAGCACAGTTATCTGAAATTTTGTAAATAATTATGTCATTTGTGAATAACAAACTGATCTATACAAGATGCTTATGTTACAAATGTTTTAAAACTGTGGGTCATACAAGATGCTGGTGTTACAAATGTATTAGAACTGTATGTCATGTGTATATCAAACTGATTTGTGCAGATGTTTGTGATGAAAACGCATTTGTAAAGTGCTTGTATTTGAAACGTAACCACAGTGTGCCCTACTGCACAGAACAGAAATGTACAGGCACTATTGTAACTGTTTAAATGTATATATTTTAACAGAGGAAACTGGAGGGTTAACCTCAGTCCAGCAAACTTTAGAAAAAATCTGAATTTAAATACTTCATAGGCTAGACCATAAAGATGCTATCTCATAGGTTTCAAGGCAGCCAGAGACACAAAGTATGTGCTAGGAAGTTTTCTGTATTGTCTTTGGGGTGAACTAATTACTCCCTGGAAGTATGGATGTATGAAATTGTTTTATGGCTTCCAGAACCTGCCAAAGATCTGAGCAAAAACCCTTGCATGTGTATTTTTACAGGTAGGTGCTAAGTCCTGTCAGCTTCCAGCAATGGGAGATTTGCATGGGAACTAGAAGTCAGATGACCAGAAATGATGTCATTCTGCAAGCTATCCCAGCAGTAATATTTTAGCTATTATTTTGAGAAATCTCTTACTGAGGCAGTGCATTCTGTATTCTGTCTTGGGCCTGACAACAACAAGAAGAACCATTCACCACATCATCTGCCTTGTTCTATTAAGTAAGTCATAGGGTATAGTGACTCTCTTAGATACACTCAGGAATGTAGTGAAGCTTAGTTTAGATATTGTTTTTCTTTATTTGTCTGAGTCTATCCTGCAGTGTTATTTTAAATATGTCCTGTGCTTTTGAACTCTGATGTCTCTGTGAATATATATTGAGTACTGTCTTGTTCTTTTATTATTTATTATTACATATAGTTAAACCTTTCATTGTAGCTGATCTTTGTAGATATATTTAAGTTTTGAGAGTACTTTCAT
This sequence comes from Protopterus annectens, assembly GCF_019279795.1. NCBI lineage: Eukaryota > Metazoa > Chordata > Ceratodontiformes > Protopteridae > Protopterus > Protopterus annectens. Next base: position 15,315,928 of record NC_056731.1, read on the forward strand.
ATTTATTTGGTGACACTGTGTGGGCCACTCCTGGTAGCCTTGCTCTTGGTCAAACTACCCTTTGTATTAGTATTAATATCACACAATAAAATTGGACACAGTTTGTTAAGGGCCTTAAAGTAGCTGTTGATGGGTTCTGGTGGCAGTGGTAACTACCTTATAGCCTGGGCAGAAGGGGGACATAACTAGTAAACCTCTGCCAGACTTTCTGATGTGCTCCAAGAGTGCATGTGTCAGGTACTTGGGCAGGGATACAAAGCACCTGTTTGACAGAGAGAGTATTGGCGGACTTGGCTTGAAACCATAACTAAGTACTCAACTCTATAGCTGGGCCAGTGGGGAGTCTCACTGGGGATCTGGAGAAAGAGGGAGAAACCAGCCCTGGGCTGACTGTGGTCTCTGTGTGCTCTTAAGATAAATTGCACTTCATGCAGAGAGCTGCATCTGGAAATACTGTGTGTGTACCTGTTATCCTCCCAAGGAACATTCCCCACAGGTGCCAGTGGTGAGGATAAAGGCTCCTTGATTACTGGTCCAGTAGTGGGTTGTGTGAGTCATTACTTAAAATGTGATGATTTAATAAAGGTGTTTAGAAAACCAAAATGCATTTTTCATCATTTTTAGTTTATAATATTAGGGCAGCTAACTGGCTGACTAGTTTTTCTGATGCTTTATTTGGTTATTTTCTAAAAAGGTTTAATATTCTAGATGTCAGTATTGTTTTGGTCATCTTTTTGCTACTTGTGGGATTTTTTTTCACTGTTTTGCCATTGGTGTAACCTCAGAGTTGATATATGTAAGTTAAAAGCATGTAGAGGTAAAACTCTCCCATTGGAGGGGGGAAGGGAGACAAAGATCCCTACGAAAAAGTTTTTAGCGGTACCTATTTGTGGTTAGTATGGTATACATTAAGTTCTAGTTTTTCTGTCTCTTGTTGGTTAGCATTTGCAGGGTCTTTCTGCCTTTATCGCTGCTATTGCTAGTAAGGAGACTCTTGTGGACTGTTGATGGGTGTCACTTGTGTCTAGATGGCTATTAACTGATCTGGTACATTGAATTCTTTATATGAAAAACACTTCCTGGGGAGTTTAGGAAGAAAGTGAATTTTGTAATAATATTTATTTTTGTTTTGTGCTTCATTTCTGTAGGGTTCAGTGTTGTGAGGTTCAAGGAGGTTCTTTAAGGAAAGGATATTTCGGCAGGTGTTGGTCAACTTTTAGATAGTTAGCAAGTTGCCATTCAAAATAGGTAAACCACTTATATATATATATATATATACAGATACACACATTATATATAGATAAATATAAAAAATAAATTTTATAATATATATATATATATATATATATATACATACACACACACACACACACACACACACACACACACACACACACACACACACACAAACACACACACATACACATTATATATAGTTAGATGTAAATAAAAAAGTTATGTATTACACTTCTATTATTTCTGAGATAGCATATCAAAGCAAGACATAATTTGCCAACAATGATATTGTCTAGCTCATCGAAAAGATATACTTGCAAACCTATGGTGAACAAACCCACTTAGTATCAGAAAAAGACACCATCCAATTCCTGGACCAACTTGACTTACTAAAATAGATCCGTCTCATCAAGAATGCATTGCTTCCCTATCACGCAACAAAAGATTGTATATGTAATTTAAAACTTTAAACTCAATAAACACCAGGTCCAGATGGTTTTACTGCAGAGTTCTATAAGACTTTCTGTCCAATAATTTCCAAAATACTTTTATACTGATTTAATTGAATCCCTAATAACTCTATCACGGATATCCATTTTAACTCCTCTAAAACTGTGCTCATTCTTAAAGAAAAATGCAGATCCTAAAAATCCAGAAAGCTACAGGCTCATTTCCCTGATAAATGTTGATTTCAAAAATGTTTCCATGATAATGGCAAACAGATTAAAATCAAATATTTCTCACATTATATCACCCAGGCAATCAGGTTTTGTTCAACATAGACAAATAGGTGATGACATGCTCACACTAGATGCATTGCTAAAATTGTCTAACATGAACCACAGTCCTGCATTCACGCTTACAGCTGACACCTCCAAAGCTTTTGACAGACTAAATATTAATTTTTTGCTATTGCTATTACCATATTTTGGCCTAACTATCAGTTTTATTTGAATAATCAAAACATTCTATACTAATGCTTATACCTCGCTATATATAAATAAGATGATCTCTAATAAGATTGTTATCAAGAATGGTATGTGTCAAGGCTGCCCTCTCTCCCCATATTTCTTCAACTTGTATATTGAACCCTTACTTTTATTTATGTCTCAATAAAGCTTCCATCAAGTACAGCCTCTCTATAAGACAAAGTGTGTTCTTTCAGCATTCACAGATGATTTACACTTTTACTTTATGCTCCCAAGCTCAGACATACCCAAAATTCTAAACTCAATTAACACCTTTCTGAAACTTTCTAACTAAATCTGTAATTTTTCTGATTAATCCATCTAATTTTCTTTTTTTTTTTACCCTCTGCCAACTGAAATTAAAGTATCTCATTCTCTGAAATACTTAGGAATCTCCTTTCAACAAAATTCCAAGTCTTATACACAAAATAACCTCACAATTTTTTAGCTAACATTACAACAGGATTGTAACAGATGGAATAAACTTCAGCTCTCCTTCTTGTCCGAAATATTGATTATCAGAATGAACATTCTACCAAAACTATTATATATCTTTACAACTACTCATCTGATAATATATAACTTCTTTAAAAAACTTCATTCAACCCTAGCTAAATTTATATGGTCTCTTAAGTGAATTAGAATCTCTTATCAAAAATTGGTATGTCCCAAACATAGAAGGGGGTTTAAACCTCCCTGATTTTAAACTCTAATGACATAATTAGCAGTAGTAGACTAATATTAATGGCAGACTACAACTTAAATAGCAAAGAGTGGTTCCCTTCCTAGGTAGAACTTTACTGTACTCATGTCAAATCTCTTAACTTCAACTCTAAAGCCCTACCCTTTCTGAACAAACAGAGTTTGAAAAAAATCCAAATTGTACACTTCCTTAAAGAATAATATACTCAACTTTCAAAAATTAGTTGACTCATTGAACCTATCCAATACATTTGTTATCCTACAGCCCCTACATCTTAACCCAAATTTAAAAAATAAATGTTATACTTAAATAGTTTCCCACTTTTAAAAGAATGTAGAATACTCTACCTTTATTCTTAATGGGATCAATCCATCTCAAAACTGAGATCTTCACTATAACTTCCCATGTGCTACACTATAATTTTAAGACAAGTTTGAGAACTGCATTCCAAAATTTCATCCCATCCCAATTTAAACAATAGTGGCATAAATTCCAATAAAACTTTCTGGGCCATTTTACAAAGAAAGAAGAATATGATCTGAAATACATATACCCCGGGATTCAGTTCAGGAGTGGCCTTAGGTCAACTGGTGCCCTAGGAAAAAGGGCTCCATGGTGCTCCCACCACACAACCTGTGCCCCTATCCTGGTCTACCTATACCAAATAAATACTGGAAAAACACCCCTACTAGAATGATGCCCTAGACGGCCACCTAGTTGGCCTATGCCTAAGGCCAGCTATGGATTCAGTAAACCTCCGTGCAGGAATAGCTTATTCCTGCATGGAAATTACCATTTAAGAGCAGCACAGCAGCACGCCATGCATAGTTATGAAGGCAAGCTGCCTCTGCTCCTAAATGGACATGGAGCATGGACAAGTGCAGGGGGTGTGTCTGAGAGCAGAGCTCTCTCAATATACACGCCCCTGCACTCAAGAATTGCTGTTTGGCAATTACAATGAGTGAGAACAATCATATAGGGGGTTGCCACCTTTTCAAATTTCCAAAGTGGGACTGTTAGTGTACAAACGTGACATGTTGCAGGACAAAACACACCCACAGCCATTGCAAAGGTCAAAGCTCCACTTTCCAGGAAAACCTTATGCTTATAGCAACATAAACACTCCAGGATTTCTGTCAAATGTGCAGATGCACACAGAAATCCACAGCAATAAGTGAAACCTGTTCCTTCTTAGAGAAAATAACACTAGACATATATTTTTTTATCAAACTGATTAAATTTAACCATAGCTGCGTGGGTTTCCCATTGCTTAGCTATGCATACTCTAGCTTAAATGGCACAAGAAGGTAAATAGCAAGATACATTCAGAAGAAACAGTACTGTAATAGTGTAGTGGTTAGAGTGCTCACTTTGCGAGCAGTCATTCCCGGATTGATCCTCACTGTAGTAAAGTCCATTTTCTATGTGAAAGCAATTGATGAACATTTTTTTTGCTATATAACCTACTAAATAACATATATTTGTGAAGTGGAGTACTGCATTAGGTGCAGATGTGAGATGTCATTGTAATAATGTGGTAAAATCCATAGATAAACACAAATGCCCCATACAGTATACGTACACATGAATCAGGGATACTAAACAAAGTTATAATATGTAATGAATGATAAATCAATGCCATACAGCAAATAGTTAAAAAATGTATAAAGTGTCCAAATCTACCACTTTCCTATGATCCATGTTTTTCTTCTTTCTAAATTAGTGTGGGGGTAAGTGGGAGTAAGTACTTTTAAGCAGTAGTAAGCAGATTTAATCCTGTATGCGCAAGGGTAAGCAATGCCTACACAGGATAAGCAATTTAGAGGCTAACTGACTGTAAGAATATTTAACCGGAAGTTAGTTTCATAGTTTCATAGTTTAGTCCTAGGCTATCTGCCCTGGGGCATTTGTAAGCCTAGCCATAGTGATGTGGCTTTTGCCACCCCATGAAATAGTACAAAAATGCACAGAATAGATTTAGAATACTGTGCCTCTGTCTAGTAGTGACACAGTGAAGGTCCCCTTATATAATAGAATTAGTTTACTGTGCCCCTGTCTAGTAGTGACACAGATGTGACCCCTGGGGTAAACTTATGATCTCTCATCCACTCATCAAGATTTCTCTTGAAGAGAGTCAGTGAGGGGCTCTGCCTAACATGAACTGGGATCTTGTTCCAGAGCATGGGAAGCCTCTGGGTTATGAATCTATCCCTCCAGCATGTCCTATTCATACTTGTGCCGAGGTTTAAGTCTTTAGCTCTTGTGGTTCTGATGGATTTGGATTTTTTGAGGTGGAGCATGCCCATCAGTTCCTGATTGGACATGGCCTTGTACGTCAGGCAGAGATCACCTCTGAGCAGGCGGTATGCTACTGAATAGAGCTGGAGTTTCTTTAGTCTGGCAGAATAAGACATATGTTGGAGACCCTTGATCCTCTTGGTGAGGTACTTTTGTGGTCTCTCCAGCTGTTGCAAATGCCGGGTGAGGTACATACCAAATAGGGCATTGTACTCAATCATGGGTCTGATGAGGGAGGAGTATAGGGGTACAATGACATCCTTGGATCTGGATGTGAATCCCTTCATGATAAGGTGTGCAAGGTAGAATGTTTTTCTAACCACTTTGGCAACGTGGGTGTCAAATGAGAGGTCGCTGTCGACTTGGGTCCCTAGGTCTCTGATTACTTTTTCCGTACTCAGTGGGTTGCTGTCTATGTGATAATTTGTGGGTACTTTGTTTTTCCCAAAGGGGATGACTATACATTTTTTGGCATTTCGTTTAAGGCCATGACTCCAGCACCAGTTGTCCGTTTCTGTGAGGCCTTTTTGTAGGATGTATGTGTCCGCTGGTGTATCGCCTATGGCGCCTAGTTTGCAGTCATCTGCGAACTTTGTCAGCCACAACCCTCCTATGTTTGCTTTAACATCTGAGAAATAAATGCCGAACAAGAGGGGTCCCAGGACAGATCCCTGTGGGACACCACTTGTGACTGGCTTTGAGTCTGACATTGCTCCAGCGATTTTAACTTTATGGGTTTTGTCCTTTAGCCAGTTTGCAACCCATCTAGTGACATAAGGGTTTACGTTTAAGCTGTTGAGCTTATCTATGATGCCTGAGTGGGGTATTGTGTCGAAGGCCTTAGCCAAGTCCAGGTAGGCTGTATGGACTGCTTTGCCCTCATCAATGGCTCTAGTGACTGTTTCGAAAAAGCCAACCAGGTTCAAAAGGCAGGATCTGCCCTTTACAAAGCTGAACTGGGTGGGGTCAAGTGTCTGTAGGTCCCTAATGTCTCTGTTTATGAGTTCCATAATGATTCTTTCCATAGCTTTGCAGACCAGGCTGGTTAAGCTTATGGGGCGGTAGTTCCCAGGGTCTGTAGCAGTACCCCCTTTGTGGAGTGGGACCACTGTTGCTGTACGCCAGTGTTCAGGTACATATCCTGTAGTAAGGCTAAGGTTAAATAGTATTTTTATGTGCGGGTTTAGCTTCTCTTGGAGTTTACGTACCACGCAACCCGGGATACCGTCAGGTCCCATTGATGCTGTGTTTTTAGCTTTGTTGAGGGCGGCTCTCACTTGGACATCTGAGATGACAGGGAGATTACATTCAGCTGGGATAAGTATTTCTTCTTTTGGGGGTGAGGGAGGGGAGAAATTTGCACTGAACCTGTCAGTCAGAATGTTGGCAATATCTGTGGGTTCAGTGTATTTTTTTGTTGTTGTGAAATAACTCTGAGCATATCTGAGGGTTTCCGCCCAGGTTTCTAACATAGCTGAAGAAGGCTTTGTGGTTATCTTTACTGTCCTTAGCGATTTTTCTCTCAAAGTTGGCCTTGGATTTTTTTATGAGAGAACGTAGTTTTCTGCTAGTGTTGATCAGAGATGTCTTCCCTTTATGGGATTTTGCTCTGTCGTGCAGTAGCTTCCTTCTTTTGTTATACAATTTGTTAATGCCTGAGGTCCACCAGACAGGACGCTTGTCTTTGGTGGAGAGGGACTTGGATTTATTTGGGATTGCATGATCCATGCATTCTTGGAGATGTTCATAGAAAGCATTTGTGAAGGATTCGGCATTGTGGGATGTGGTATCCACTGGCCCAGTGGGCTTAAAGGATACCATCTCAGTCTTAAGAAGAGTGAAGTCTGCTTTTGAGAAGTTTTCACTGTCGTTTTTTGTTCTGGGGTGGAGGTGGGATATGTATATCCATGGTGATTAGTTTGTGGTCAGATCTCACTAGTGAGGGGTATACCTCTGGTGTGGAGCATTTTGTCCCCATGGTTGTGATGATCAGGTCTAGTATATTATCTCCCCTAGTGGGAGAGGTGACTAGTTGTTCCAGTGCATTTGAATTTATGAATTCCAGGAACCTTTGGGCTAGGGTGTTAGGGCTAGAATAATGTACCCAATCTATGTTTGGGTAGTTGAAGTCTCCCAGTATGATGGTATTTTGTGATACATTCGTATTGCTTACCATCGTGCAAACCCAAACAAACCCACTTACAACTGCTTAAAAGTGCCTTAATCACTCTGTATCCAACAGCCCTTGTACAGCCCAGCAACAAAATAATTAGCCTTTGCTAGTCTCAAACCCAGGACCCTGCACACCATAGCCACAGTGATTTACCACTACACCATATGAGCTGTCCACAAAATTGAGGTATATTCAAACAGATCCTCATTATAACAAAATCACATTTTACATGTGAAAGGAATTTCTAAACATTTTTTTTTATTGTATAACCTACTAAATAACATATATTTGTGAACTGGAGTACTGCATTAAGTCCAGATGTGAAGTTTCATTGTAATAAAGTGGTGAAAACCCCTGATAAATACAAGTACCCCATATAGTGTACATACACATGAATCATGGATACTAAACAAATGTATAACATGTAATGACATCAATAAAAATAAATAAAATAATAAAAAAATAATAAAAGTAAATCAATGCCAAACAGCATATAGTGTGCAAATTTAAAAATAAGCAACACTAAGCATTGCACACCTCTTCTTACCAGGTGTAAGCAATGCGTAGCCCAGCTAAATAGATTTGCCCATTGGTATACCCCTTTAAGCAATGCCAACCTTAGGTAAGCAGGTTTGCCCATAGCTTAGCATTTTCAAAACTGTCCAATCACAGCAAAGTGTGGGAAATTGGCCCTATGTAAACCCCACAGGCAGGAATACATCTCATAACTGGTTGCAGCTTCCTCCTGTAGTTACAATGGCCAGCGTTGGGGAAGGATCATGCTTCTGAGTGCAATGCTGGGGCATCCAGGAATCTGAGGTCATGGCAGGACTCCTGGTAAAAGACCACGAAGAGAGACTGCTGCAGTGCCAGTCACAGGGTTCCCAATATAAAGCGGAAGCCTGGGACCATCTTGCCCATGACCGCACCAGTGCCACTGGCATCCGTCGAACTGGTGAGCAGGTCAGGCATTACTATGCCGACCTGAAATGGAGGAAGAAGGAGCTCTTGGATCAGTGGATCCAAGAAACTAGGCAGGATGATGTCCCAGCAGTGTGCAAGTACTCATTCTACTAACTGTTTAATAATTGCCTAGCTCATGTATATTATGGATAGGTATGGATAAATATTCCTCTATGTCTCTGACAGCTGCAGTGGAGTGGGCTGTGAATCAGGAAGCCCATGCATGTAGTCTGCAAAGGTTGTGTCGTGAGGCAGGTTAGTAATAATCTTGCATGTACTGTCATAAGAAATAAATCTAAAAGTAGTAGAAAGTTAATTGCCAGTATAAAACCTGTATTGTGTATGGGATGTACTGAATAAACCAGACAATATGCCAGGAAGAGTCTCATATAGTTTGTATATAAATAATAGGGTAACAGCCTGGCAATAAAGGTCTACCTTTTGGACTGCTTGTGTTTACTCTGGTATCATATGGTAATGTAGTGCTGCATGCTCTTAATAGTATTGTTGTATTAAGCACTGTTACCCACACTGTGCTACATAAATAAAATGTGTAGGAATGTCTCTATATGACTGTTGTAATCACAAGGTCATATTGTACAACTGAGAGAGACTTATACAGAAAACAGTGAAAAGATACACAACAAAATCCAAATAGTACACTCAACTGTGATGTAAACTGTTGCCTTTTTAGCACAAACAGCCATGGTTTGAATCCTGAGAGTGGTAATAATCTGTATGCATAATCATACCTCTCAACTGTACAGATTTTGTCAAAAAGTTCAGATAATTGGCTTATATTTTCTGCCTGTCACCCTTTCCCCCTGGTAAATCAATGGGATGATCCCAGAAGTTTAGGCAGCAAATAATGACATACAACTGATTGGCAGATATCATAACCATCAGAAATATATTTATAAGAACAAACTTGTCACTCTAGCAACTCACCAAAATGTTATGAGAGTAATATGGAAATTATGTCCCATCTCTAGCCCCATGTTGTGAAGCTATGACCAGAGTGTGTGCAGTAACAGAGTGAGACATATGTGCATAATAATAACGTGGAATCTGGTAATATGTGTGGAAACATTCAAGTAGTGTTAACAAACATTCCCTCCACAGGTCTGTCAGATAAGAAAACTGTGCCTGGAAATAAAGATTGTAATCCTGGACTGGTACTGTTTAGTCTGGTATTGTATGTCATTGTTAGTGTTGCAGTTTCTCCGAATAATAATGTATTAGTCACCACTGTCATCCACACTGTGCTACATAATAAAAATGTCTAGGAATCCCTGTATAAGGCTGTTGTAATTACAAGGTCAGATTGCAAAACCATGGGAGACTTATAGACAGAAAGCAGTAAAGAGCTACACAGCAGTATCTAAGTAGCACACTCAACTATGATATACACTATTTTATTTTTAGCAGACACAGCCATGGTTCGAATTCTGTGAGTGGTAGTAAGCTGTATGCATAATCATACCCCTTAACTGTATCGATTTGTTCAGAATGTCCAGATAATTGGCCCATATCCGCTGCCTGTTACCCTGTCCCCCTGGGAAATCATTATGATGATCTGTGAAATTTAGGCAGCTTTTAATGACGTATAACTGATTGTCAGACCTGTAAATATTCAGAAAATGTATATGAATATAAACCTGTCATTGTAGCAACTCGCCAAATGTTTATGAGGGCAATTGTCAAAATATGTCCCAGTTCCACTTGCATGTTATCAAGCCTTGACCAGAGTGCGTGCAATAAGAGATTGAGAGGTATGTGGGTAACATCAACCTGGAATCTGGGAATATGCATAGAAACAGTCAGGTAGTGTTAACAAACAATACCTCCACAGGTATACCAGGTAAGAGGTGTATACTGTAGGTAAAACACAGTTCACATATGTACTTCTCTACAAATATACCACTGTTCAAACTAAGGCCATAGGGTAGTGTAATAATACCTGTAAGGTACAGATTACAGCAGTGACTAAGAAAATTGTGAAAACTACAGGGATATACAAGTTGTTAATTGGCATCCCCCCCCCAACATATCTGCAACAATAATTTAAATACACAACTCAATGGGTATGTGTACAATTAAATCTACTGTTGGGACATATGTCCTATTGTATGATAAATATTGAAATGTGTTTCTATAAATGTGCCATGTTGAAATAGTCCCACATTGGTGGACTGCTGCCATCAATGTAACCTGCATGCTGTTGTAATGGCCACTGTGGTTCCATATATGCATGTGTTCTCTTTGCTATGCAGCTGTTCCATATTTGGTGTTTCGGGTTAATGGGAATATCTATGCATGCTATTATACCTAATCCTGGAATGTGTTGACTATTACTAACCCGTATAGTCTTAAAATTGCAACACCATAGCACATTTGGGAAGGCTGGTCCCAGCGGACCCACATCTCCCACCTCATCTGGCCATGGCACCAGGCACCAGCACATCTGGGGCCCACCTCAGGACCACCTCGTCCACTGGTCCTCCACCACCTTTGGGTGGAACCACCTCAGGGGGTGGGGCTCTCCCCCCAGGAGTGGGCATGGACAGGAAACTGTCACCCATCATGAGGTCCAGGGTCTGGTGTGTAGCGAGCTCCGCAGGGAGTTTGGATATCGGCTATGCCAGATTGAGGGCCACACGGCGCATTTAGAGGGTCAGCCTGCCCCTCCTACCCAGCCCCCAGCACAGCCACCATTGGGGCCGTGAAGGTGCAATAGTGCCTGCCCATGGGTGGGGACCTCAGTTCCACTGTTTCCATTTGGGGGCTCATGGGCTGTCAACTTCCAAACACCCCTACCCATCCAAGGTGTTTACCCACCACATGTGTCATATACCACCCCTGTATGCTGTCTTGTCTGTCTAGTCTGTCATCCTACCCAACCTACCTCCCCAAATATACCTACTATTCTTCCCCAACATCCCACTCTCACCTTAAAAAAAAGAATAAAAGGGTAATCTGTTCCCAAAAAAAAAATCTCACCTCATACATAGCTGTCCATTTTGCACACATGCCCACTTGACACATGTAATCTGGTGTAATTGGCTTCACAACATATTATTGTTGTCCTCACCCCTCTCTCAGGTGTTTGAGTGTCCAAATCTACCTCCAAATTCAGTGTATATGCACAGCTGTTGCTGTAGAAGAAATGGGCATCTATGGACCTTCCCTACACCTGTCCTGCACACCCCTAGCTATTTTCCCTATTGTCTTTCCCTCTTTGTGCCCCTTTTTCACCACTTCCCTATCACCCCTTTTTCTTTTCTTTTAAAGAAATTATCATGGGAGTAAGCAGGAGTGAGCACTTTTAAGCAGTAGTAAGCGGGTTTAATCCTGTTTGCACAGGGGTAAGCAATGCCTACACAGGATAAGCAATTTAGAGTCTAACTGACTGTAAGAATATTTAACCGGAAGTTAGCATTGCTTACCATCACACAAACATGTGCAATACCGCTTACAACTGCTTAAAATTGCCTTAATCACTCTGTATCCAACAACCCTTATTCTGTCCAGCAACAGAATAATCATCCCTTACAGATATTAAATCCAGGACCCTGTACACTATAGTCACAGCAGTTAACCACTAAGCCATCACAGCTGTAAAGATGGCTGCTGTTTTGTCCAATATATCTGTCAGTACACATACTGAATAGTATTGAACAACTGCTATTACTTCTACAATTGTGTAGCACTTGCTAGTGATATTAGTGTTGAATCATATCAGATAAATATGGTGTGATACATCTGGGAAGGTATATACAACAGTCATGTTTACACATAAGGATATGGATATATATATATATATATATATATATATATATATATATATATATATATATATATATATATGTGTAGATATATGTATACATGTACATACACATATATATTTATATATATATATATATGTATTTATATACATCTGTATATTGCGTTTATATATATATATATATATATATATATACACAGATATATATCTGTATATATATATATATATATATATATATATATATATATATGTATATCATATATGTATATATGTATATATGTACATGTATATGTATATGTGTATATATATATATATATATATATATATATATATATATATATATATATATATATATATATATATATATATATATATATATATATATATATATATACACACACACATACACACACACACACACACACACACACACACACACACACACGCACACACACACACGCACACACACACACACACACACACACACACATATATATGTATAACATGTCCATAACATATAGTGGAGTCCTACCTCAGCACCAAAAATCACAACCTCTTAGTGCAAAGGGATGTCATGTAAGTATTGCAGGTATAACTGTAGACTGTTACTACTGTAACAGAGGTTGTCTTAACAAACAAGTGTGGGAAATCACATCTGATATTGACATGTATGCCATCAGTTACTGACAAACATACGATCATCATAATGCAGTACCACTCAAATCACAGTAATGATCCTGTGGAATACAGCAGAGATATGACAAATATATGTGGACAGTTTGACACACTGTGGTCAGTCCAGAGGTATACACAGAACCCCTTAGTGCAAGACATGTGGACCAAGCCTGACAAAATGGATGTTTACAGCCATGTAAATAGGGATATCATGAAAATACTGGAATAGATAAGCTCACACAGTTTATGCATTCACACACTCCTGTCTGTCCTAACACATAATAACTGGAGGAGCAGAGGTCACAAGCCCACATACTACCCACTAGTTAGTGACATACATCTGTGCAGCATCCCACTGCTTTGTCAGAAATACACAACAGTTATGGTGGCCCGGCAACAGTACAGCTGACAAATATCTGGACATAACATCACACTGGGTAAGTACACTGAGCTGCTAGGCATGTCACAAAGCACTGTGCAAATTATAGGCAGACTGCCACAATACTGGCCTACATTTCTTATGGGGGAATACACATGTACCTGTAAATATAGCAGGATCTACAGGCATGTGACAGCATGGAGTAACAGACACCTGGATGAAAGCGGATATCCACAACCAATCTGAACACAGCCACAGTCACATATGAAAAGCATGCTTAATATTACAGTATATGGACTGTGTGATCAGCACCATCCTCATATGTGCCACTCACGCACTAACCCTACATATACTGGGCCAATACACAGTGTATTCCGATGCCTGACTGTGGTATGGGACATGTGCTAGTCTGGCCCTACAAACATGTATGCCAATAGGGTACCATACACTGGAGTAGCATGGAACATCAGATAGAACAGGACCAAGAACAATGACATCTACCACAGTCTGTACACAGGCCAAGGTACATATTCACAATACACACTCTGTCAACAATCACCATAAGTACACATACATGACTACTGTACATACTGCAATAGAATGTCCAGGTTTTGTCCTCAAATATAAGCCCTACTATACATAACATATCTAACAGTCTGATATCTCACTGGCTTGTTATCAGGTATGATATCAGTAAATAATGATGTACTGAACATATGCACCTGTTACTGCATGACATATATACAAAGGTCGACAGAGTTGTGGCTGGAGGCACAAACACAGGGCCAATATTGACATGTTGCTGTAATAAACTCAAACATTTACTGGTGTAACAGGGTTTGTTGTGGCATATGTCGTCTGAGGGATATGAAGTCAGTAACTCACATGGCTGTCACCATGTACTGACTGCAGTCCTCAGAGTATGCTACTGCATTTCTAAAGATAGGACATGTGAGAGTAACACAACACATGTAAGACTCCAAACACTGGCCAGTCTGCAGATAGCCTTACAGTTGAGAGTTTCCTCAACCACATAACACTGTCATGACAGATATTAAATCATGTAGACCAGCCATATCCACACAAACCCTGTTAAACCAACATTACTTCAAATGTAGAAGAGCAAGACTTACATTCTGCCCTCATGTCTGGAACATCCCCCTCCTGTTTGTTGGCCTGTCTCCACAGTGTATGTTGTAAGAGCTATATCCTACTACCCTCTGTGATGCTGTTTGCCAATATGTTGTAAGAGCTATATCCTACTACCCTCTGTGATGCTGTTTGCCAAACACCGACATTAAGTCCTGCTCACAGTGAATGAAAAGGGCCAACACCTACATGATGTTCTTAGTTATAGGAGTGTGTTTCTATGCTATTGACTATGAGAATGATACCACAGCTGTTCCACATGCAATCAGCTAGTGGGGGACTGCAATTTGTGCACAGGCCATCAACTGATCATGAATATCACTTACAAAACACAAGCTGCTGCCTAAGCAAAGCAGGTGTACTTCTCCAGATCCACCAGAGAGGGAGTGAGAGAGACAGACAGAGACAAAGTAAGAAAGGAAGGGGGTAGGAGAGTAAGAGCTAATCATGTTTGTGTCACACACTTACCAGTATGGGGTTTCAAACCCCTGCCTGACTATGTATTGCTATTACATTTTTGCGCAATTATTGCATGCCCACATAGCTTACATGTTGGAGAGCTGTCCAAAGGTATCTTTGAAGGTGAGTGACATCAGCAACAGTGATAAAGGAGGGATAAGGTAAGCGTAGTACATGTGCCTGTCCACAAAAGCAGGTTTTAAGGAGGACACAACCACACTCTCTCAGGGACTCACACACATTATCACAGTTGGCAGGGTCAGGATTAGAATTCATAACTAATTAGTTTGCTACACTACAGTATTACTCAGGTATCACATGCACCACAGAGGTTATCAGGCTGATATATGGGCAAAGGGTATGTCAAGGTGACTGACATCAGAAGGCATGCTACAGTAGGGCAATGAGAGGTGTAGTGAGTGTGAATGGCTTTCAAATCATTAATCTCCACACACATACACACACACACACACACACACACACACACACACACACACACACACACACACACACACACACACACACACACACACATTTACCAGTTCTGACATGCATGGGTTCATTGCTTCACAGGTGTGTAGTAGTTGATTGTGCCAGAAGGCTGTACAAGGCTAGGCAAAGGGTATACCTTGGCATCAAGCCACATGACAATGGTCTGCAGTGTGGCTCATGGGTGTAGTCTCTGGATTGGCCCACACAGGTGGGCATTATATTCACCATCCACTCATCTGGGTTACTATTGCGGGTAGCCAGTGCTGTGCAATGCTTGCTATGTATGTGTTCTGGGTTGTGCACATGTCCCAAATGCTTGTTCTGTGACATGTGGAAGTGTACCTGGGGTGTCTGGGGTATGTTGTGTGGACAGATTTTATCATCTTATGTGGCATTCCTGACCTCATGTGGTGAGAACTGGCTATGGAACTGAGGTTGATCCTGCACCTACACTGACAGCATGATACAGGTATTCACTGGTGTTAGTGGCATCTGTCCATATAGGGCATGTGTATAAGGCATGGTATTTCCTTTGTGGGTTACATTTGCTGACTCTACAGTTGTTGCAGGCGTCCAGTGGAGAACATAGCAAAGGACCACTGTAAGCAATTATTTGCCTATTGTAGGGATGGAATAGGGTGCCATGTCCTCTGTAATCCACTGCAATCACTCCGTGGTTACTATCTGTGGGCAATATGCAGGAAACTACCAATATAGTGGCTGTTGCCTAGCCAAGCGTGTTTGTGTATGAGACATGGGTGGAGAATGTTCTCTGGGTAATACAAGGGTTGCCTATATTGTTCACCAATCTATAATGTCACATGTAGGGGTATGGATTGTCTACACTAGCCTCTCTGTTGTTTGACATCTGTTGTCCTTGTAAGGTGGACATTGTGACATATAGTAGGTCCTCAATATAAGAAATTTGCAAAACCCACCCCTCAATGAGTCCTGTTATTGCACAATCACCATTACCTCCACACAGGATACTGATGACAAACACACACAGAGTCTCATAGTTGCTATATCTGGAATTAGAATTCCTACCTAACTAGTACATCACACTATAGCATTACACAGTTATAGCATGCACCACGGAGCTTATAGGACTAATCCTTCCCCAAAGGTGTATTTCAAGGTGAATTACATCAGCAGGCTTGCCAAAGTAGGGCAATGTAAAGTGTAGTGACTGTAACTGGCCTCAAAAGCATTGATCCCTTCACTCACACACAAAGTCTCACAGTTGCCACACACAGCAGACACAGCAGCCTCACTCTGAACATAACATAATTTAACATCTATATCTTGAATGTATATATTGTAAATAGTTTACTATCTGTCCTCTCTCCCCCATCTGGGAGTAATTCTCTCTACTGCCAACTCATAAATTTTGATGCTATTTAACACAGAACATCTACCCTTCATATCCTAAACTGTAATGTATGCACTCCACTTTTCTATTTCTTAACTGTCTCTCTCTCTCTGTACATTTATATCCTGAATCTATTCTTTTCAAATAATGTACTTTCCACCTATATTCAACCCTTTGATGGAAAATTGTATTTACAAATGTCAGTTTTATAATTATGTTCAAATAATTTACTATTGTTATTTTATAACCTCGCACACATCATCTACTTCCTCTGTGCAACTAATCCTCTGTACAACTTGTCTCTATTATAGTATGTATGTATGTAATGTATATTCCACTATTTTCTGATTGTACTCTACTAAGTTTTACTATGTTATATTACTTTTTGCTTATTGCTACTGTGTATTACGGAGCTTTTCTCCCCGGGCCTCCACTGAAAATGGGCTCCTTGAGCCCAGTGGACCTCCACAGTCATCAAACTGGAAAAAAATAAATACATGTATGGGATTAGAACTCCTACCTAACTAGTACATCACACTAGAGCATTACCCAGGTATAGCATGCACCACAGAGCTTATAGGGTTAGCCTTTTTCCAAAGGTGTATTTCAAGATGGATGACATCAGCAGGCTTGCCAAAGTAGGGTAATGGAAAGTGTAGTGACTGTAACTGGCCTCAAAAGCATTGATCCCTACACACACACACACACACACACACACACACACACACACACACACACACGCACACACACACACACACACACACACACACAGTTTCATAGTTGCCATGTCTGGGATTAGAACGCCTATCTAACTAGTACATCTCACTATAGCATTACACAGTTATAGCACACACCACAGAGCTTATAGGGCTAGCTTTTCTCCAAAGGTGTATTTCAAGGTGAATGACATCAGCAGACACAAAGTCTCACAGTTGCCATGTCAGGGATTCGAACTCCTACCTTACTAGTACATCACACTATAATATTACACAGTTATAGCACATGCCACTGAGATTATAGGACTAGCTTTTCTCCAAAGGGTATTTCAAGGTGAATGACATCAGCAGGCTTGATAAAGTAGGGCAATGGGGAAAGCAGTGTGTGTGAATGGGCCATAAACCATTCGTCTGGAAGCACACACACACACACACACACACACACACACACACACACACACACACACACACACACACACACACACACACACACACACACAAAACACTCAGTCACACACAGGTTTACATTTGACAGGACCATGTATACAACTGATGGATGAATAATGGCTTTTACAGTCATGTTACACAGTTATCACACGCACCACAGACACTATAGTGCTGAGGGCTACCAGAAACAAATGTCTACAGTGACAGACATTTGCACATCATGTGGTATTGGCCAATTGGATGTGTGCTGGGTGGGACAGGCCTCATGATGGGAAGCTCTTTGCCACTGTCTGTCACTCTCTTCCACACATCTATGTATGTGTATGTTTGGCCTATTTTAGTGTGTTGTCCTTGGATATATGTGTGTATTCCTATCTGATGTGTGTGCAAAGCATGACTGGTGTGCAATGTGGAGTGTGTGCACAGACATCTGCAACTGACAGATATGTATAGTCCACTGTTGTTGCCAGACATGGGCTTCATTTCTGTAAGTGTGGGAGCATGCCCAGCATGACCTTTCAGTATTTTGTTGTCAGACATGGGCTTCGTTTCTCTAAGTGTGGAAGCACGCCCAATATGACCTTCAGTATTGAATGTGTGAATCTATTCCAGGTAGGTTGTACTCCAGTGCAGGCATTTGTGTCCTACACCTACCAACCTGTTTCTGCAGGATATCTGTAGATCGGTTGACAATATGGGGTCACAATGGACAAAGGATAGTGGGATACTGTAACTAATTGAGTCTGTGCTGCTTCTGCTACATGGTTTTGGTGTTAGCAGAAATATTCAGACATATGTACTGTTTTACACTGTGATGTTTTATGTCATCAAATACTGACAGGTATACGTATTTGCTTGCAGTAATTTCCTTGGGAACACAAGATGAATGAAGCTGTGTCCAGTATTGTGGTCTGCAGCCTACATATTATTGCACACTCATGCCATTCTGGAGGGGGAGCTGCAAACACTTGCTGATGGGTCTGTGTAAATGATTCAGCACCTTGCTACTGTGGTGGTTGAGGATTCCATGCTTGTACATCTATCGACATGACAGAATGGCCATATCCTGCTGTGGCCATACCTCACAGCAGTACAGATTCACACAGGTTACCCAGAGGCAGGGCTCATATTTATGGTCATTACCCCTTCACATTGTGGTTTATGAGCAGGTTTGTAGCCACCCATTCCTGTGTTTGCAGGCAGGTATAGTATGTGTACACATCTGAGATTTAGACGTCACACACTCCATGGCATCCATGCTTCTACCCCCCTCTGTTATTCTGTCTTCTACAGAACATTATGCAAATGATATCTGATATGTATCCCTATAGTTATCACTTCATCCCAGCAGTATTTAGGGGTTGGTCCACAGTTCATGCAGTAGGACATAGTGGACATGCTACTGGGATTTGTTGACATGGCCTTGTATTTGTGTTCTGTAAACTGTGTTATGCCGTTATTTGGGAGTCCATGAGATTACATACATTGGCAGTACAGGTGAGATACAGGCCTTTAACAGAGGACTGTACGGCATTTAGTAGTGATGCAGGCCATGTGTAGCAGGCCAGTGCATTGTGTCACTCCTGCAGTCCCAGGCTGCAAGCCACTGTATTCCCCTGGGGTGACAGGGTAGGAGTGTAAGGTGTTAATGTCAATAGTTTCTGTCCTTATTGATCCATTGGTGTGGATGCTGGCAGGGTGCTGCTTACAGTTAGGGACACACCTGCATGGGACACCTCTTCAGCATGCTGAATTCTGCGGCTATTCCCATGCAGAGGTGGGGGTTATATTGTACTCATTCCCAACAGCAGGGGTTTGACCTGTGAGGGAGCTGTGGGTGATGCTGGGTTGAGCTGAGTGCATGTGTGCTATGGAAGCTACTTGCAGCTGACTCACAGATATACGTGGGGCATTCCACTTATGCTGGCTTGTGCAGGGACATCAGCAGTTTCTCAGTACTTCATACCTGTGCCTTTTGTGGTCTGCCAGTGTTTGGCCAGACTACATCAGTATTCCATACTACACAGCCAACTAATGTGCTGCTAACCTGTATGTACAATTCCAAAGGTGTGTCTATTTGACAGTAACATTTTATACACTCTCTGTCTAGGGTACTTCCAGCTGTGTACTGTTTGTATGTCTGGGCCCATATTCATGACATGTCCATCTTTCAGATGGTGACAGATATTACATCCAAACAATTAGTATGGATTACTGCTGGATTGTGTCTTGCTGGAATGCATTGTGTTTGGCACTGCAGTTGTGAGAACTTGGCCCTGTCATCAACAGTACTGGCAACTGGCCACCGGGACCCAACCATCCATGCCTACATGCTGGCTACTTTCACACAATATACAACACACAACAACCTAACACACGGAGCCCTGCATATTGTACACATGCAACAATCTGTCCTGCTACTTTGGCCAGCACAGGCAATCTGTGCCCCACTGTTATTATACCCACACGTACATGTTACTACATTTCTACATAGGATTTTGGGGGGCGGGGCACACATGACAACTGTAAACATTTGCTATGACTGTACTGGTATTTCAGGTACTCTGTTGGCTTCCATTTCATTCTGTATTCTGACCTATCATGCAGACTAGAGGCATATCAGTGTACTACAGTTCTTAGGTTTTATTGACCTACATTTCAATTTCAGACTTCTTACCCTTTAGAACTAACATCCCACTGCCTGTCCTGTTGTAGTTTGTCTCTGTAGGTCTGGAGGGGGGCTGTTCTCCATAGCCATCAATCAGAGGCCTTAGCACAGCCTTTCTTTGTGTTTGACTACACCTGTCATGCTTGCTGATACTGTAGTTGGGTATGTGAGCCTCACTGACATGCATGTGTGTGTCCTATGGACACACATTTGACCCACCACATGTCCTGCAGTGGGTTTTGTCACCTTGTCTAGTACTGCCTACTTTGTTGACACCAGTATTTGTTAAGGATTTCATGCTGCCAATATAGGTGTCTGCTATCTGCTGCCATCCCATTCACCCACCCGATTCCCTTACATGCTCACATCCATACCATAGATACAGGTAGCAGAACATACTACTGCATTCAGCAATTGATAGTGAGAGTGACTTACCTTGTGGCTGTGCCAGTATTGAGGAGGAGGGGTGACTGTGTCAGATGCAGGTAGTACACTCCCTATACATGGTTAAGCAGAGGTAGTGTCATGTTTGGCATCCCTTTTACTGTACGTGTGAGTCAGAGAGAGGTGTCATTCCCTGGGTTCCTACTGTGTCAGTGTATGTGCTATGCATAGCCTCTTTGCCAAGGCCTGGGCATACTGGGCACACCTCCTTCTGCCTACAGGGGCAGCCTCAGGTTGTTCCTCCCCCGAGTCACTCTGTGCCACTGCTGGCCTTGACAATGGTGAGGGGCTGTGTGGCCCTGCCATATGCTGTTCCTGCTGCAGCTGTTTCCACAGGATCATATTGTGCAGCATGGCACATACAATGACAATCTGGGTACATGTAGCTGGTGAGTACTGCAAGGCTCTACTGGATATGTCCAGGCACCGGAACTGTGACTGGAGCTTCCCAAACACACGGTCTATTATGATTCTGGTCTGTGCATGTGCCTCATTATGGAGTTCTCGTTCAGGTGTGTGTACATTTCTTATGGGTGTCATCAGTCATGGCTCCAGTGCATAACCAGCATCTCGCACTAGGTGGCCATATGGGATGTCCCCACTGGCAAATCTCTGGTACAGCTGCATCATATGCCAGATGTGGGAGTCATGATAGCTTCCAGGGCTGCCAGCACACACATTCATTATAATTCCTTGGGCATCGCACATGACCTGGCAGTTGATAGAAGGGAAGCCCTTGCGGTTTCTGTAGACTGTACCCTGCTCCCTATCTACCCACTGGCAAATCTCTGGTACAGCTGCGTCATCTGCCAGATGTGGGAATCACGATAGCTTCCAGGGCTGCCAGCACACACATTCATTATAATGCCCTGGGCATTGCACATGACCTGGCAGTTGATGGAGGGGAAGCCCTTGTGGTTTCTGTAGATTCTACCCAGCTCGCCAGGTGGGCTTTGATGTGTATGTGCATGCAGTCTACAGCACCCACTACCTCAGTGTATTTTGCTGTTTGGTGGAAGAGATGCTTATTGCTGGTCAATGCCTCACAGGTGTTGAGGAAATATATGTGCTCACCCGCATGTGCTGACATGGACCCTGGATCTGTACACTCTTTTCCTTCTCCTCACTGTGAGTTGGTTGTCAGCATTGTCATCCTCAGCCTCTTCCACATGTTGATTTATGAGAGCAAAAGCAGTCCCTATCATTTTGTTGCTTTTGTTAGCTAAAATGTCCTCGTTTGTGTGCACCGGTGGTATAGAGTTTGTAGGAAAAACCAGAGGGAATGTTTGCATAATTTATAGCAATGTGCTGGGCTGGGCTGCTGCCTGTGTAATTGGCTGATTCTGATACATTTCACCTGCCAGCTATGCTAGTTCTCCTTGATTACCTTCCCTACGGCTGTTTTCCCTTCCCATTACCTTCCTGTTTAAACCCTAAGGTGTGCCGCTCAAACCCAGTGCTCAGATATGAACAGAGCTGCTATTTCCTGGTTTAATTTTTTTTTTTTGTTTAAAACCTGGTGCGCGGTGCACACACCCATTTAGGCGATGTAAACACTGCTAGGCAATTTCAGACACACCCCCTTCCTTAGCTCTGCTAAGCTAAGGGCAAACCCGAACCACAGAGCTCCAATAGGCTTTCAATATGCCTGACACACCCCTATATGATGTCAGCTAACTCTTAGGCTTGCACCATGGTTTTCCTGCACCTACACGGTTGGGTGCTAGCTAGCAATGAGGGGAAATCTGTGATTCAGTATCATTCCCCTCATTTGCATAGAACTGACTGCTAATGCCTAGTTACAAGTCTAACACTGAGCCTTCCCACTTAGCAACCACTATTCAGTGGCCATGTTGTCTTCTGCCTGCCATTGACAATAATGGCAAAATTATGATTTTGCCTAAAAAGCTTTTTTCAAGGTTTTATTTTTATTTTCGGGCCAAACCTGTTTACGCGCCGCTACCCTGCACTTAAACGGCCAAAATCGGCCAAAAAAAAGTTATTTTTTGTTATTTTGAAATTATTTTCTATGCCAATGGCCATATATTTGGCCATTGACATGCCTTCCATATTATTTACACCCTTTATTTGGAGTTGTCATGGCTCTGTTTTGTAGTTCGCAGAAATGTACTCGGTTACTAGCCGAATACATTTCTGTAGGTTACACTATTCCTGCACGGATGTCTGCCTGCTTCTTGGATCACAAATTCACCTCATTTGCATGGTTTTCACCTGCAAATGGGGTAATTAGCATACGGGAGCTGTGTCCATGCAGTAATAGTGCAGGAGCACTCGTGCACTTCCTGGGAGATTGTTCCTGGATCTCCTGGTGGCCATATCACCTCCAGCAGCTCTTGCGCTATTCCTGCATGCCGTGCAGAGCTTACTGAATCCTGGGGATAGACTAATTAACTTGATTAGATACCAAAACAAAACTCTGTTCTCAAAATACTGGACTGACTTAAACCCAACCATTTCAAATGACCCAATCACCCATTCAATACTGTTAGCTGCGAAAGTGATGCCTTTTAAAAAACTCATTTATACTCAGTTTATGGCAATGAATAATGCAAATATCACCCCTACTGCGAAAAATAAATTTTACCCATCATTTTCCCCCTACTGTTCTTACTGTGACCTTCAAAGACCAGATCTTCTTCACATTTTTTGGAGCTGTAAATGTTCCTATAAACCCTCTGGTGTTCCTTGAGAACTAAACTCCAAAAGATGGGATATGAGAAAACTACCTTATCTTGGGAATTTACCATGCTACACATACACCCACCAGGCTTGACAAAGAAACAAACCCACACCTTAATCACATTATTTACTTAAATCAAAGTTTACATAACACTAAACTGAAAGACAGATCCTTACTCAGTTGGAGAGGTTTCAAACAGGTGGCAATTAAATACTTATCAGCCCATAAAGTTCTAAAGGCAAATCATAAAGATTATCCACAACTCATAAAATACTGGACTATACCATTTGATATTATTTCACAGTGAACTACTTACAAATCCTATCCTCACCTGAGGAAATAGATAAAATCAATGGATTTCTTTACCCTCTTCCTCCTGGATCTCCAGTCCTAACCTTTACTGGGAGGGCCCCTAAATCATAATTCAGTTTTACTATTCTGTGCTAACCCTAACATTGGTGTTAAGTGTTTATTCTTTTTATATGGCAGATGGCACCTTTGTAAATAGTTCAGATAATGTTTTATTTGTTGACTTTATACAGTTGACTCCACACAAATAATGATGCTCTGTTTCATGACAATAATTTTTGTTTTTCAGATAATTGTCTTGTTTTTTGTTCTATATGAAAACTAAATAATGTGGAAAGAAATGTATATATCACACACACACACACACACACACACACACACACACACACACACACACACACACACACACACACACACACTCGTGTATAAAATACTTGCATGTGTGCGTGATGTATAACTTAGTATAGCTGATCAATGAGCACCACATGCAAACTTCATATGGTATTAACCTTAGTTTGCCTGCACACAGAATAACTTTTTACACATTCTATCAGTTCCATGAAAAAATCCTAACTCCATTACTCCCTACAGAACAGATGTGGAAGAAAACCAGATAAAGAGGATAACTTTTTCAGCTACTTGTGATAGCAAATTGCAAATAAGTTCAAGGCAGACTGGAAACAAAGGGACTTTTTTTATGCTTTACCATGAGGAAGTTGTCAGTGACTATTCCTATGGAACAATCACGTAATGCAAGGAGTTCAAGCCTTCTGCAACATAACAAAAAGGCACAATAGCAGTGTTAAGTCTTTCTGATACCACATGATTCGTTGGAGGAGAGCAAATACTGTGTCTGTGGAGTATAAAAAAATAAAATTTGGGGAAAAATCGAAAATTACATACAAGGAAAACTGACTACATGACACCATCAAACTCTCTGTATGGTCTGAGGTAAAATGGCTGTCTTTTTGCGATAACACTATAACTTAATATAAAATTAACTGCCCAACTTAAGCCTATTACATTCCACAGTGAAGTAAAGAAATAAAATCTTTAAAACAAATTAAATAAATGTATAAAGAGATCACACTCTGGTTGCTCTGACATACTTCAGTAGTAGCTTCCAGCAATTTAAATGCTACAAAATATATGTACATGGAAAGTTTACAGCTATACTTATTTAAATTGTTTTTAATGTAAATATTAATACAATAAGCATGCATCAAAATCAGCTTTCTCATACATTCCCCCGGATTCTTTATGCCCTGCACGGCGGGATCAGTGCAGGAGCTCTATCAGGCAATATGAACAGCCTGCAGAGGCGTGCACGAGCGCTCCTGCACTAGTCCTGCATGGACTAAGTCCCTGTATGCAAATCACTCCATTTGTAGGAGAAATCCATGCAAATGAGGTGAATTTGTGATCCAGGAAGCTTGCAACCGGCTGTGCAGGACTTTTGCAATGTGCAGAAATGTAGTTGATTAGTAACTGAGTACATTTCTGCAAAATCCAAAACGGAGCTGTGACAGCTCTAAATAAAGGCTGCATATCATTTAGGAAGCATGCCAGTGGCCAAGTATAAGGTCACTGACATTGCAAACAGCCAAAAAAATAAAAAAAATCAACTTTTATTTTTTTTTAGCCGATCTCGGCAGCATGCAAATGGGATCGGGGGGAAAATAACAAAATAAATCTAAATTAGGTATTCTAACTAAAATCACTATTCTTCCATGCAAGTCAATGGCAGGCAGAAAACAACATGGCCAGTGAGTAGTGGCTGCTAATCGGGGAGGCTCAGTGTGAGACATGTAACTATGCAATAGCAGGCAATCCTATGCAAATGAGGGGAATGATAGTGAATCCCAGTTTTCCCCAGCATGCTAGTCAGGTCCCAACAGTGTAAGAGCAGGAATAGCTTGGTGCAAGCCTAGGAGTTAGCTAACATCATGGGGGTGTGTGTCAGACATACTGTAAGCGGATTGGAGCCCTGTGGCTTGGGTTTGCTCCTCGCTTAGCACAGCTAAGCTAAGGGGTGTGTCTGATACTGCCTAGCACTCTTTACATTGCCTAAGTGGGTGTGCGTGCCGTGCACTGGGTTTTAAAGGAAGAAACAAATGTTAAACCAGGAAATAGCAGCATTGTGCACATTTGAGCACTCTGTTTGCACAGCGTGCCCCCGGTCTTAAACAGGAAGGCAATGGGAAGGGAAAACAGCAGTAGGAAGGTAATCAAGGTGAACTAGCATAGCTGGCAGGTGAAATGTATCAGAATCAGCCAATTACACAGGCAGCAGGCCAAGCCAGCCCAGAACACTACTATAAACTATGCAAACACCTTCCCTTCTGTTTTTCCCACACTCTACACCACCAGTGTATACAAGCGGGGAACTTTTAATAAACAAACTTACAAAATGAGAGGGGCTGCAGCAGGCAGCATAGAACAACATGTGCAAGAGGCTGAGGGTGGTGAGGATGTGAATGCTGCTGATCAACCCACAGTGAGGAGAAGGAAAAGAGTGTACAGACCCAACGTAACCTTCCAGGGGCTACATGAGCTGGAGATAGTGGAGCACTATAGGGTGGACAGGGACCTCCTACAGCAAATTGTTGAGCTGTGCCGGCCATGCCTGACACACCAAACTGACCGAGGGGAACCCATCCCAGTGGATACCAAGGTATGAGTAGGCCTAAAAATACTAGCCACAGGTACCTCCCAAAGCTCAAATGGGGATATCATGGGGATCTCACAGGCATCTGCATCCAGAGTATTCCACCAGTTCCTGGATGCAATGTCAGCACATGCCAGTGAGCACATATATTTCCTCAACACCTGTGAGGTGTTGGCCAGCAACATGCGTCTCTTCCACCAAATAGCAGAATATCCTGAGGTAGTGGGTGCTATAGACTGCACACACATATGCATCAAAGCACCACATGGTGATCAGGGTAGGGCCTACATCAACTGCCAGGTCATCTGTGATGCCCAGAGCATTATAATGAATGTGTGTGCTGGCTGCCCTAGAAGCTATCATGATTTCCATATTTGGCATCTGACGCAACTGTACCAGAGATTTGCCAGTGGGGACATTCCCTACGGTCACCTAGTGGGGGATGCTGGTTACACACTGGAGCCGTGGCTGATGACACCCATTAGAAATGCACACACACCTGAACAAGAACTCCATAATGAGGCAAATGCACAGACCAGACTTATAATAGAGTGTGTGTTTGGGATGCTCAAGCCATGGTTCCAGTGTCTGGACACATCCGGTGGAGCCTTGCAGTACTCACCAGCTACATGTACCCAAATAGTTATGGTATGTGCCATGCTACACAATATGATCCTGCAGAAGCAGCTGCAGCAGGAACAGCACAGAGCAGAGCCACACAGCCTCCCACCAATGCCAAGGCCTGCACAGGCACAGAGTGACTCAGAGGAGGAAAAACCTGAGTCTGCCCCAGTAGGCAGATGGAGGTGTGCCCACTATGCCGAGGGCGTGGCAAAGAGACAATGCATAGCACATACACTGACACAGTAGGGACCCAGGCAATGACATCTCTCTCTGACTCGCACATACAGTAAAAGGGATGCCAACCATGACACAACCTGTGCTCAACCATGTATAGGGAGTGTACTATGTGCATCTGACATAGGCAGCCCTCCAGCACTATCAGCAATCCTGGCACACCACAAGGTAAGGCAATCAACCTACCAATTGCCAAATGGTGTAGAATGTGTCGTTACCTGTATCTATGGTATGGATGTGAGCATGTAAGGGAATTAGGTGGCTGAAAGTTATGGCAGCAGAAAGTAGACACCCATAGTGGCACCATGACATCTGTAACACATACTGGCATCACCATAGTAGCCAGGACTTCACAGGGTGACAAAACCCACTGCAGAAAATATGCTGGGTGACATGACTCATACATGCCAGTCAGGGAGGTTCACATACCCAATAACAGTCTCAGCCAGCAGGACAGATGTAGACAAACCCAAACAGAGCCTGTGCTATGGCCTCTGAATGATGCCTATGGGTAACCCCCACCAGGCCTACACAGACATACTACAGCAGGTCATGCACTCAGATGCTAGTTCTGAAGGGTAGGAAGTCAGACACTAACATGTAGGGCAACCAAAGCTAAGATCTGTAGCACACTGGTATGCCTCTAGTCAGCATGATAAGTAAAAATACAGAATGAAATGGAGTACCTGACATACCAGTACAATCATAGCAAATGTGTACAAGTGTCAGGTGTGCCCCCCATCCTACATAGTAATGTAATAACAGTCAGGTGTGCCCCCCCAATCCTGTGTAGAAATGTAAAAATAGTCACGTGTGTCCCCCCCATCCTACATAGTAATGTAATAACAGTCAGGTTTGCCCCCCCAATCCTGTGTAGAAATGTAGAAATAGTTAGGTGTGCCCCCCATCCTGTATAGTAATGTAATAACAGTTAGGTGTGCCCCCCAATCCTGTGTAGAAATGTAGAAATAGTCAGGTGTGCCCCCCATCCTACGTAGAAATGTAGTAACAGTCAGGTGTGCCCCCCAATCCTGTGTAGAAATGTAGAAATAGTCAGGTGTGCCCCCCCATCTTATGCAGAAATATAGTAACAGTCAATGCCAAATGATCGACGGATACCCTGCAGAAACAGCATGCTACCTGTAGGTATACAAGACAAAGGTCAGCACTGCAGTACAAACTACCTGGACTTGATCCACACATTCAATATAGACAGGCATACTGGGCATGCTCACACACTTAAACACATGAAGGCCATGTCAGCAAACACCAGTGGATCAGACATATCTGTCAGTCGCAGATGTTAATGTAGACAAGCCTCAGTATACACCACTCATGCTTTGCACACACAGTGGATAGGAATACAGACATATATGTAAGGACAACACACTATAATAAGCCCAAGGTAGATGCGCATAGATGTGTGGAAGAGGGTGACTGTGACAAGGAGCCATCCAGACCTGTCCCACCCAGGACACAGCCAAAGGACCACAACCACATGAGGTTCAGATGTCACTCACTGCAGATACTAGCCACCAGTATCTGTCAGCATTACGGACTATGTGATGCACGTGCTAGCTGTGCAACATGACTGTACAAGGAAGTAGCCATCGAGCAGCTGTATACATGTACCTGTGAAATATGACCCTGTGTGTGCCTGCATGTGGTGTGTCAACCTCTAGATGAATGGGTTATGGCTAATGCACACACACTGCCCTCACCATAGCCCTACTATGACAAGCCTGCTGAGGTCATCCACTGTGAAATACACCTTTGGGAGAGCTGTAGCCCAGTAATCTCCATAGCACATCCTATAACTGCGTACTACTGTAGTGTGATAAATTAGTTAGATAGGAGTTTTAATCCCAGACTTGACAAGTGTGTATGTGTTTGTGTGTCTGTGTAGAGAGCAATGCTTTTTAGGGTAGTCACACTCCATACAATTTGATTGCTCTACTTTGGTAAGGCTGCTGATGTCATCCACCTAGAAATACACCTCTGGGAAAAATGCAGCCCAGTAATCTCCCTAGCACGTGTCATAGCTGCATACTGCTGTAATGTGATATAGAACTCTGGTAGGGTTCTATTCCCACACATGGAAGTTCTGGATGCTTTGTGTGTGTTGCAATGTCTGTGTAGGGAGCAATGCTTTTTAGGCTAGTCACACTCACTACAATTCGAATCCCCTACTATGGCAATCCTGCTGATGTCATCCAATGTGAAATACACCTTTGGGGAAGGAGCTCTCCAGTAATGCCCATGGTGCATCCTATAACAACTTCATGCTGTAGTGTGAAATACACCCCCTGTTAGGGGTTCTATACCCACATGTTGGTTGTGGATGTTTTGTGTGTGTTTCAATGTCTGTGTCGGGAGCAATGCATTTTAGCCTAGCCACACTCACTACAATTCGAATGCCCTACTTTGGCAATCCTGCTGATGTCATCCAATGTGAAATACACCTTTGGGGAAGGAGTACTCCAGTAATCTCTGTGGCATGTACTATAATGGCATAGTGCTGTAGTGTAATAAACTATTTAGGTCGGAGTTATATGGTGGCCCTAGTATATATCACAATGTCCACTGTACAGGGATAACAGATGTGAAATAGCCAAGAGGCTGGGGTGCAAATCCATACCCATACATGTGACATCAAGGCCAGGCAAACAAAGTTAGCAACCCTAGTATTACCCAGAGAACACTCTCAACCCATGTCTCATACACACACACACACACACACACACACACACACACACACACACACACACACACACACACACACTTGCCTAGGCAACAGCAGCTATGTTGGTAGTTCACTGCATATTGCCCACTGATAGTAACTATGGAGTGATTGCAGTGGCCTACAGAGGG
The DNA here is from genome assembly GCF_019279795.1 of Protopterus annectens. Taxonomy (NCBI): domain Eukaryota; kingdom Metazoa; phylum Chordata; order Ceratodontiformes; family Protopteridae; genus Protopterus; species Protopterus annectens. Next base: position 15,346,261 of record NC_056731.1, read on the forward strand.
CATGGCAGACTGTACATCTGTCCAATAGGCACGTACATGCAGACAGTGCACCTTCCCCATGTTCTCCACTGGACACCTGCAACACCTGTGGTGCCATCAAATGTGACTCACAAAGGACATACCATGCCTTGAAAACATGCCATGTATGGACAGATGCCACTGACACCAGGGAATGCCATTAACATGCTATCAATGTAGGTGCAGGGGAAACCTGCTGTCCATTACCAGTTCCCGCCACATGAGGCCAGGACTAGCACATCTGATGATAATCTGTGTACACAACATGGGCCAGACACCCCAGATACAGTTCCACATGTCACTGTACATACATGTGGGAGGTGTGCACATCACAGACACCGTCCATGTAATGGACTAAGGAACACATACATGGCAAGCATTGCACAGCACTGGCCATGCAAAATAAACACCCAGGTGACTGGATGGTGAATACAATGGCCACCTGTGTGGGCAAATCCAGAAACTACATCCCTGAGCCACAATGCAGACCATTGTCATGTGGCCTGATGCCAAGGTATACCCATCACCTAGCCTTGTATAGCTATCTGGCACAGTTGACCACTACACACCCGTGAATCAATGCACCCGTGCATGTCAGTACTGGCACCATGTGTGTGTGTGTGTGTGTGTGTGTGTGCGTGTGTGTGTGTGTGTGTGTGTGTGTGTGTGTGTGTGTGTGTGTGTGTGTGTTGTATGATGCGTATGATCACATTCACACTCACTACAAACCCCATTGGTATACTGAAGCATGCTGTCTGATGTCAGACACCACCCCATACCCTTTGCCCATATAACCTCCGTATGAACCCTGTGATGCATGTGATACCTGCACAATAATGTGTTGTGGCAATCTCACTAGTGATGAGTTGTATTCCTGGCCCTGCCAAGTGTGTCAGTGTGTGTGCAGCCCTGTGAGAATGTGGCTGTGCTGATGCTAGTACCTGTTCATGTGGACAGGCATGTTTACTACACCTACCGTATAACTACCATATCCCTGTTGCAGATGTCACTCACCATCAGATATACATTCTGAGGGCTCCACAACATGTAACCTATGTGGTGCATCCAATAACTGCATAGAACTGCGATAGCATTACATAGTCATCAGGGGTTTGATACCCTGCGCTGGTAGGTGTGTGACAAGAGCATGCCTAAGTTTTACTCTCCCACCCCTCCCTGATTTGTCTTTGCCTCTGTCTGCCTCTCTCACTCCCTCTCTGGTGGATATGGAGACCTAAAACTGCTTTGCTTAGGCAGCAGCATGTCTAATTTAAGTGATACTCATGATTAGCTGATGGCCTCTGCACGAATTGCAGCCCTCCTCTAGCTGATTGCATGTGGAATAGCTGTGGTAACATTCCCATAGCAAATTACATGGAAACACACTCCAATATCTAGGAACATCTTGTTGGTGTTGGGCCTTTTCATTCACTGTGAGCAGGACCTCGATCTGTTGTTTGGCAAACAGCATCTCAGATGGACTGGGGATTTACCTCTAACAACATACATTGTGGAAACAGGGCAACACACAGGAGGGGGATGTGCCTGACCTGACAACAGACTGTAAGTGCTGCTATATTGCATTTGGAGTAATGTTGGTTTAACAGGGTGTGTGTGGATATGGCTGCCCTACATGTTTTAATACCTGCCATGTCAGTGCTCTGTGTATGAGGAATCCCCATCTGTAGGGTCATCTGCAGACTGGGCAGTGTGTGGTGCCTTTGGTTTCATGTGTTACCCACAGAGCATCTATCTGTGAACTGCAGAAGGTAGTGTGAGGATTGCAGTTTGTTGATGGTGAAAGCCGTGACAGTTACTAACTTCATATCCCTCATAGGACATATGTTGCAACAAACCCTGTTACAACAGTAAATGTATGAGGTTATCACAGCAACATGTCAATATTGGCCCTGTGTATGTGCTTCCAACCACAACTCTGTCAACCTTTGTGCATATGTCATGCATTAACAGGTGCATATGTGCTGTACACCATAATTAGTGACATCATATCTGATAACAAGCCAGTGAGATATCAGACTTCTACACGTTATGTACAGTAGGTGTTATATTTGATGACATAACCTTGACAGTCTGTGGTTGTGTGTACAGTACTGAGGTCTGTGTACTTATGGTGAATGTTGACAGTGTGTGTGTGTATCATTAATATGTACTTTGGCCTGTGTACAGACTGTGGTAGATGTCATTGTTCTTGGTCCCATTCTATCTGATGTTACATGCTGCTCCACTGTATGTTACCATATTGGCTTACATATTTGTAGGCCTATACACACAAATGTCCCATACCGCGCCCTAACCCTAACTCACTTAACCCGCTCCTAACCCAAAATATATCACTACTGCACCCTTACCTAACCCGCGCCCTAACCCTAACTCACTTATCCCACCCCTACCCCTACAGAACGCCAACATCGCACACTTACCTTACTCGCACCCTTACCTAACCCGCGCCCTAACCCTAACTCACTTATCCCACCCCTACCCCTACAGACCGCCAACATCGCACACTTACCTTACTCGCACCCTAACGGCCATCACTACCGTATACTTACACATCCTTTCCCCATCTCAGTGTTCTCAGCGTCGGTGTCTTCCTCCGTCGGTCTTCTGCCTTGTCGATCTTCTGGCGATTTGTCGGTGTTCTGACGTTTCGATCTACTCAGGTAGATCTATATATATATATATATATATATATATATATATATATATATATACATATATATATATATATATATATGTGTGTGTATATCTGTATCTGCATATATATCTCTGTGTATATGTATTCTGGGGATAATGATAGCTTCCACATTTTACATTTCCTATGGGAGCCAGACTGTACTGCATGATATGTTACCAATACCAGCTTGACATCATACAGGTGGGATGTAGTACTATTAACATCTTGTGCCCATGTTGTGTCAGGTCCTGGTTATGAGATCTGCAACACTTGGTAGTGTATTGCAGGGTGGACGTGTTTGGCTGTGGGGGGTATACCTATTTGTATGGGCCTCTCAACTCCATTAACGGTGCATGTGGACATATATGTTTTAGTTAATCTCCCATTGTTATCTACAGATGTATGACCATATATACCTATATATATATATATATATATATATATATATATATATATATATATATATATCTGCTTACATATATATAACTATGTCCATATATACATACATAGATATATGCTTACATATATGTAACTTGCTGTGTATATGTAGACATATAGGTGTAGAGATATATATGTGTTGATGTATACATTTGCATGTATATATGTTCATATATATTTATATATATGTATATATTTCTCTCTCTCTCTCTATATATATATATGTATATATATATATATATATATATATATATATATTTATATATCTCTTTACATATTTAGATATGTTGTATCTGTTTAGATGTTAATATATTTGCACACACACATACATCTAAATGTTAGAATACATTCCCTGTACTGCTGAATGACTGGGCTGGATGATATGTTTTTGAAAACATCCAACTTGTATATATCTGACATGGCTTAGTGGTAAATCACTTTGTCTGTGGTGTGCAGGGTCCAGGGTTTGAGCCTTGCAGAGGCTGTTTAATTTGTTGCTGGGCAGAACACGGGCCGTTGGATACAGAGTGAATAAGGCACTTTAAAGCAGTTGTAAGTGGGTTTGAGTGGGTTTGCATGGAGGTAAGCACTGGTAATTTCCGGTTACTGTTTCTTATACTTAGTTAGCTTCTGAATTGATTAACCTGTGTAGGCATTGCTTACCCCCACGCAAACAGGCTTAAACCTACTTACTGCTGCTTAAAAGTGTTTACTCCTGCTTATCCTCGTGCTAATTTATTTAAAAGGAAAGAAAAAGGAGTTGATAGAAAAGTGGTGAAAAAGGAGCACAAAGAGGGAAAGACAGTAGGGAAAATAGCCAAGGATGTGCAGGAAGGGTGTAGGGAAGGTCCATAGCTGCACATTTCTTCTACAGCAACAGTTGTGCATATACACTGAATTTGGAGGTAGATTTGGACACTCAAACACCTGGGAGTGGGTAAGGACAACACTTATACGTTGTGATGCCAATTAGACCGGATTACATGTGTCCAGTGGACTCATGTGCGAAATGGACAGCTATGTATGGGGCGAGATTTTTTTGTGGAAACATTGCCCTTTTTTTTTTCAGGTGAGAATAGGATGTTGGGGAGTGGTAGTAGGTAAATTTGGGGAGGTATGTTTGGTAGGTTAACAGACAAGACAAACAAGATGCAGACAGAGGTGGTATATAACACATGTGGGGGCTAAATACCTAGATGGGGAGGGGTGTTGGGAATTCAGAAGCCCACCAGCCCCCTAGTGGTAACAGTGGGACTGAGATCCCCACCCATGGGCAGTCATTGCTGCACCTTCACAGCCCTGAAGGTGGCTGTGCTGGGGCTGAGTCGCAGAGCCAGGCTGACTCTCTAATCATGGCACATGGCCCTCGAGCTGGTGTAGGAGCTCACCAAACTGCTGGCCGAGCTCTCTATGCACCACGGCCCCGACCTCGTGACAGGTTCCTCTCAGAGCCCACTCACGGGGGGGCGAGCCGCATCCCCTGAGGCGGTTCCACCCGAATGTGGTGCAGGACCAATGGACAGGGAGGTCCCAGGTTGGGCCCCAGACATGCTGATGCCCGGTGCCACTGCCAACTGAGGTGGGACAGGTAGGTCCACTGGGACCGGCCTTCCCAAGTGTGCTATAGTGTTTACATTTCGCAATCATATGTGGGTTAGTAATAGTCAACATATTCCAGGGTTAGGTATAACAGCATGCAGAGATATTCCCATTAACCCAGACACCAGTTATGGAACAGTTGCATAGCAAACAGAACACATGCATATATGGGACCACAGTGGTTATAAGGACGGCATGCAGATACATTGATGGCACCATGCCTCCAATGTTGGAATAATTCAATATAGCACATGCATGGGAACCATTAATATATTTATCATACAATTGGACATTATCAGAGTCATTACATACCAGTTGGGGTGGGTATGTTGATTATTGTTGGAGATATGGCGGGGGGGGGATGTCAATTAACAACTAGTATATTCCTGAAGTCCACATTACTTTCCTAGTCAGTGCTGTTTTCTGTACCTTACAAGTCTTACTACATTACCCAATAGACTTAGTTTGGACAGTGATATGGCTGTCGTCATCATTACACATAAATTGGTTTTACCTGCAGTATGCACATCTTACCTGGTATACCTGTGGAGGGAATGTTTGTTAACACTAACTAACTGTTTCTCCACATACTCCTGGATTCCAGGTTGATGTTTTGCACATAGCTATCCAACTCTTTCTGCACAGACTCTGGCCATGTGTTGACCACATGCTGGTGTGCTGGGACATATCTAGAATATCGCCCTCTTCAACCTTTAGTGACCTGACACACACGTATACATGCTTTCCTGCAGAAGTTATATTATGTAGCACAGTGTGGGTGACAGTGACCAGTGATACATTATTATTCAGAGAAACTGCAACACTCGCAATTCCCTACAATATCAGAGTGAACAGTACCAGTACAGGTTATAATGGTCTGTATTTCTCAGTACAGTGTTCGTATCCAACGTACCTGTGGGAGCAATGTTTGTTAGCACTACCTAACTGTTGCCACACAAAGTTCCAGATTACACATTAGCATTATGGACATAAATCTCACTCTGTTACTGTACACACTCTGGTCACAGCTTGACAACATGGGAGTGTAGATAGGACATACTTGAAATATTACTCTCCTAACAGTTTCAGTGGTTGCTACAGTGCCAGGTGTGTTTTCATAGATGTTTGACAATCACTTGTATTCCTTGTTTGCTGGCTAAACATCTGGCATAATCCCACAGACATACCAGGGGGACAGGCAGCAGATAAGGCCACATATACTGGACATTCTGGCCTCATCTGTACAGTTGTGGGGTATGAATCTGTATGCAGCCTATTTCCACTCCCAGGATTCAGACCATGGCAATGTCTGCTACAACTTAAACACTGTCCATCACAGTTGTGTCTGCTATATAGATATTGCTGTATATCTCCTATCTGCTTTCTGTCTGATTAATCCCCTGTGCTTTTGCATTCTGACCTTGTATTACAACACTCCTATACAGATTTCCTAGACAGTTATATGTTGTTGGACAGTGTGAGCGACAGTGATGTGTAATACCTCATTATTCAGAGCAACTGCATATCATTCTTGTATTTCTGGGCACAGTGTTGGTATCTGACAGACCTGTGGGAGGAATGTTTATTAGCACTACCTGAATGCTCTCACACACAGCACCAGATTCCACATTACTATTATGCACACACATCTCACTCTGTTACTGTACACACTCTGACCACAGCTTGACAAGTTGGGATGTAAATGGGACATACATGGCTTCTTAGTCACATAAGGTATTGGGAAGTTGCTAGTGTGCCAGCTTTGTTCTCATAGCTGTGTGTCAATCAGTTGTATTTCCCGTTTGCTGCCTATACATCATCCCACTGATTTGCCAGGTTGATAGGCAACAGATATGGGCCACTTTAATAGACATTCTGGACATATCTGTACAGTTGTGGGGTATTTGTGGGGTATGATTCTGTATGCAGCCTACTACCACTGGCAGGATTCGAACCATGGTTGTGTGTGCTAAAAAATAACAGCTCTGATTTCATTTGCATGTGCTATTCAGTTTTTGTTGTTTGCATTTTCCCTGTTTACTGTCTATGTGTCTCTCCGTTGTACTAAATGGCCTCTGGGGATTATACCTGTCATATACAGGCATTCCTACACATTCAATTTATGGTGCATGGTGTGGGTAACAGTGCTTAATAATACAGTACTATTACATGATTGCATATCTACATTACTGTGTGATACCAGGATATGCACATGCAGTCCAGCAGTTAGACCTGTTTTGTCAGGCTATTACACTTTTATTGACTAACAAACAATATGAGACTCTTCCTGCCATATTCTGCAGTGTATGCAATACTTGCCTTGAACAACACAGGTTTTATACAAGCAATTAAGTTACTACTACTTTTAATTTTATTTCCTATGACAGTAAATGCATGAGTATTATTGAACTGCCTTGCATCGCAACCTCACCAGGCGACTGATGTAGGCCTCCTGGTTCGCAGCCTGCTCCATTGCAGCTGTGGGGGACATAAGAGGAATATTTAGCCATACCTATCCATGATATACCTGAGCTGGCAATTATTACATACATACATACTGAGGTAATACTTACATACAGCTGGAACATCCCCTGACACTCTAGCCTCTTGGAGCCACTCTTCAAAGAGGTCCCTCTTACTCTGCTTCAGGGTGGCATGGTGGTGCCTGACCTGCTCACCAGTTCGGAGTATGCCAGTGGCACTGGTGAGGTCATGGGTGAGATGGTCCCAGGCCTCCATCTTATATTAGGAGCCCTGGTACTGGCCCTGCAGCAGTCTCTTATCGTGGTCTTTGACAAGGAGTCCTGCCATGACCTTGGACTCCTGGATGCACCAGAGCTGCGTCCAAAAGCACACACCTTCTTCCCTTACTGCCGTAGTGCCTGCAAGGGGAAGCTACAACCAGTTATGAGATGTATTCCCACGTCTTGGGTTTAAGTAGGGCCAATTTCCCGCACTTTCCATGACTGGCTGGTTTTGAAAAGGCTAAGCTATGGGCAAACCTGCTTAACTAAGGTTGACATTATTTGAAGGGGTATAATACTGGGCACATTGTGTTAGCTGGCCTACACATTGCTTACACCTTCTAAGCTGGCCTGTACAATGCTTAGCGTTGCTTATATTAGACTTTGCATTATTGTTTTTCTTTTTGGCGTTGATTTCTTATTCATTACATGTTATATATGCCTGGTATCCATGATTAATGTGTACGTACACTCTATGGGGTCCTTATGTTTTATTGGGGACTTGAACACTCTATTACAATTACACCTTACTTCCGGGCTTACTGGTGTACTCCAGTTCACATATTTATGTTATGTAATGAGTTATGGAACGTATGACTGTATACTGATCCCTTTCACAGGTTCAGTTTGGTTTTACTATGGTGAGGACTTGTTTGCTGATACCTCATTCTTCTGTATTTCTGTGATGGCTGGGTGGTTAACTACTGTGACTATGGTGTATAGGGTCCTAGTTTCGAGACCTGCTTGGTTTTTTATTTTGTTGATGGGCAGAACAAGGGCCATTAGATACAGAGTGATTAAAACACTTTTGAGCAGCTGTAAGTGGGTTTACGCGATGTAAGCACTGCTAACCTGCCATTACATCTGCTTACAGAGAGTTAGGTTTAGAATTGCTTAACCAGTGTAGGCATTGCTTGCTGCCATGCAGATGGGCTTAAGCCTGCTTTCTAGTGCTTAAATATACTTACTACTGCTTATTTGTGCTTAAACCTGCTTACTAGTGCCTTATTCATTATGACACTGACACCTCACATGTGCATTTACTGTAGTACTCCAGTTCATGAAAATATGTTATTTAGTGGGCTATCCAACATAAATATTAGTCATAGCATGTTTTGCCATGGAAAATGGAATGTGCTGCAGTGAGACTCGAACCAGGAATGCCTGCCCACTACACTGTTGCTATGCTGCTTCATTTGCATATATCTTCCTTGTTATTCTCTTCAGCCATTTCAGCTGCATTAACCGTAGCTAAGCGATGGGCATACCCACGCACCTACGGTTAGCTTTAATCGGTATTTAAAAAAAAAAAAAAAGGGTTTCTTCATTTTATGTATGTATACTGTTGCTGTTGTACCAAGGCGGTACTGTTGGTGGGGTTATGCGGATACCTACGAGCGGTCTCGTTCATTTCTGACCCCTTTCTGCTGTTCTTCATTGTAGGGGCATGTATATTCTGAGAGCTCTGCTCTCAGACATGCCTCCTGCACTTTTACATGCTCCATGTAAGCCTATTAGCTCAGGCAGCATGCCTCATTACTATGCATGGTGCGTTGCCACCCTTCTCCTAAACGGCCGCCTCCATGCAGGACTAAGCTAGTCCTGCACAGAGGAATAGTAAATCCGGGGGACTGTCTTTGATATTTGCACTGTAAGTTGTATATCTTACGAGATGTTCATTCTTATTTATACTGCTAATTATACGATGATGGGTCACTCTGAACGTAACTCTGACTTGCATGCACAGTACATCAAAAAATATGGAAGAACCGGAAACAGTGTGGAGGAACACTACAGCACAGTTATACCAAAACATTATTTAAGAAAGATAAACAATTTCTTTCTTAAATAATGGCATTGCATAATAGCAATAACCCACTTGTGGGTGTGGATGTATTAGTATTTACCCACTGCTGGCTTTGTTTAATGACTTGGGCTTCACCCTCATGATCAAACCATGCCAACCATGTGTAAATCCTGGTATACCAACACCCACTTGTGGGTTAATGCTTAATTAGACAATTAAGCATATGCATTCATTCCTGTAAATATCTCAATTAGCATGCATTCACAGAGGAAGTTCTTGCTGTCGTGTGAAACCTTATGTTTAGTTAAAAAATAGTAACGGTATATGTCTAGGTTGTACATATCCCAAGATATGACAATTTGTGAAAGTTTAGCAAAAGGTATGATTTTCTGTTTGAGTACATTATAATACATTATAGTACTTATGAAAAGGCTATGAATGCACTGACTATTATCACTGTAAAGAATACTCCTTACTGATAACATTGCAATCTGCAAAGCTTTAATAGCTTTTATTTTGCTCAAAATATTTCCATGTGCTTATCTTATGCCTTTTAAGTTTATTTTTCAGAAAATGCTCTCGAATGCAAGATGTGTGTAGGCTGCTAGAGGTGTGACATTCTACACCACCTAGGTGTTAATGTGCTAAGTAGTGAATGATGTTACTCAGAGTTAAACTAATTTCTGTAGGTCCTGGATAGTGTAGAGCACTTGGGCTTCAGAGTGCACTTGTTTTTCATTGGTTTCTTTGTTTTCTTATTTTACACTTACTGTGCAGCACTAAGCTGAAACCAGCTCTGTGGTAGTTGTGCTTGCATAGTGAGTAGTGAGTAGTATGCCCGAGTTAAATTCTCTCTTCTTAAACTATTGCTGTTTAGTTCCCCACTAGTGTTCATCATACAGCAACTCTGGTTATCATGGGGAGGCAGCAGACTGATCCTCCTTTAGTAGCTCACCTTATAGCAGATGGGTATCCTAAGGCAGTACAAGAACTGCTTCATGCTAATTGAAAACAAACTCCTACTTAATCCAAGGGACTCTGTCTGTGAGAGAGTGTAAATATGCATCTAAGCTGGAGGCATCCCTCTCTCAACCTATACAGTGAGTTTAACACTCTCTTGCCTCCCACACCTATGCAATATCCACATTTTGTAAAAAATAAAACAGTGTTATGCTGATGCATTTAAAAATTGCTAACTAAGCTCCACATTGCCCTTAAACTTAGTCATAAGCTTAAACCCTCAAATATACCTCCTGTGCACTATGCAGCATCATCAGTTCTAAACCAGCATGCAACATATTCTACAAATGCAATATAGCCACAAAATGGGTCATGCGACCAGCATGCAGAAGTCCATAATTTAGCAGGATTAAGCTTGAATATCCTGGCAACATCCTGGTCATAGGTGACTCCATAGTTAGACAGACAGATCTCCACTCACCAGGCTGAGCAAAGATAGAATAACAGTTAGCTGTTCTGCAAGTCCCGGGACTCTGTAGTTTCACTAGGGCCCTCAAATCCCTTCACCCCAGGTACACATATGACCTAATCATTGCACACATGAAAGTGAATTGAATCTTATGAACAGGGATATGATGGAGCTCAAAAACATTTATCTGAACTGAGTGTGAAACTAGTATTGAACAGTATCCTACCCTCATGAAGAATGATGCCTCAATACAAACAAAAATTAATTGACTTTAACTATTGGCTCAGCAATGATGTTATTCTAAGGGGAACCAATATGTATCAGCCTTGGAGGAGATAATTGAAAACCCTTGCTGTTTTGCCAGAGATGGCCTGCATCTCTCTCCTCATAACTTCTGCATATTGCCAAAAACTTTTTCCTCCTCCCAAAGTGCCTTTTTTAGGCAAGGTCAGTCTCCTCAAACTACCTATATAGCCAATCAATGTCAAAACAATGTTAAAGTTGCACTGCTCAATGTTTGAAGCCTTAACTAAAAGCTACACTACTTACAGGCATTTCTAACCCTGGAAAAGAATTTTTCAAAACTTGTCTCCAGGACTAATTACAGTAACTTCATACCAAAATAAGACTAGAAACTTGAATTACCTCAATTTCAAAACATATGGTGGTCTTCCTACCTATATTTACTTGACAGTAGAAGTTAAATGAAATGAATCTAATGATGCCAGTTTACTAAACTTACCCTGTGTTATCTAGTTAAGTTCTTAAGTCTTAAAAGGCACTGTATGGAGCATGTTTCATTAAGGCCTGGGTAGTAGCAAGCATCCAACCAAATCTGTCACATTAATTCCAGCCTCTCTAATAGTAAAGACCTTGGTCCACCCCTTATATCTTTTGTGATGTGATCAATAACTCTAAATTTAAAACTATGTGTGGGGTTCAACTTGATATGGTTTGCTGGTGCATTTTCAGTTTTCTCCTTTTTGATGTTATATAAATGCTCATATACCAGCTCTCTCAATGTACGGTCAGTCTTCCCGATGTAGAAAGCAGTGCATAATTGGCATTGAGCTAGATAGACTACAAAGGTAGAATTGCAATTGAACCTGCCAGATGTTTTAGTATAACGATGGTATCTAATATAGAAAATATGGCCAATATCCATAAATTTGCAGTAATTACATGATTCGCACTTAGCCATGCCAGGATGCCTAACCGAACATGTGTAATGGGTTTCAAGCAAGTCTTTCAAGTTGTTCCCTCTCCTGAAAGTAATTGAAGGAGTAAACCCTATTTTTGTTGTAAGGCCTGAGTTGTTGCTAAGCAGACTCCAGTTCTTCTTTATTATGGCTTGTATGTCCCTACTTTCCATACTGAAAGCCAGTATAAAGCTGATAGGGGACATCATTAATTCTTGGTTGGTTCTACTAGCCAAATTCCTTGAGTCCGCTTGATTACTCAAAGCTGCCTCACCTCCCAGCAATGGATTGTATATACCATTAGACCTTTTGTTAAGGATCTCAGTGGTAATTTCCAAAATGAGTTCCTTAGGGTAACCCCTTGTGGTAAACATGTTACCTATTTTTTCACATTCCCTAATGAAATCACTCTCGACTGTCACCATCTTTGCAGCCCGAACTAGCTGGCCCTTTATTACTGACTTTTTTTGGTGGAAAGGATTCAAACTACTATAATGTAAGTAGGTGTTCAAAAATTACCCACCGTATTGATACCTTGTCTGACTGGCTGGATGCTGTCCTTTCTGGGACATTGATTTCAACCAAAAGACAAGAGGTACCGCCATCAGCATTACATGTTCGAGAGAGTAATGCAGGTGGTTTGCTTTCTTCACCTTATGCGAACGGCAGCAGTAACTCGACCATTCAGCATCATAATCAAAACAAAGATATGGTTCCCTCTGAGCTGATTGATGGCCTGGACTTGCAAGACTGGCTCAACAATGTCCCCATGCTTAAAAACATTGGGGCTAGAGATATGGCCAGCAATGAGAAACCGCCGACAGGAGGGAACATTAACATCATCTCCGATTTAAAGGAACTGGACCTGCAACTTTTCAAGACAAAGAAGTTACAGTTGGAAATTGCCTATTTTGATGAATGCCTGAAGGAAAAAGTTGTTCCCAAAGCCTTAAGATCTTGGCAATATCTGACTGGTTTAGTTTCGGGCTCTCCATTTCATTGTGAACTGATTGAACTTTTTAATAAGCATGGGTCGGAGCTTATGCATCTTATTATGAAACATTATTAGAGCACAGTTGACTCTCTGAATAAAGACATAATGGACATCAACACTGGTATTTGTGAGTCACCGGAATTTTATGATACAAATTTGACTATAAGAGATGCTTTGATAGCATCGATAAGCACATTGAAAAGCTGAAAGCCACAAAAGTAAAAAAAAACTAGAAGGAGACTTCATGACATACGCTAATGGTACTGCCTATCCCCCACCCCTATCATCACAAGGGCATTCTGCTGATCCACAATCGAGGCAGTCAACAGTTGAGGGGAACACAAGTAGGCAAAATTCATTTATAGAACAAACTGGCGTTCACCTTAACCAGCTAGAAAACTTTAATGAAGGAGAAGCAGTTAGTAACAAACAGGATTTTCAACAAGGCAGCCCAAATCAATCACAGATGGGGTGAGAGACTCGGCAAGGGAAGAACCATCACAGAAAGGGCAGCAACAACAAATAAAAGAGGTAAATCATAATTTTAATCCTCATTCTACTGACTTGGGCCTGAATACCCTTCCAGTGTTTGACGGAGATGCTAATACAAAGACGGGGAGTGCTTTGGCCAGAAAATTAAGCCATATGGGTAACACGAAATTTGGTTCTTTGTACAGCAGTAACACAGTTCTACACCTTTGACATGTCCCACGTATTTTCAGGCTTTTGGCCAAAAGAACAATGATTATGTAATTTGCACACCATCTAGTTCTAATGAGTTCTTGGATATTTTTGACACAGTGACTGTAAGCAAAAATAATGACACATTATCTAGACTTAATTTACTTCTGTCTGATATGCTGCCAAGCCCTAACACATTTTTGCCTGTAGATGAGATTGATTTAAACTTACATGTGAACAATGGTACTGAAATAGCAAGCCAGGATGTATCTCCATTTAAGTTAGTTACCAATGTTAGCGGGGACTTTAACATTTATAATGTTTCTGAATTTGATGTAGATCCCAGAGTGGCAGAATTATTAGCAAAAGGACTGTCCTTCGTACCAGCAAAATCAGCTAATATAGTACAAACTATTATTGACTTCAAGTTGTTTACCAGGAAACTTAACTTACAGGTTTTTTTCAACACAGAACAGAGAACTACCTCAGAATTTCATATACCTAGCACCTTCAACCCCCCCCCCCCCAGGTAACTTACTAATTTAATTATTTGAAAAAATGTGTGAAATTGACATTAGAAGTTTATTGACTGGTAAATCAAAATATAAGAGGAACATAGTGAGAGAAGACTGGGACGCTTTTACCGAGTTCAGGCAATTACCAGTAAGAACCATGAAACCAGATAAAGGGGGAGGGTTGGTCATAATGGGTAATAACTTGTATGCCCACAAACTGGCCAAACTATTATACACTGATACATATGTTTCAGTTAGTCTAAATGAAGTTAATAAAGCATATAAGAAAATAAAAGACTGTTTGAGTGACCTCTTTATTGAACAGTTAGTTGATATGTCCCTTTTGAACTACTTAACTATGTTGGCTCTGAGGACACCAGTATTATTTGGTGTCCCTAAAATCCATAAAACTTTGGCTGATCCACCAATGAGGCCACTTGTTGATGCCCGACAAAGTATTACCTACCCTATAGCAAAGGTAGCAGATAGTATATTGAAGAAATATTTGAAGGACGAGGGTCAAATTTGTAAGGACTCTTTGACATTTTTATCCAAATTAAATGAGCTTTCATACCAGGAGGATTACAACTTCTTAACGATTGATGTCATGGACCTATATACTTCAATCCCACAGTTGGAGGGGATTGAATGGATTGACCAATTCCTTAGGGAGAAGGGGGCACCTATGGCTGAGATTAAGTTAGTGAGTATCTTGTTGGACATAATTTTAACCAACAATTACTTCCTTTTCAATAACCAATTTTACCTGCAAAAGATCAGGGTTGCAATGGGGTCCCCATGTGGGGCCAGCTTTGCAAACACGGTCATGGCCCAATGGGAAAAGGAGTACATTTTTAAAAAGGAAAACCTATGTGAATGGATTTTCTTCTATACTCACTACCTGGATAACATTTTTGTAATGCATAAAGGCAATTTGGATGAAGTGGTTGAATCTGTAAATTATTTGAATCAAACCACCGAATTTCTGGAGTTCACATACACTTTCCATCAAAATGAAATAGTATATCCTGACATTGAACTAGTAAAAGACAGGGCCCAAAGGAGACTGACTTCTGAGATACACAGGAAGAACACATATTCGAACATTACTTAAATTATAGTAGTTCGCATCCTTTCCGCCAAAAAAAGTCAGTAATAAAGGGCCAACTAGTTCGGGCCGCAAAGATGGTAACAGCCGAGACTGATTTCACTAGGGAATGTAAAACAATAGGCAACATGTTCACCACAAGGGGTTACCCTAAGGAACTCATTTTGGAAATTACCACTGAGATCCTTAACAAAAGGTTTAATGGTATGTACAATCCATTATTGGGACATGAGGCAGCTTTGAATAATCAAGCGGACATAAGGAATTTGGCTAGTATAACCAACCAAGAATTAATTATGTCCCCTATCAGCTTTATACTGACTTTCAGTATGGAAAGTAAGGACATAAAAGCCATAATAAAGAAGAACTGGAGTCTGCTTAGCAACGACTCAGGCCTTACAACAAAAATAGGGTCTACTCCTTCATTTACTTTCAGGAGAGGGAACAACTTGAAAGACTTGCTTGAAACCCGTTACACATGTCAGTTAGATATCCTGGCATGGCTAAGTGCGAATCATGTAATTACTGCAAATTTATGGATATCGGCCATATTTTCTTTATTAGAGACCAACGTTATACCACAATATCTGGCAAGTTCAATTGCAATTCTACCTTTGTAGTCTGTCTAGCTCAATGCCAGTTATGCACTGCTTTCTACATCAGGAAGACTGACTGTAAATTGAGAGAGCGGGTATATGAGCATTTATATAACATCAAAAAGGAGAAAAATAAAAATGCACCAGCAAACCATATCAAGTTGAACCTCACACATAGTTTTAAATTTAGAGTTATCGATCACATCACAAAAGATATAAGGGGTGGACCAAGGTCTTTACTATTAGAGAGGCTGGAATTAATGTGGCAAATCCGGTTGGATGCTTACTACTACCCAGGCCTTAATGAAACATGTTCAATACAGTGCCTTTTAAGACTTAAGAACTTAACTAGATAACACAGGGCAGGTTTAGTAAACTGGCATCGTTAGATTAATTCTATTTAAGTTCTACTGTCAAGTAAATATATGTAGGAAGACCACCATAGGTTTCGGAATTGAGGTAGTTCAGGTTTCTAGACTTATTTTGGTGTGAAGTTACAGTACTTAGTCCTGTAGACAAGTTTTGGAAAATTATTATCCTTTAAAAAAACATGAAATTGACTTAATCTGTATGAAAACAGCTATTTTTATATACCTTTTGGTACACACTTTCTTTCAACACATTAGTAGATTTGTAGATTTGTAAATGTTTAGTACTGTATTAGTCATGGAACTGGGTGTAATATCAGGCACTTTGGGAAAGTGAAACACAAGAAAAATAAGAGAATATTATATGTGTCAGTGGGTATAAAACATATAAAAGACACGCATAGAAATAGATTTACATGCTTATGTTTGTGTTATTAATTTATTGGTTCATTAGTTTTACTTGTTTTTGACATTATTGAAATATTAGTTTACCATATTAGGTTACAAATTCAGAAGGGTGGATTATAAAACTTGTTGAAGTTGAAAAGGAGAGTAATACTGTGGTCACCCGTTAACTGGAGTGAGTATTTATACAGAACCTGACTTTGTCATAGTTATCTGAAGATATCTAGTTATTAAACTAGATGAAAAGCGCTTAATCTGATTTCAGTTGTCAGTGTTTCTACGTTTTTATCCTTCTTCTTTACAGTTGTTATTTTCATCAGTTTATTGTTTTTAATTAAAGTGTTGCAGTGCCCAGTTGTTCCCGGCTTTGTTTTTGTTTTGCGTTCACTAGTTGGTTGTGCCATTTGTGTTTCCTTAAACATAGTACTAGCATATTTGAAATAGTTTGCCTCAGATGTTTTCCCCTTACGTAGCTCACTCTGGGGTTTAATTTCCAGACCTGACCTTACAGATCACATGCATTTATCTGAGTAGGTATAGTTCTGGCACATTTGATGAGTATGTAGATCTTGTTTGAAGAGAAATCCCTTTTTAACATGTGATCCCACGAAAAAATAAAATGCGATTTGTCCTGAGACCCTCAGTTTGAAGATAAGGATCAGTCAGGATGAAAATGTATGTCGTATCACATCCATATAGTCTTCTGTTATAATATGACCCTTACGACTGGCTGTTTGTGATTCTCACCGATATCTTTTTAAATGATTTTCAGGACAGAGATGAATGCACAGAGCAACTGAATATATGTGGTGAAAGAATAAAGTGCATGAACACTCCTGGTAAGTAATTTTTTCTAGTCAGCATATGCCATTCATTTCGTCTTCTTTGATTCCTAATCCCAATGCTAACATCTTGTCAGAAGGAGTTTTGCAGTGGTTGATAAATGAAAAGCCATCTTCTTAGATAATTCTATTGATATTTTGAGCACACACAACATAAATGTAGAAAAATGAATCCCTAAAGTGCACTTATTAGGAAGTAACATATGTTTACAAAGTAAAACTACCTGTATGACAGTTGCATGAATTATTTTATGAAGACCTCAACAAAGCTACAGTAAACTCTCAGTTAATCAGAACTCAAGCAACCAGCACTCTCAAGCTCTTCAGCTTTCATACATGCATTCACCCAGTCACTCACTCCAATCGCCCACCCACATAATCTCTTCAGCTTTCATACATGCATTCAACAAGTCACTCACCCTGATTGCTCACCCACACAGTCTCTTTTGCTTTCATACATGCATTCACTCACTCTTTCTCTCTCCAGTCTCTCACACACACTTCCATGTGCCACTCTCAAGCAACCCAAAACTACAGTTGTCCGGCATCTACCAATCCCTATGGGTGCTGGTTAACTGAGAGTTTATTGTAGTGGAAATTAGTGATTGACTGCTGTACTCAGTAAGTGAATGTTGATGGAAAAAGTGGAAGAAGATGATGAAATTATACATAAAATATATAAATAGGCTTTAAATGACATACTTTCAGCATTTATAAATGAAAACCAGCCCCCAACAGTAGGAAAATCACATGTATTTCATTGTATCTTGTACTAGTACTCAAGTACTAGTATTTCTGCTTCATTACAAATGGCGTGCATTTTTTCCCTAATTTGATATACCCAAAATTGGTATGATAGAGCTGCCAGGCTGACATGAATTCATGCCTCTACAATGCACTATATGGCTGCATAAGAGTACAGCACAGATAAGAAACATTTTTATACAGCCTCCTTAGGAGGGCGTGAGATAGATTGCATATTGCTTTTAATGAAAAGATGACTGCTACAGATAAGGGGTACGCCTTACGACACTGTACCATATTAGACAAAGAGGTATACCATACTGTACTTGAAAAGACAGCTGTGGGGTTATGACATACTGTAGCTTTGGGGGGAAATATGGGACTACATATGGCAGGTATACATGACAGCCATTGACATGTATGCACTTTCTACAGGACTTACCAATTTTGTTAGGACCTACAAGTATGTATAGGGTGGGCAGTCATCTGTCACAGAAACATTATGGAACAATTAGGAAAACAGTGGTGACAATGTTCTACCCTTGGACAGAGGGTCAGCTACACATGAGTAGGCATAGGAATGCTGTAAATAACACCATAGCCACCAGATCACCCCCAGGTCAATTGTTGATGGTTGTTACACTGAGAGATACAGATTAATTCACTTGCCTACTGTACCCAGATTACCACTCACCCCCACATCAATTTCCTTTATAGCTATCCTCCACATCCCTTCCTTCTCTAAGCCCTCACTTTCTGCACATTTTGTCTTATCAAAAACATATCCTCCCACCTGAACCCCTCCCCTTCAACACACCAGCTTCACTTCCCCTTCCTATACTTACTACTCCCTATAACCCCTGAAGTATCATTACCTCTCCCTCCCACCTCCTCCTCTACCCTGCACACCAGCTATATAACTTCCAGTCATAATCCCCTCCTCCTTCCCCACTCACTCTTAAGTACATTCCCCTTCCTTCATTCCATCTCCATAACTCTATTCCCCCTCTCACACCTAATTACTCTCACCATCGTGACCTTGACTGCCCCCGCCTCCCCACTCCTCCCCATCATACTTTCCTCCCTTCTACTGCTGACCTTTAATCTAACCTCTTTCCACACTGATCTCATCCTGCACCCTTGCTCTCCAACTTCCTCTTACTACCCAATCCACTCCAGCACACACCACCCCTTCCCAATAGCACCCTCACTCTTTTCCTCATCTGAATTCAACCTCCCCAAAATCAAACTGCCTTCCACAACTCATACACTCATCAGAGTAAAACAGAAATGAGTCCCTCCTTACTCACTTACATCCCATCTCCATCATTCACATAACACACTCCTACTCTCTGATGACATTCACCCTAACCCAGGCCCACAATTTATGCTTACTGCCACTTCCACTACCCCACAAACTCCCCTGAGCACTCCCAACTCCTCCCAAGCATCTCTCTTTCTACTCTGTCACCATCCACAGTATCCTAAATGAGATTACAGACTTCATCATGGATATCTCAATACTCCCCCAACATCATTACTCTCTCAGAGACCTGGCTTAAACCTCACAACTCAGGCAAAGAATTCCTCCCCCAGGGATACAGCATTCTGCACCTAGATAAATCCCACAAGAAAGGAGGTGGTGTTGCTATTCTATATTCTAACCACCTAATCCTAACCCTCCACCACCTAATATTCCTCCCTCCTTCCACCCAGCTGAGCTCCAAAGAGCCAAATTTAGACGCAATATTCACAAAACCATAATAATAGTTGCCCTCTACATACCTCCAGGTGACAACATAACCATACTAGAACAGATTCTCAACTGGCTATATGACCACATCCCTAATGAAACCATTATACTGGATGACGTTAATATAAATTGACTTACCCTTACCAGTAACACCCTTGCCATCAGCATTAACCTATACGGTTTCACCCAACTCATCTCCCCTCCCACATTTCTCAACAAATCTACCAACTCTGGTTCCATCATTGACTGGATCCTCGTTACCAATCCCAACGTCTATCTTCAAACTGAAACACTACCCGACTCCATCAGTGATCATTGCCCAATACGCACCCTCCAACTCTCCCCCCTCATCCCCAAACCTCACAAATACAAAGAATGCCAGAAACTGTCCACTTTCAACCTTGACACATTCAGTGACTCTCTCTCTTTCTGAAATAAACTGGACCACCTTTGTTACATTACCCCTTGACGATGCTATCTCATTCTTTAACTCCACATTCCTTAACATACTCAACTCCCTTGCCCCTCCACTTACTGTAAGAGTCAAATCCCACAACTCCCCCTGACTAAAACACTCAAACTGGACTCTTATTCAGAAAAGAGATTCTGCCTGGAAACTTTGGTCCAAGACTAAATCTCCCTCCCACTTCCAAACCTATAGGGAACTCCGAAATTTCACCAAAACACAAATTAATCATGATAAACAGAATTTCTACCACCAACCTCAGTCCACACAATCCAGAAACCTTCAAATATTCTGGGACACTAGCAATCAAATTCTCCACCCAGGAAATCCATCTCCTCCCAGCCCTCACCCCAATAACTCACCCCTCAAAACTGCCACCACCTTTAATTCCTATTTCATCAATACCATAAGTCAACTAATGCAGATTTCTCTCCCACCCCATCCCTCAAACTCTACAACACCCCCTCTAGATAACTCCCCCCTCTCTCAAAAACTGTCCCTACAAGCTACATTAAAAAACTTCTCCTCAAGCTCAAACCCTGCTCCTGATCAGCAGATAACCTGCCATCTCTCTTCCTAAAACTTGCTGCACCATCCATAGCATAGCCAGTTTCCATCCTAATCAACTGCTCTATCACTGACTCTACTGTTTCAACTCTTTGGAAAAAATTCTATACAATACCTGTTTGACCAATTGCTATACTTTCTCCCCTCTCCAGAATTCTAGAACACTATGTACACAAACAAATCATAGCCTTCCTCCTACAAGGTAACCCCTGTGATCACCCCTACTCAGCATGACTTTTGCCCACACCACAGCACCTCCACTGCTCTCATCTCCTTCAACAACACCATCTCCATAGCCAGAAATAACAACAAACTCATTCCATGCCTTTTTTTGGATCTGCCCAAAGCCTTTGACACTGTTTCTGATCCAATCCTTCTCTCAAAACTCTCTCAACTTAACCTTTCCACAGCAACTATATCCTGGTTTAACAGCTACCTCTTAAATCTGCACCAATCTCCCCATCAAAATAGATGTCCCACAGGGCTCCATCCTTGGACCCCTCCTTTGTAACATCTTTACCAATGAAATCCACAAATACTGTCACCAGTCATCCCTCATACAGTATGCTGATGACTCTACCATTATATCCATAGCTGATAACCCAACTGAACTACTGACCCTCACACACACATCATTTAACCTCACCAAAACCTGGCTAACAAAACACCAGCTCATACTTAACCCCAAAATAGCAAAACTATTGCTCTTTCTCCCAAAATCCCACTCCCATCTTAAATCCTCTTTCTCCATCTCTTCATTCAACAACACCACAATATCTCCAGAAACCCACACTAAGTTCCTCGGAGTAATCATAGACAATCAGCTGAAATTTAATCTTCACATTTATCATTGCATTAAGAAAACCCATCAAAAGCTTGGTCTCCTTTACATAAACAAAAAATTCCTCAACCCCAAATCTAGAATAACGCTAGCCAATGCCTACCTCCTTCCCAACCTCTTCAATAGCTGACAACTCTTTACTAACCTCCAGTCTACACTACTCTCCAAACCTGAATTTACCTTTAACAAAGTGATGAGATTTGCTGCTAGCTTGCCATTCAAATCTCGCCACTGTCTGGCCCTCAAGTCACTACACTGGCTTGAGTTTCCAAACCACCTCAAACTTACGCAACTCCTCATTATCCCCACCATTCTCAACAAACCCGCCTCCTTTCCAAATCTTTCCTCACTAGTCTCACTATATACCCCCCACTCGATCTCTTAGCTCTGATCAATGCCTGCTGCAAATTCACAAACCAAAGAAATCTGCTGGACAGAACTTATACAGCTACTCTCCAGCCATCATCTGGAACAAGCTTCCCTTGACGTTAAGATGCATACCCTGACCCACTCATTCAAGATCTCCCTCAAACACTACCTAACCCACCTCATAATATGCCTCTGTAACTTCTCCCTTGAACCTAGCAAAATCTGGGTCACTTCACACCTCCCTCATCCTCTCCTCATCATTCCAGTATCCATCTCATCTTTCCTGTTTACACCTTACTAACTCCATCTTCCCCACCCTCCTCCAGCCACCCCCTTCCTACCTTTATACTTCAGGCCTCCTCTCTTCTACATACCTCCTGCCAGTAAGTAGACAACTTTTACTGACTCTCTACAGGCTACCTAACTTTTCATACCAGGACTTTCAAAATACTAACTATGCTCATAACATCGCACACCATTTCTCAACACTAACTGCTTTTAACTCCTCCACCCACCTCCTTATCTGTTGACAGAAGTGGTGAATTTTATGACAACCATGCAGATGGACAATACAGTTATGACTGCTGAATCCTAGACAAATGCACTCTATAAGCACTTACACAAGTGCATGAGTCATGTTATCCCAAACAGAACTAAGATGCTATCCTCCAAAAAAGGAAGCCGATCTGGTGGTCCCCTGCCATAAACAAACTCTACAACAGAAGGAAGAAACTGTTGCAAAAGAGAGTAAAATCTCATGAGTGGTGGAGCTCCCTGGTCAGCCTCAGTAAGAAGCTGAGATCCCTTATAAGATCCCCCAAAGCTAGCTACAAAAACAAAATCGCCACTGATTCTAAGGGCAACCACAAAGCATTCTATAGCTATGTCAAGAATCTCAATGGCAACACCCAGATCTGCTCTGAGTTACAGCACAACAGCATGAAAATTACAGTACCAACTGATATTGCCAACATCCTGGCAGATAGGTTCAGTGCTAACTTTATCCCCCTCTCACTCCCTAAAGGGCCTATATCTATACAGGAAGAATGCAGAGTCTCTGTAATCACATCTATGCAGGTAAAAGCTGCACTCTCTAAAACCAAAAACACAGCATCCATGGGACTGGACAACATCCCAGGCTGCATTTTACACGAACTTCAGAATGAGCTGGCTCCCCAACTAAGCACCATGTTCAATCATAGTCTCATGTCAGGCTTTGTATCCACTGAATGGCACACAGCAACAGTTATCCCACTCCACAAAGGGGGAGCCACTACTGATCCTGGGAACTATCGCCCTATTAGCCTGATGAGCCTGGTCTGCAAGGCCATGGAACGTATCATCATGGAACTCATAA
Source organism: Protopterus annectens (assembly GCF_019279795.1). NCBI lineage: Eukaryota > Metazoa > Chordata > Ceratodontiformes > Protopteridae > Protopterus > Protopterus annectens. The sequence goes on from NC_056731.1 coordinate 15,369,796, forward strand.
ACAAAGACATTGGTAACCTCCAAACTCTGGACTCCACCCAGTTTAGGTTTGTGAAAGTCAGATCATGCCTTATGAACCTGATCGACTTCTTTGAGGCAGTCACCAAAGCTGTAGACGAGGGTAAGGTGGTTCACACAGCCTATCTTGACCTTGCCAAGGCTTTTGACACCATCTCCCATTCTGGAATTATAGCTAAACTCACTAAGCTAGGTATAAATCCCTACTTCACAAGATGGGTTGCCAACTGGCTCACTGACAGAACCCACACTGTAAAAGTTGCAGACTTCAAATCTGACTTCAAACCAGTGACAATTGGAGTATAACAGGGTTCAGTCCTGGGACCTCTCCTATTTGGTATCTACTTCTCTGAAGTACAGGCTAACACAGAAGACCTCTGATTAACGAAGTTCACAGATAACTGTAAACTAGGAGCTATAGTCGAGTCCCCAAATGATGTGGACATCCTACAGAAGGGCCTCACTGAGACAGATGCCTGGTGTCAGAGGCATGGCCTCAAGCTTAGTGCAAAAAAGTGCATTGTCATCCCTTTTGGTAAAAACTCTGTACCCATGAACTACCACATAAACGGCAGTCTATTTAACACTGAATGCGTGATAAGAGACCTTGGGACCCAGGTGGACAGTAGTCTCTCCTTTGATAATCACATTGCCACAGTAGTCAGGAAATCCTTCTATGTGGCACACCTCATCACAAAAGGGTTTTCATCCAGGAAAAAAGAGTTCATTGTTCCCCTCTACTTGGCACTCATTAGACCCATTATATAGTACAACACCCCTTTTGGAATGTACCTCACAAGACATCTGCAACAGCTGGAAAGGCCACAGAAGTACCTCACAAAGAGGATTACTAGCCTCAAACAGATGCCCTACACTGACCATCTCAAAAAACATCAGCTTTACTCTGTGGCATATCGCCTACTCTGAGGAGATCTCTGCCTAACATATAAAGCTATGTTAAACCCAGAGCTGTTGGACATGCTACACCTAAAGAAATCCCAGTCCCTCTGAGCTACACACTCTAGGGACCTAAATCTTGTCACCACAATAAACAGGATATGCTGGAGGGATATTCCTGAATCAGAGACTTCCTATACTCTGGAACAGGCTACCCATCTGTGTCAAACAAAGTTCCTCTTTAGCACTCTTCAAGAAAAATTTTGATGAGTGGATGGGAATAGGAAATACACCCCGGGGATCACTTCTGTGGCTCTGCTTGACAGGGGCACAGGAAATTAACTTTCTTGGGTGGCGTAAACCAGGGAACTTTGTTGGCTAGGCTTACTTAGGCCCTTGGTCAGATAGCCTAGTACCTACCTATGAACCTACATCACCTTCTGCTATCCTTCAAGCATGTGACACTATTAGACCATAAACTCTTGCCTTCAGTGTATGTCACTTTTATAAGAACCTAACTGTATTTGTGATAAACTCTCACTTGCCTCCATTACTTAAATGCAGTTGACAATCATTACTGATTGTACTGAGTATTTATTGAAATTTGTAATCTACTATTTATCTACTGTACATTGGAGATTTTCTCCCTGGGCAAAAATGGTTTTGTCCTAGTCAGACTACCCCGGTCAACAAATGTTAAATAAATAAATAAACAAATTCCTGTTTTTGATGGAGCATAGGAATGGGAGAATTGGACCTGCCACCCCAGCACACATATTAAAGCCTGTTTCTTGCTTGCAATGAGATGGATGTCAGTCCTTTTGTATCTATGTAACACAGGTCAATGAAAGTGTCTGCTGACAATCTGGCATAAACTCAGGCCAGTGTTTATTTTATTTTATTTTGACATTTGTTAACTGGATATGTCCGACGGAGTGATAGCCCATTTTCAGCAGAGGCATGGGGGAAAACACCCCATACAGAAACAGTTACAAAGACAAATTCAAAAACGGTTGCAAAGAGAGGATAATAGCATTTACAGGAGATTTTTAAATACATTGGATGCTGCTAAGAAGTTTGAGTAAATACATAGCAGAAGACATTAGAGCAATGTAGTTTGATGTAAGGTGGGACTCAGTAGAGTGGGAAGAAGAAACCAAGGGTAGTAGTAGGTGATTATAAGAAAGGCCTAGAAGGAAGAGAAAACAAGGTGTAGAGAAGGGTGAGTCTATAGTCAGGGCAACAGAATGACAAGTAGAGGACTTTACATTGAGTAGAGTAGGAAGACGTAGCTAGTAGACAAAAACAGCTAGTAGATGAAAGATGTTAAGATGGGTTTTGGCATGAACAGATCCAGGAGTTTTGTAGGGTTTATTTTAATACTTTTTTGAATATATGATTATGGGGCAGATTTCTAATGTTCAGTGGGAGTTTGTTCCAGGCTAGGGCAACTGAGTAGCTATGTAAGTGTTGTGCTATTACTTTCTCAGGATTATGAATCCTAAGAGAGACTGATCAGAGCTATGAAGAGAGCAGGAGTGGGGTGTATAGGGATATAAGGGAAGAAATGCCAGGGAAGGAAGAGGGTTTGTTAAGGATGGAGTGACTCAGGGACAGTTGGGGGAGTAAGAGTAGATGGGGGAGTTTTAGCCAGTGAAGAGTTTGTAAAGAAAGGCAGTGTATAGAGTTGTAAGGCTGGATAGTGGCAAACCTGGCAACTTTGTTGTAAGTGAGTTCAAGCTTGGCCTTAAGGGCGGATTGTAGGTTGGTTATGATTGGTGAGGCATAGGGGAGGGAGGGAAGGAGATAGGCATGGGCAAGAGAAAGTCTTGAATCATTAGTGAGGTATTTATTATTTCTGTAAAGCAGTCCGAGTTTTTGATATGTCATCTGTATACAGTTTAATACATGCAGATAAAAAATTAAGTTTGTTGTCTATGATTGCAGTCAGTAGCTTAATGTGTTTCAATGTTTATGACAGTGTTAAGTGATGAGATGGTAAATTATGTTTTATGATGGAAAAAGGATCTAGGCAGAAATAGGAGGTTTGTTTTTTTGGATTATGAGCTGATTGTTGGTAAGCCAGTTTTTGACAGAGTGAAAGGAGTTTTGGGGAAGTAAGTGGAGGTCAGAGATATTGTCAGACATAGAGATGATAGTGGAGTCATCAGCATATTGTATGAGAGTGAAATGGGAGTAGAAGGTATGAAGTCTGTTGGTGAAGATGCTGAATAATAGTGGTCTAAGAATGGATCCTTGGGGTACACCAGTGTAGACGGCAAGAAAGGAGAAGAAGGAAGAGAGCCGTTTAACAGATGGCTGCCTGTTGGGGACACAGCTAGAAAATCAAGGCAGGGCAGGGTTAGAAATACTGAGATCATCCAGTTTGGAAAGGAGCAGGGTGGTAGACAGTGTCAAAGGCTTTAGAGAGGTCCAGAAATAGACAGGAGATGGGTTTGGGTTGTCTCTGGCTTGTGCGATTGTTTGGGTGAAGGGAGTTAAAGCAGTGGTAGTGCTGTATTTGAGGGAGGAAGCCATGTTGGGTGGGAGTGAGTAGATTTTCATGTAGGAGGTAGTCCAGTAGTTGCTTATGGATACACTTTTATAGTAGCTTTGAGAGGCATGATAGAATAGCCAGGGCCAGTGATAGCATTTTAGGGGCCCCCAGCAGATGTCAAATTGTGGGCCCCCTAGCCATTTCTAGTCTACCTACTGTTTCAGCCAGACCACCCCCCAACACACACACACACACACACACACACACACACACACACACACACACACACACACACACACACACACACACACACTTCAGTTTTTCCCTGCCCCCCCCCCCCCATATTGGGCTCCTTATACCATGCGCATTACTTTTCTTTCTTCCTTTTCTGACATTTTCCTTACTCTTCAGCTTCTTCAAGAAGCCATAACTTTCTATTTGCTCTGAAGTGCATTTTAAAGTTTTTTTTTTCTTTTTACACAACCTTTTCATCCAATGATGGCGTGAACAGAAATTATGATTAAGGAAAGAAATTGTGTTGCTGCTCTGATTTAGTTTTCCGTGTATTCTTTTGACACAACTTTCCTGACCAAATAAACACAGAAATAACTCAAATATGACAGGACCCAAGAAGCCATGTGGTTCTGTAATGTTCTGGGATTCTTTTAGAGCTTTTCCTAGCCTTTTAAACCAATGATGACCTAAACAAAAAACAGGAGTAAGGAAAAAAATTCAGTCTTGTGTTTTTTTTCTTTGAATGAAGATATAAGTTGTATGCAATTCTTAATGTTCAAAGATGACAAAATAATAGCTCACAATAAACTAACAAGCCAGTTGTATGAATACACAGGTCCTATCTGGGAACTGTCTGCTTCCCTAACCCCCCAAAAAGACTGCCTATGCATCCCTCTGGTGTTAGGCTGGGATGAAAGCAGAGGTTCAAATAGCTACAGTCATGTATTTCAAGTGACTGCTGATATATATACATAGCATGCTTCCTTCACTCCTCAACCCAAACTGTCAAAGGCAGCCACCTGTATACATTGTGATGAAAGTAAAAAATAATGATTACAGAAATGTATTCTAATTTGCTGCTCCTAGATAGTACATTGTCTCTGCATAATCTATAGTAACCTACTTTGTATACCTCTGAGGTCTATGAGAAAAGTAAAAGAAAATGACCACACTGTCCTCAGCTCATATACAAGCTATAATAACCTCATGTGCACACCTCTAAGGCTTGATTGTGATGAAAATTACCCCCCCCCCCACACACATAACCTACAACAGCTTTTTGTACACACACATCAGAGAAGTGTTGGTTTTAAAATGGGTTCAGTTGAGAGCAGAGGCCATTATCAGCTTTATCCTAACAGGGTCATTTCACATCCCCATTCAGGTTAAAGAGCGTAATCAGAAAATAAATAAATTTTTTCCTTCTTATTTTTTTTCCCAGCCAGCAACAGCTTTTGTGGGCCCCCCATACTCTTAGAAGATCTAAGTGTCTGAATGTTCTGTGATATATTTTATGTATTACTTTTGAAATATAATTACCTGTTAGCTATATTTTTTTACTGATACCTGAAAAATAATATATGTTTCTTGGCATTATTGAGTATGTGCACATATAAAAATCACTGATATTTTTTAACACACATTGTCATACACCTTGTAGTCATTTCAGCAATAGCAATACATTGTGCAACACTGGTACTGCCACACCAGATCAGTAACTGCTGTTTAACAGTCATCAGACAGCAGCAGCAGGGGTAAGTCAATTTTACTTACCTCACTGAGGAGTAATGCATATCTGCCACTGTCCCCAATTTCACAGATCTTCCCTGACTTTTCTCATACTTTTGCTGAGTCCTTCGTAAAAAGTTTGATTTGCTTGTAAATCATTCAAGATTACAGTCAGTCAATAAATCCAGACATCAGAGTTTTGTACTTATTATCCAAAAAATGCATGTTGATGCAAAAAGTGTTATATCAGCCTTTCAAATGAATTAGAGAAATATTTAAACCTTGTTCCTGATTTTGAGCCTTTATTCTGCTATTATTGGTATTGCGCTGAATTCTTCTGCAAAGCTGAAAGTTGTAGTATCTGGTGTTCTGCCAGCGTTTAAAACTTCCTGAAAAAGTAAAACATCCCAAAAGATCAGAAGCATCAGCTTTTCTTAAAATCCAAGGTTTGCACTGAGATCAGTCACTCTGGGCTACTGATGTCAATAGTGCTTACTTTGCTTATGTTCATTATCAGCTTTATCCTAATACAGTCGTATCACAGACCTGTTCAGGTTAAAGAGCATAATCAGGAAATTAACACATTGTTTCTCCTCATTTTCCCCAACCAGCAGCAGCTTTTGTGGGGCCCCAACATAGTCAAGGATGATTAAGACGGGCCTCCATGCAACCATGGGCAAGGTAAGCACCTAAAGATGACTATGCTGCTAGTTTTACTGGAATGAATGTCCACTAACAGAGTTTAACTAAGCCTGAGGTACTATGTCAGTGGTAAAATATTTAATGGAATTGTGAAGCCTGTTGATTGATAAGACATTGTTACTATAACCAGAGATATATTTGAATTTTAAAGGAGATATAAACAAGAGTTATTACCCAGCTGGTTTATTAAGTATACACGATTGCTGTACTAACCTTTTTTGGTTTGATAGCCATGTTACAAAATATCAAGATAAGACAACTTACCCAGGATCAGGGGGCCCCCAGCAACCACTGGGTTTGCTGGCGCCTAAAGCCAGCAATGAGAATACCTATGGGGTAGAAGTTAATTAGGTCAATGGAGTGCCCTCCCTTGTGGATAGGAATAGTAAAAATTGTATCCAGGCAGAGGAGACAAAAGATTCTTGGAAAGATTGGTTAATAAGGATGGAGACAGAGTATGTTAAAGAACTAGCAATGATTTTTAGGAAAAGTTGGGGTAGGGTTGTCAACTGGGGGACAGCATGGTTTTAGTTCGCTGAAATGAGATTTTATGTAGGTGGTGGGGATAGGATTGAGTGAGAAGGTAATTATTTGAGTTGATGAGGAGGGGGGGGGGAGGCTAGTGGTGTTGCTAATGTGGGTTAATTTAGGGATAGAGTCAATGAAGTAGGAATTAAGAATGTTGGTGATTTCCAGGGAAGCATTGTCAGGAAAGGGGTTAGGAAAACTAAGGTTTCCACAGTGGAGAATTTTATTATCAGTAATTCAAATTTGTTTGAGATTTTTGTGGTGGTTTGATAGGGGGTTTTAGAAGAAGTTTTCTTGTCAGTGATTACTTGCTTTTTAGTGTGATTTCAGAGATGTTTGTGGTTTTGGAGGTGAGTCTGGGTTTTGAATTTTAGCCAGTATTTACAAGGCTTATCTCTTTCCAGCATTAAAGAGGAAGTGGACTTGTTTAGCCATCGTGCAGTGTAGGATTTTATTCTAACTTTCCTAGGGGGAGCTAGGGAGTTAAGAGTTTCAAGGAATATGGTGTTGAATTTGTGCACTGCTTCATCAAGGGGTAGGTAGAGCAGGGATGACAAGTTATTGAAGGAGAGCATATTGCTGAATATTTCTGGGTTAACGTTAGAGAGGGAGTAATGGTCTTTGTATTTGTGTAATTTACAGTGTGTGGAATATATATTTGGATGCAGATGGGAGACTGGTCACTTAAAGAATTGGGTAGTGATTTGGGATTATGATAAAGGTTTGGGTTAGAGACAAGGATCCAGTCTAGGGTAGTGTCAGAGTTGGAAGGCCTACTTTGATGAGTTGAGGTTGTGATGTATTGAGTGAAGCCATGAAGATTTATGGAAGAGTTTAGGGAGTCTGGGGTGAGAATTTGCCAACCAGTGCTGACACCACCTAGGATTATTGTTTCATAAGTTACAGAGTGAGTAAACCAGGAGAGTATTTCTTTGAGTAAGGGGGTATATTATTTCCTGGTGGAATATAAATTGCAGCAATTGTAATTGTTTTATGAGTATTAAGGAGAGACAGGCATGTAGGAAGACAGGTTGTCATGATGCCATGAGCTACTTGTTGCCAGTGCTATCTGTGCACAGATACCACATGCAGGTACACATAATCATATTGCTAATGTTAGATAAAGTGAAGTCCTGTTCAGGAAAGCACATCCCTAAGAAGGTAGATAAAAACAGCTTACCGCATGCTTGTGGAGTACTGTCTATGAATACAGAGAGTACTTCTGCCTAGATATCCAATATAGCTTTCAAAATCTGTATTATTTAGTGTACCCTAAAACAATGCAAGTTTATAACCCTTTGTATAGCATGGAGGCATGAGTGTCTACAACTTGGGTTATTTTGCTGCTGCACATATCTGAATTAAAGTACAGCTTTTTGCTTGTGCCACTGACACCTTTCGCCTGTGACCTAATGCATTAGACCTACACTAGAGTGCATGTTGCACTCCTTCAAAACTGCTTGTTGCACTACTTCACAGCTGTATGTTGACTACTTCACATCTGTATGTTGCACAACTTTACATCTGCATGTTGCATAACTTTACAGCTGCATGTTACATATCTTCACAACTGTATGTTACACTACTTCACAGCTGCATGTTGCACTACTTTACAGCTGCATGTTGCACTACTTCACAGCTGTATGTTGCACTGCTTCACAGCTGCATATTGCATAACTTCACAGCTGCATGTTGCACTACTTCACAGCTGCATGTTGCATAACTTTACAGCTGCATGTTACACATCTTCACAACTGTATGTTACACTACTTCACAGCTGCATGTTGCACTTCTTTACAGCTGCATGTTGCACTACTTCACAGCTGTATGTTGCACTACTTCAAAGCTGCATATTGCACTACCTGCAGTTCATAAATCCCAATTTATAATGATTCAAAGGTTGCCATTTTATTCCTCATGAAGGTGACACTAATCAGGAGACTATGACAACTTTTATTAGTGTCCTCTGGAGGCCACCCACATGGTGTGTGAAGGAAAGCTCTGCCTTCTTCATACTCATTCTGGAAATGCATACTGGGCTCCTCTGATCCATATGATGATCCATGCAGAAAAGTAGATGTCTGATAAGACTTAGCAGAGGTGTTGACCTCAGCCAATGGTATTAACAGGTCAGGGGAATAATGCAGGAATTGATTTGATGACCTGCTGTGCCACCACAGTAGGAAACAAAGGTCAGACAAGATTGTTCTAAACAGTATTGCAAGTGCAGATTACTGTATTATTTTCTATTTTGGGGCTGTTCTTGCTACTGGTGGGTATTTGTCAAGTTCAGCTTAAGAAGTATGTGTGGGCTACTGTGTAGAGTTTTAGTGGCAGGTGGAGGGGGTAGTGACACAGTGGAACATGACAACTACATGCATTGTGGGTTTCTTCAGGGATCTATTATGTGGTGAGAATGTGCCTGCACATTATCTACTATGTCTCCATGTGTAACAGGACCACATTGTGTAAGTATATCAATGTATGTACGGGGGGGGGTCACTCTCTTACTCAATGCCTGTTACACAACTAATAGTGGATATGTGTGGGGCAGTGACTTGTATTTTATGTATTACTGTACACCTGTCACAGTTCTGTGAGGTGACTGTTTATCTTAGTGCATGAACAAAACATTATTAATTGTGTCACTTACCCAAGTGGCTTGAAGGACTAGTGACCAGTCAAGGTTAGCTCTACTTACAAATGTTGGCAAGTGAATAAATATTGCAGTTCACTTTTCAGCTTTCTTTTTCAGTAAATGCTTCTTTTAGTATCACATTCATTTTCAGATAATCTATTTTAAACATGTCAGTTAATATGTAAAGTAAAGGTAAAGGGACTTTGGGAAATAATTCATTTTACTTACCTTAAATTATAAAAGAAAAGTAGGAAGGCAAAAATGATGATAAGGAGTGAAATACTATATAATACAGAAAAAGAAACAATGACTCATGGAAGAAGAAATAGGTTCCTAGGTGTGTACTAGGCTAGCATCCACTATGGCCTTTTTAAGCATAGCCATGCATCCCAAATTTCTGACAAGTTCTGGTACCCTTGATAAGTGTAAGCAGATGCTTGGGAGATGAAACATTTATAAACAGGGACCTCAGAGATGAACTATTTGCAGGCCTGTCTATGTCCATTAGAGACACAGGTGCCAAACCAAGGATGAATTTCCTATTCCCCATCTAATTGTCTAATTTACACTTGAATTGAGTTATGGAGGAACTCCACTTCACATGGATGGGGAGCCTGTTCCAGAGAAGGGGTAGTCTCTGAGATACATACCTGTCTATCCAGCAGGTCCTCTTATTATCACATGCAAGGTTTAAGTATTTAGAAAGGGTAATTCTGATGCTGTTTGTTTTGCAGATATGCAGGAGGTCCATCAGGGTGAGATTCAACAATGCCTTGTATGCCAGGCATAGATCTCCCCTCTGCAGCCTGAAGGAGTCAGAATACAGACATAGGGATTTGAGGCAGTCTTCATAGGGTGTGTTAATTATGCCCTGTATTCTTTTAGTGAAAGACCTCTGTGGACATTGAAATTGTTGGGAATGCATGGTTATTTACATACCAAAGAGGGCATTGTACTCAATGACTGATCTGATGAATGCAAATATCTTTGGACCTAGATGCCTTACCTTTGTTTATAAGTCACACAACATAGAATGATCTCCTTACACACAATGGTCAAAGGCTAGATTATTGTCTGCTTGTATACCCTGACTACTAGGTCAACTTTGTGCTGTCAATATGATAGTTATTAGGGGTAGATGATGTCCTGAAGGATACTATTTTTTGGCATTTAGTTTTAGTCCATGGCTCTAGCACAAGTTATCAGCCCTTCCTGTAGAACATTAGTGTCAATGGGAGATTCAATGGCTGCTCCTAATTTACAATCATCTGCAAATGTGGTCAGCCATAGGGTCTTGACATTGGTTTTGACTTCAGAGAAGTAAATACCAAAAAGGAGTGGCCCCAGGGCCAATTCCTGAGGGATGACACTTGTGACTGACTTGTTTTTAGAGGTGGAATCCCCAGTTCTAACTTTCTGGGTCTTGTTGGAGAGCCAGCTGGATATCCACTGGAGTGACATAAGGGTTTATCCTTAACCTCTTCAGCTTATCAACAATACGCTAATGGGATATTGTGTCAAATGCCTTGACCAGGTTGGGGTAGGAAGTGTGAACTGTTTTGCCCTCATCCGTTGCTCTAGTGATCTTCTTAAAGAAGTCCACCAGGTTGAGTAGGCATGACTTGCCCTTGATGAAACCAAATTTGGTTAGGTTCATTGATTGTAGGAGCCTAGGACTCTGATGTACTGGGTGCTTCTGGTGATGGCAGTGGTTATGCTGATGCTGCTGTCACCTGTTGGGGGTTTGACAGGCCTTGTTGGAGGGGTGGATGCAGTTCATGATATTACTGCATATAATAGTAAAGTAAATGAAAAGAAAGAAATAAACAAACAAACTTAATAGAAAGGACAGTGACAAAGAGTGTGGGGAAAGACAAGTACAAATACAATGAAAAACAGAAGCTAATATATATTTTGACTATGATACAGTTAAACCTAGTGTAGTTGAAGGACCAACAAAAAGCAATTTAACAAGGCTTCTGGCATACACAACTGAGTGGGGGATCTGAACCAAAAGCCATTATTATCTGTATTCTGACAGATTGGGAGGTATCGTAATAAGCTGCTTATTCAAACCGGGAGTGTTCTGTATCTGAGATGCAGTAATGATGTCTGAGACAAATGTACAGCTCTTAAGAAAGTATGCTGCTCAGACATACATTAGGTTAAAACAAGCAGAAACAACTATATCAACAAAGACTGTCCACGACAAAATTATCACTCAGATATTCACCCCATCTATTGTTATGTAATTACCATAATAAAGCAGAAACATCAACTAAAATATTTTATAATAACATAAAGGGGGATTGAACCCACAAATATTCTAACCCATTTGTCCAAGTATATGAGAGAATGCATGCATCAACACAATAATAACATTCATCAGTCATATTACCTATGATAATTATTAGAGAACTGGCAACAATGTTTGAAAGGTAAACTGTTTGAGATTGATTCCCCACTACTGTTAATATTAATAGCTGTACAGTCTGAAACATCTATACTCACCATAGTGCTCTCTTAGGCACTCCAATCCCTTTTGTTCAGAGCTATAGAGATATCAAGATCACTGAGTAAGTTCTGGGGCTGGCACAATGGCAGGTTATATGTCTAGTTAGATAAGTTATATGTACAGTATGTAGGTGATAATTCCTGTTCGCCTTCATTCCCCCATGTACGTAGGAGGGCAGAACTGTGGTGCCTCATTTCACTGTAATAGTGATGGCACTGCTCCCCCATGTGTGAGATGTCAGTGGCACAGGTGACAGCCTGGGCTAAACTATTCCAGGCTTCAGTCTTATACTGAGACCATTTATAGCCCTCCTGTAGGAGCTTCTGGATGAATCTTCATGGAAGATGTACAGGAATATTTTGGACACCCCTTCACACCATCTCTGTGCTCTAAAAGGAACACTACCCTCTCCTTCTCTGGCCATGATGTTTCAAATTGAGGAATCTTCATGAAAAATTACAGAAAATTGTGACTCAAATCAGGTGTTGTGTGTCCCATCTGTTGCATAGTCATGGGCATTTACAGGCTCCTCTTTTGTACGAAACATGGCAAACTTAGAAAGTATTGGTATTGTATTATTACAACATGCAGTTACACTTTAAGGTGTGAAACATGAAGGTAAGAAATCAGACACTACAGCGAATGCAGAGTGTCTGTTGGGCACAGGAAATGTGACCACTGCATCTGCAGCACAGACCATGGACACAGTCTGTAGGTCTGTGGATACCCAAGCTATCCTCACCTCACAGGTTGGACAGGTTAATGGAGGCACTATTGACCAGGGAAGTGTGCAGGCAGCCAGTAGTCAGATAGCACTCATGGGCAGAGACATCCATATGGGAGGTGGTAATGGTGTTTGCTGGGACATGGTTACTCTTCCCCATCCCAAGGGTGGTGTGTCAGTCACCACAACGCAGCATATGTGCAGGGTCATCATGGAGTAACAGGCTAGTGCCACCACAACCATAGCAGATATTGTGAGGGTGATACAGGGTGTGTGTGTGTGTGTGTGTGTGTGTGTGCGTGTGTGTGTGTGTGTGTGTGTGTGTGTGTGTGTGTGTGTGTGTGTGTGTGAGATGACCTACTAGAATCCATGTCCTGTATGTGTGAGCGCTTGGATATACTCAGTTACACACTGGAACATGCAATGTCTTCTCTGGTTTATCTGCCTGGGAGGAGAGGGGCTATCCACAGAGCTGGTCAACTGCTACATCTGCAGGTGGTAGCCTTCATTGCTATGGTCAACCAAGATACCACACTGTATCACATACCTCCACTGACAATGGCCCTTCTCAATGAGTGTTACATTAAAGGCCCCATCCACAGAACTGACATTTTACAGAAAAGCATGTTTTACTGTCATACTCCTCAGCACTTACACACTCCCCTGTGAAAGACATCCACTCCTGTGCTGCATTCCCACTTGTGTAATTGATGGTAACTCTGCCCTGCCTTTTGTACATTGTTACTTGCTTTGCCTATGTCTGATGCACAGCACGGTCAACCTAGGCATGGGTGAGCATAGCCTGGTGTTGGTGTTGCATGCATCACTTTTGTTGCAGCATATCTCCTTTACTCTTATGTACTGTGCCCTGAAAATATGAGTAAGTCATTGCCTATTTGCTAGTGCCACAGCATATTGTATCCACCTCCATCTGGCATGATCAACCTCTGCAGCTGACTCCTCCACTGACCCCTCATCTGCCTCAGCCTCAACTGCCTGGTGTGCTGGGGCCTGCTCATCCTGCAAGTGCCCACCCTACTGTAACTGCCTTCTAAGTATGATAATATGTAATAATGCATGCACTGAAACTATGTTTCCTCATGTGCCAAGGTCATACTGCAGGGCACCACCAGATGAATCTAGACAGTGAATACATGCCTTCAGCAGCCAAAACACATGATCAATAATGATTCTTTTTTATGAATGGGTATGGTTGTATCTATGGTCTGTTTGATTTTGTTGATTTTTTATGGGTATCATGAACCAGGGTTCCGGGGCTTATCTGGTGCCATCAGCAAGATGCCCTTGTAGAAAGTCATCTATCACAAACCATTGGTACATGTCACAGGTGTGCAATATGTTGGAGTCATGACAACTGCATGGGCAGCATGTATATAAATTGTAGATACTATCTTGCACATTACAAACATTTGCAGTTAATGAAGTGATACCCTTTATGATTTACATGCCTCTTTCCCAGTTCATCAGCTGGGGCCTTTATTTCTATGTAGGAATAGTCTATGGACTGTCTCATAAAATTCCCATGTACTGTTGTCTGCATTTTCTGTGGTACTTAGGAAACAAATTTGCATACCCAAATGCTGAAACATTGTATTGAGAGACTGATGGAGTTTTCTCAAGGCAGATGCCTGACATACCCATTCCATGTCCCCAGTAGGTTGATGAAGGGTTAATATCACTACCATATATAAAGTTACACATACCTTAGTATCCACTGGGATAGATATTCCATTACTCCCATTGGGCTGCAGATGAGGCTGCCACATGTCCACAGTGTCTTGTTTGCTGCCCGTATGTACACAGTACTGGTTCACCATGTCGATGTTGTGGACTCCAGGAAATGTTAACCATGGTTGGATTACCTCTTGCTTCTGTGTGTGATGTTATGCACAGTCAGTCATGGCAGAGGCAATAAGAGCCTCTTGCAGATACACTTTTACTAATGCTGCAGTAACTCCTAACATCACTTTGTGACCTCCTTAATCTGAACATGAGCATTTGATCAAATTCAAACTTAGATTGTGTAACTCTGTTGTGCAGCATTTATATGTTTATGAATCACTCTGCCATCTTGTTTTGTCTCATGACATACATGTAGAGGCTTATTTTAATAACAACTTATCATCATGTGATTATACAGCCATTAGCACATAACACACCAGAAAGTGCTGCTTGGCCTAGCCACATTGCAGAGCTTGTTTTTCTAAATCACACACATCCTGTGCATGGATATTTATCATTCAGATTTCCTTACTATGATACAGCAACATTTTCTGAATCTGGTCTCAGGCCTTAGAAGGTTGTAGACAGAATAAAGATTGTCCAAAGGAGGGTTAATCAAATGGTGTGTTAGTGTGATAAATGAATTGTAAAAATGTTGTATATTTGTGTGGGGGACAAGTTGGGCAAGAATACATCCTTCTGAACAAAACAATTGAAAAATGATAGAGATAAAACTTGAAATGAGAGAAAATCTAAGAAATTTTTTTTTCACGCAGACTATAATGGACAAAATGAACTGTGATCATAATGACTCAATAGAACTAGGTACTATAAATTCATAGGTTCATAGGTTGGTACTAGGCTATCAGCCCTAGGGCCTATATAAGCCTAGCCATAACAATTCTCTGGCTATTTCTTCCCACACTATTTACTTCTCTAAAAGGATGTGCAGTTAGGTTATGTCTTCTGCAGTCTTTGCAGATCATATCAATTGATTAAAATAAAAAAAAAATGAAATGAAAGATTTGTGCTCTAGCAATGCAGTAAAATTACTTTTTTTTTTCATTTTCTAATATTCCAAAATATCCATCATGGGGACTGCCATACTGACATCAGTTTTTACTCTCTGCATTGGTTCTCAGAATGCACCTTGTGTACTGATAATATGATACAGCCAACATGTAATGAATATTTTTCTCTCCATTTAGATATGGTGATTGTGCAGTGAGTCATTTATTTCTTAGAATGTGTCTGTAAGTATTGCTAGTATCTACTTGAATTACTATGGGTCTACTACAAGTGTGACACACTTCCCTGCTGATGCTCACTGTTGTTGGAGAGTGCCCTAACTCCCACTACCCTGATTCCAATATACTACAATTAGGCTAACCATCCCTCCCAGAACCCTGACCGTAACCCTAAAAACAACTCCTGATCATTCTGAAACCCCAACTCTGAGCAAACTCCCATTCACTCCCTAACTCTAAGGTTAAGCCAACATCTGATCAATCTAAACCTAAAATTCCCCTCCCCTCTCTAACCTACCGCTAACTCCTGGTCATTCACTAAACCTAAAATCCCTTTCCCTAAACCTAAAGCTCCCCTCTCCCATTTTCCTTCCACACTTTTCTGCGATGAGACCTTGATGGCATCTGACCACTGCAGCAGCTGTACTCCTGAACTCATGATCGAGTTTGAGGAGTTGCTCGGCCAGGTGGGTGAACAGAGAAACAGCTACTCAGGCCTATAGTTGTGAGGTCCTAGATTTCATGCAGCTGAGGCTCTTGTGGACATAAGGGTCCCAGCTACTATGAAAGTGTTGTGAGCTGCTAGAAAGCTTTCATACTGCATTTAAATCTCTTTAAATACAGGTAAACAACAGAATATTATTAAGTATCCAAAGCTGAAGTTTCTACGTTCTCTCCAACATGCTTGTGCACATGTTAAAAGCTGCCAATCAAGCCAGTAGCTCTGTTCTTTCATCTCATGGACCTCACTTCAAAAAGCTGCTGAGATAGAAGAAAGATAAGCATTTCATACTGGTTTTCCTCATTGAATAAAAGTAACACTTCACTGGCCAAAAAATGAGAGCATTTAACAGATCATGTTGTGTTGCAATACAGCCAATGCCTGTTTTTCATATCATGATTTCTTCAATGACTATTTCTTTGGAACAGAGATATTCACTTTAGCTGTCAATGTGTACTTCATAACACTTAACTGACCACATTTAAGCAATCTTGGGATGAAAACTGTGGGTGATGAGTGAAAGCCAAAACTATAAAAACAAAGTCTATAGCCTTTTCTTGGGACAGATACCTTTCTGAAACAATGTGAAATTTTAACAGTAGAAATGTTGGTTCCTTCATGACCTACAGCAGGGAGTAAAGGGAAAATGAGGAAATTTAAAGATTACTGGGCACTAAATTATGTGTTGGTAATAATACAGGGAAATTAACTTTGGTATAAGGTATCTATACAGGAGAGAGAAATTTAACCAACATACTAACCGACAATGAAATGGACAAAGTGTTGGTTCAGTGGTTAGTATTTGCTGTCATACTAAATGTCCAGATATTGTTTTAATATCTTTCCTTCAAATTCAGCATGAAAATACAAAAATCTTGCATAAAACAGTAATGTTATTGTGTGACCACTAAATGGTATTTTATTGCATTTTGAACTTATTTAACATTCTGTGCAGATGGTATTCTCTTATTAAATCCACACAAGACAGCAACCAACCTACAAAAGAATTACTTTGTAAGCCTTTGCAACTGGACAAATAATGATAAACTGTTTGTAATGTACACAGCACCACAATTCTACTCCAAATTCAGAGGAAGACAAGCTTGTTAAGCACCTTTCTGATGTCAGAAAAGTGTTTAACAAGGTTTTGTTGCCCATCTCTAAGTGCTGCTAAACCCTAGTATAATATTAAAGTATAACAGTGGCCAGTGCCAGCATGCACAGAATATTGGCAGAAGATAAAATGGCTTTAGAAGCTGTTAGATACTTCACTCTGCCATACTTTTGTTTAAAATGTAGCAAAACATAACAGTTTTTAAAACCATGATTTCCTCAGAGGGACTCCCCTTTTGACCTTTGTCTGTGTGGCAGAGGTAAGTGTTTTATGGCTTCTAAAGCTGTAAAATACTGCGTGCTCCTACATTTCTTTTTCTTTGACTGGTAATACATGAAGCATATAAAGTTTAATGAACTACAAAGTATTATGATTGAGTCTATATGAACATAATTGCTTTTATGTGTTGTTGACATGGATGCCACAATTCACTTCTCAAGTTTCAATTTGCTCTCCTCTAAAAGTAAATTTCTTGACTTCCTTGTCTTAAACACATAAGTTGGTTATGATCATTGACCCAGTCATAATCCTCTTTATCAATGTTACACCCAAATAATCTGGTGTTATGTTTTTTGCCACTGCTTAAAGACTTGTGGACCCTAGTTAAGCTCCATGAGTTACATAATCTTATTCCTAATTTGAATCAGCAAAAATATTTAGGACTGATAACTGACCCCACCTACTAACTCTACCCTGTCCTTTAAAACACATACAGAAATGACAGTTCAAAGAACTGTCTTACAGTTAATGTTATGTCCAAGATTATCTAGAATTATGGACAGTATAAGATAAAAATGTTCTAATACCCAGGCTTAGTTGCAGTCTACCCACCATGTACTTCATTTTCGTACTAATACACATACATATGATTCAATTATTCAGTGAAGTTACATACAAACTCAGGGCCCTATATAGTCCATTTAAGAGTTTGTTTAATGAGTTTGCTTAATGATCAACCTCGAAACAAAAAATATATCCTTGAACCGATAATCTATACTCTCTTTAAATAAGTTCAAGTTGTCAGCATATCTTACGTGCATGGACAATGAATGTCATTACCTGCCTGCCCTATAACTGAAAGAAATAATGTTTTTAATGTAAATCTGACAGGGGGAAATGAACAAAAATATTCTTATTTCTTACACTGGCATTATGTTTAACAAGATCAATACCTTGCTCAACTGCAAAAAAAATGATGGAGACATTTATACACTAAAATTATATTCCCCCGTCAACGGTCTATATCCTGCCAAATGAAGAGAAAGAAATTCAATCCTCCTACTGTTTGATAATTTTCTGAGTCCCTCTATGTGCCTAGGAAAAGATTTCTGTATGTACTTGAGGGTTTTGTGATGGGAATCCCCAACATGTATACATCCTGATCAGCACCTCATTTTACCTACTGATAAATAAAAGTAGAGTCTTTCTAATCAATCCAAAACATGTTCTAGTTTCTAAACTGATATGTTTGTCAGACATCAGATTGGAGTCCACTAATATGTCCAGACCCATAATCAGATTTAAAGGTTATAAAATATGGTTAGGTAAGGTATAGGGAGAGGTGGTGTTCTTAAAACTAAAGTGCATGACTTTCATGCCCTTATGTTTTATGCCATTTGTAAAACGTTGACAGAGTGCTGATCCAGAATATTAGTAATGATGCTACCAACTTTAATGTCATTAGCAATTGTGCTGAACCAGACTTTCCCTAAAACTGGACATTTGGACATTACAAGGACAAAGATCAAGAGGTGCAGCACTGATATGCCCATTCCAATAGGCTTAAAGTAGGAGAAATGGCTCCCAATTCTAACCTGACACCTTCAATTAGATAACCAAGCTGTTACCATCTAACCACATAGGGATTTATATGGATATTAATCATAGTATTAAGACAGACATCATGGCAGAAAATAAAATATGTATTTTTTTTTTCTTTGGCAGACTTAACAACTCATCACTGCGATCCTTTAAGAAAATTGCAATGTCTACCGATTAATAGCAGTACAGTTTTGCTACTAGATACAGTACTGTTCAGAATTATAAGGCGGATAGGTTATGTCAGTTAAGTTGTTGCTCTATCATCTTAGTATCATTAGCTAATCAAATCATTTGTCTAAACTTTTCATGCGTCTGTAGTAAAATCTGTAAATATGCTTGTTAAACTTTAGAATAACTTCTTTAAACTGCCTACTCCCTTTTTCCTCTGCTGCTGTATGTTATACTTACTGTAGCCTGTTGTTTTATTATTGTATATTACCTTATTATCATTTGAGCACAGCTACATTCAAACTAACATGATCACTATAAACTTCTACATACGTGGTTTTCTTCCTAGAGAATGGGTAAGGAGTGATGAGTCAGTTGACCAGCCTGCTTACTCACTTAACAAACAGGAATAAATAATATAAATATTTACAACTAGGCTGATTTCTAGAATATAATCAAAACACTAAATAAATAAATGAATAAATGAATAAATAAATAAATAAATCTTATGACAAACAAGTGCATTAAACTGTGGCACACTGATGCATTGTATGCAATCTGTGTAAACAAACAGTGAAATGAAATAATTCTTGTTGAGCTATTACACTGAAAAAGGGTTCTTAACTATTTTGTTAGTTGCTTCCCTGGAAACACTAATACATATTTGCATTTGTTTTTATACTGGCATTGTTATGCTCCGCACTTTTCCATTTTAAGAACTCTTTGTTTCTTTACATGCAGGTGGATTCCGGTGCCTTGGTGTCAGTGAGAAAGATGCTGCTTCTGGAATTTGCGGAGAACGTTACTTCTTCAACAAAGAATTACAGGAATGTCAGGCATGCTCGGAATGTGAAGATGGAACTGTTTCTTTTCCGTGTTCATCATCTGGTGATACTATCTGTGCTCAGACCTCTAAAGGTAAACTGTCTGCAGTTTGGTCTGCCAACGTGGTACTGCCTGTGGGAAAATCAGGATTGTCACAAGTCCATTTGGGTTTAAATCTTGGTGTTAAGGGAAAGCTAACCAGTGATGTGTTATTCATTGACCATGACAGTATTGTATTCAGACAGCATGGCTTAGTTTGGATTGACTACAACTTTGCAGTTAGGCACAATTGCAGGAATTTTCTTCAGCTGTCACTAAGAATAAATAGCAGTGAAGAGGAGGAAAAATATTGTGGAATTCGGATTGAACAACCAGAGGGGAAACGTTTTCAGAGTATTAGTCTTAGTACTGCTGCTGAAGTAGAGCCAAATCAGATGTTCTGCATCACTCTAAAAAGTCCAAACCAGTTCTGCAACCAAAGTAAAGATTTGAATATCTATGACCTTAACAACCCACTGAGTTTGTTGTGGTTGTCTCATGACACAGGTGCTGTGGCCATGCGTGCCCAACTGTCTACAGCAATTCATTATCAGACCAACTACCGCCCTGCTTTTAAAATCAGTTCTGTTTCTGATCCTTATATGGTAACCTTATCCCATGATGGACGAGCTGTCAAATTTACTGAGAGTGGTGTTGTGAAATTTGTGTTCCACCAGGCACTGTATGCAATGGGCCATACATGTGTGCGAGAAGGATTTTCTTTGATAGCATATGTCAGTACCAATGGAACTAACAAAGAACTACTTCAGATCTACAAGTCTGGTGTGAACTACAGAGATACATCGATATGGGCATCTGCAGCTGCAAAGGTCAATGCTGGTGATATGAT
Organism: Protopterus annectens; assembly: GCF_019279795.1. Lineage (NCBI taxonomy): Eukaryota > Metazoa > Chordata > Ceratodontiformes > Protopteridae > Protopterus > Protopterus annectens. The sequence continues at coordinate 15,390,366 of NC_056731.1, forward strand.
CAGTTTTGAAATATTGTCTCCTGTACAGTGTAATGTCCGGTATTTTGGAGACAATTCTGGTGTCAGTATGCTTAGTCTGATTTGGATTCCTTCCATTATTTCTGCATCACTTTCTGCTACTGTTTCCCAAACTGGATTGCCAGCAGGAGCAGTAAGGAATAAAATTCTTCATTTTGATCCAGTGTTGCTGGAGGGAAGACAGGTACAGCTCATTTCCTCTGGACCATTAGCAAACAAGTATTTTAAGTTCAGAGAATGTGGAGTTGTCAGTGTAGCTTTTCAATTAAAGTTGATTCATTCATGTAATATAGTAAAAATCACATTGAACCAATTGAGCAGTGTTCTTGGGCAACCTCAACCTATCATGCAACAAATTGGAGGCCAAATGCCACAAGAAAGTCTGTGGACAAGTATAAATTTCCACACATCCTTTGAAGTTTCCAATGGAACAATGATTTCTATTTCTCTTGACTGCATACGTGGCAGAATCAATCAGATTGCTCATGGTCAGGGAACAAGTCTATCAGTTTTGTGGGTTTCATCCTAAATGTCATCATCTGATAATGATATACATGTAAAGTATACTAACAGTTTACTTTGGGTCATAAAGTATACACTGAATGAGAAATGCATTGTAAAGTAAGAACTGCACAAACTTTTAAATGAATCTCACCTGCAATTAAAAAGCATAATCCAGTGTGGTTTGAAATTGTAAAACAAGCACAAAAACTCAGATGTATGCAATGCTGAGAAGTACCAACCTTTTTGCTGTCAGCTGTTACTGATTCATGTTTGTCAGCAGTGTCACATGTTTGCACATAAACATCTGAGAGTGGTAAAGGAAGCAAGCAAGTCAATATGTATTGTATATGTGGTGCCTACTCATAAAATAATCAGAAGTGCATTTGTTACACGAATGGATTCTTAAAAATTACACTTTATTTGCAATATTTTTGGCACAGAAAACATGTTAACAGTAATCCTATATTCACATTTGTAAAACTGTGCCATAACTTTTTGAGTCACTTTACTCCCGTACCCTATAGCTTAAGTAAAGGAACGCTTCTTCTTATTCACCGTTATCCCAACTGCAACGTCGCAAACCATAGTTCAGCCATTAACATTTGGTGCTAGACTTGAAGCCTTTACCCTCTTTACTTGTTTGAGGTCTTTGTACCATCCATACCAGCATACCCTCCTGTCACTTTTGTAGCACCCAGCATGCACCAGCTGAAACTTCTCTGGCTTTATGGGGTTTTAGTATAATCACTTTACTTGACATGTTTTATCTGTTTTCTTCTGAAGTGCTTTAAATGCATTTCCTTTCCAAGGCTCACTTTTTAGAACTATTGTGTATTATTCCAAATAGTAGCAGTCTTCATACCTCTTAATTGTACAGATTTTTGCAGAATGGCCCATATTTGCCTCATATTTTTTGTCCATTTTTCATAAAGTTGTATTTTTTTAGGCAAGTTAGAAAATGATAGACATTTGAATTTCAGGCTTCATACCCTTCAGAAAAGTAATGCTAATGCACAACCTGTTATTCTATCAACTTTTGTAAGTTTGTAAGAGTAATATCTAAAAATTGTCCCTATTTTTGGGCCTCACCCCACACTTTTATCTATGGCTTTGTCTAGGTTTCTTGCTCTAAGAGGTTGAGAGGTATGAGTCTCACTGTTGACTGATGCACTAAGGTTAATGTGAATTCATGTCACATAATTGCATCTGAAAAGAAAACCCTCATTTCCTATGTTGCATGTTTTCAAACACTATGGAGGTTTTACAAAAATGTGTTTTTACTGTTTTGATACCGAACTTTACTACTTTCTGATACAATCGTATTTCTTATTTATTTATAGTACAATTTTAATCTTCCTTCTCTGTTAGATCTATTGTAACTCTTTGGCTGTGGCTAAAATGAATCAGTTCTCTATTAGGTCACTGGCCTGATGTAGTAAATAAACACATACAACTAAGCATAGACAAATAGGAATCTTTCAGGACTCTTTCAGTGCACTGCAATTACCCCTTATTCTACTACCCATGTTTCTCCATCTTTCTCCTGCCCTTCCTTCTGATCCATCCCAGTACTTAAGCAGCAGGTCATGTTTCTAATGTATTCTGCGTTTGCTTGTAATGCACTTCATTCAGGCTACTACTGTTTCTGTAAAGTTGTCACCCTTCTGGTTACAGTGCCAAGCTTCTGTTACAGCAGTCTGGTATAAGAACCTGGAGTTATAACTCCCCTATTATTCTGACCAGGCCATCACTACCAATTCATATTTGTCAGCAGTGTCACATGTGGACATATAACTGTTTTTAGTTTATATTTTTCATATACATAAAGATTTCAGTCAAACCCCTTCATCATATTTAGAAATTGTTGCACAAAGGGTTAAGGTTAAAAGCTGCCAATGATCTTTACCCTGTAATACTGAGCTTATTTCTCTCAGTTTTCATTTTCCTCTATGTACATGTGAGCATGTCACTTAACTGGATAGTAGATGAGAAAATTACAAAAACAAAGAGAGTTGTGTGTCCATAATCTTGCTCTGCTGCCTCCCTTTAAGCGAGGGATCCTACTCATTCAGCAGTGTAACAATCTTTTCCATGCCATTTCAGTTGTTTCATAGATTGTTATGCTGTAGTGAGATGAATTCCATGCACATATATGCATCACATGCTTTCAATCTGTTGTTTTGTTACTCTGGTACTCACCTCAGTCAGAATGCTTTAGAAGGTGCTATCAGTTTTGATGCTGTAATGTCTAAAGTGTTCTAGTCTTCTGGCGTCCAGGAGGGTCAGAATAATTTCTAATTGGGGCAGGCTCCATAGTATCCATCAGTTTAGCCATGAAAGTGTCATTATCAGTATGTGATCTGGTGAGTTCTGATGTATTTTGGGGGCATTTACATGGATAGACAGTACACTACTTACCCTGTGCCATGTGTTCTGTGTGAGATGTGGCAATAAACACATTTTCCAAACATTCTGCAAGACTGTGCTCCTTTCTTTTAATACCTGCAATGGATGCTACCTAATCCTGATACTTGGTTCTTTGTCCTCTGTCATGCTGTTTTTATCCTCTGTAAAACATTTCAGTGTGATTTGTCGGGCACAGCTGCTTTGCTTTGTGGTATTATTCAGTTGTTCCTTAGTAAACGCAAAGTAGCAAAACTCGTTTAATACTTCAGTCTTTTCATCCTTGCCGTGTTCCAGTCCTGTTTCTTCTCAAAACTTACAACAGGGACCCATGTAATTCTCATCAGATTGTACTAAAAACATTTTCTCCCTCTCTCTGCTGAATCCATATTTATTTTTGCTATCTGTACTCCTAAAAGAAGAAAAAAAGAGAGGGAAAAGAAAGAAAGGACTCTTGAAAAATTAAAAATAAGGAGCCTTGGTAAGGAATACAAAAGTGACAATTTACACTAACAAGTTAATAACCATATTTAAAGCCTGTGGCACATGTTATGTAGAATAGTTAAGGTCAAGTGTGACTCAAATAAGTTCATTTCAAATTCTTTCTTCTCTTATTTGAAGACAAGATAAATGCAAAGTGCTCTGCATAACCAGTCATGGTCACAGAAATCCCTGATTTCTGCTGCTGTATGACAAATGCTGCTGTCATCCTGTCATGCTTTCTTATCAGCATAAGTCATTTTCTCATACAGCTAAGTCTAACTATACAACCCAAAAGAAAGCCATGAACCCTTAGGATTAGTTGCTTCACAGATCCAGCCTTTCTTTTGAATATTATCCTGGGATTTTACGGTTAACAGAATGTCAGACATCATCTTTTGGGCTTGTAGTACACTGCTTAAAGTGCTGATGCAAGGTTTTTGCCTCCCTGTCTTTTGGGTTTATTATTAGACTTTTCAACATTATTCTTTAAATCTAATTAAATCTAGCTTATTTGCATATTACAAGTTCACAACTTTCACACAAACATACACAGGCCTGTGGTGTCATAATTTTTATGGATCTACACTTCAGGGTCATACCTCTCAACTGTACAGATTTTCGCAGAATGTCCAGATTTTTGCCTTATATTTTTGGTTAGTTTTTTATAAAACTGTGGTTTTCTGATAAATTAATGGAAAATCATTAAAGACTGAATTTAGAAAATAATGACAGACATTTGAATTTCAGACTTTATACCCTTCAGAAAATTCATGCTAATGCAAAACCTGTTATTTTATCAGCTTTCCAAGTTTGTGAGAGCAATATTAAAAATTGTCCCTATTTTATTTATAACTTTGTACAGAATTCCTGCTCTAAGAGGTTGAGAGGTATGTTCAGGGTTACAGAAATTCACCCCGGCAGTAACCATCCAGATGAAAGACAAATTCAGCTAATGGACCAAAAACTACAAATACAACAAGCAGTTTGTGGCCACTTGTCCTACTGCTTTAACTGATATATTTGTGATAACGTATCTCTTTAAATGTTATCCCCTTGTTGTTATGTTAAATTTATAACAGTTCAGAAATCAACCTTTAGTGTCCCTCGCCCATCTTATACTGTGACATTTCTGAAATTATTTCTCAGTACTTTAAACAGACAAAAAAAATCTAGTCACTAGTCACCCCCTCCATATGCTTCATAATGGTTTGCACCACATAAAGTTCAGCAATTCTACATGTTCTTTAATTCCAAAACCATTCTTTATGTCTTCCAGCTTCAACATTATGTTTATTGTGGGGTATTTTTTTAACATATTTTGCTGTACTTCCCATGGACACTCTCCTTCTACAATCAGCACTCACTCTGCCCTTTAAAATAGAGACCTGGCCCAAAATAGGCTACATACTGCCATCTCTACAGTTACTGACTTTACTTTGAAGAATTTTTAAATAAACATTTGCAGGTTTTAACTAATGGGTCTCAGTTTTAATGCTGCTTTAATTCTAATATGTTAATTTAAACCAGAAGAATTATTTGCATTTATACATATTGCCATTGCATTTCTTTTTTGTCTAACAGTTGATGTACTTGCATTATAAGCATGCATGGTCCATAGTGGCCCCAATGTTTAGTTAACATATTTTTCTACTACTATAGGGACAAAAAGTAGATATACATGTAATTCAACAGGTGTGGTCTACTTGGCCACCTATGACAGTTGGAAGGCATTCTACATAGGTGAGACATATCACAAACTGTCAGAATGAATCTATGAAGATGTCCTGGCATGGAAACAGAAGGACAGAAAGACAAGAAAAATGCTTTGGCAAAGCATTTTTCACAATGTAAAACATTTAGGAAATTTGACTGAACACATGATTTTGGAAAGTACGGGCAACTACATCTGGATTAAAACTGAAAATAGCTTTCTGTATAGTGTTTTTGCTTATTTTTCCAAACTACTATTTTTGCACATTGCTTTAAAGAAGAGTTTAATTAATTATTCAACAGCTATGCATTTATTTGTTTAAAGCACACAATGTGGTCATATAGGGAAGGTTATTTAAGCTCCTACATGAGCATTTTGCTTTTGTCCTGATGAGGTATCTGTAATTTTAATAGGTTGAAAGTGCTCAATAAAAGATACAATTTTACTACTGGGATTGTTTTTGTTGGTGTTTGTTGAATTACATTTTGGAATAGCAGTTTATGTTTTTTCCTTTTACCCATATGCATCAAAAATAACTTTTGGTTTGCCATAAACACTGGGATACACCACTGATGGCAATCTATGTACCCTTTTTTTCTCCCCAGCAATATCTTAAAAAAGCGACATTCCATTTCACCATTTTATTTTTCATGAATTTAGGGAAGTCAGAATCTTACTTTTATAACTCCACACATTCACAGACTGAGTCTTGTTGCTTTTCCAACTGGATAACCAGCTTCTATTTATTTCTTTAACACTTGTTTACCAGAAAAGTCTGACTGGGACAGAACCCATTTTCATTGGAGGCCTGTAGATAAATGATGTCCTTACATTCATTGCTGCATTATTCATCACTTAATGGATTCCCTGCCATGGAAGCCCATCATCCAGCCACTCTACCAAAGTCTACCATTGCTTTAAGGTATGCTGAAGTGGGATTGTGCCCAGGTCTCTGATACCCATAAGATATACTATGAATTATTGCAGATGGAATCTCCTAAACTTGTGGCTATTCCTCCTGTTTTGGCTGCTTTACTGGATGTTTTTTCCAATGCCTCTAAAGCACCTGATTCTTGGTCACTTGCTCTCAAGAAGTCTGATAGGTTTTATAGGGTGTCTGAGGATTGTTCCTTTTTGTTCAAATGTCTTGCTGATGACCCCTCTGTGGTGCTTGTAGTCTTTGATAAGGCATCTCATTTGCTTCCTTCGTCCATGTTGGTGTCTTTTGACAAGGACTGCAGAACCATGGACAGGCTGGGTAAGACGGTTTATTCTTTTGCTACCATAGCTTTTAGGGCAATTAATTATCAGACCCATATATCTAGGTATGTGTTGGCTCTTCTTTCTCAGGCTTGTCAGCTTTTTTCTGAGCTTCCAGATGCTGACAGTAAATCTTCTGCTCTTTCCTTGTTTGGAACTTTCTCTCAGGTAGTTCCTCATTCTATCACATGTAGTTATGATGCAGCAGATGCCTCTTCTAGGGCTGCTGCTTCTGGTTCAGTGATGAGGAGGTATTCTTGGCTTAGGTATTAAGGCTAAGTTGATGGATGCTCCTCTGGATAATAAACATTTGTTTGGGCAAGCGGAAAGTTTCTTCAGGACAAAGGGAAGGCCTTACAGGAGCTTAAACATGTTTGTTTCTCCTGTGGCTAAATTTCAGAGAAACTACCCTTCTAAGCCAACCTTTGTTTGTAGGCAATCTTGCCCTCCTGCTAAAGGTAAAAAGGGTGGTAAACTGGCTCCTCTTGCTAAGGCCACTCAGACTGCAGGGATTCAAAAGCCTTCCTATCCTGACAAAGCAGGTGCTGTCTGACTATCTGCCTGTTCCCAGCCACATTCCTCTTTCTCTTCACCTTTCTCTTTCTCTTCCTATTTAGCTTTGAATCACCCAGGATTTTTGGGTTCTGTCAGTCATTTGTCAGCAGCACTTCATGGTGTGGCTATCTCGCCCTCATTTTATGGGCATCCCTCGGCCATCTTGGGAACAGCTTCCTTTCTTCCCAGAGGTTCTTTCAGATCTCTTGTCTCAGGGTACTATTCAAGAGGTGCCTGTGTCCTGAAGGGGGAAGGGGTTTTATTCAAGAACATTTCTAGTGCCCAGAAAAGAGGGTACAGTACTTGGAGACTGATTTTAGACCTCTCTCATCTAAACACTTTTCTGAAGGTGCCTTCCTTTCAGATGTTGTCTCTTCAGACTCTGTTTCTTCTCTTGCTCCCTCAGGCCTCTCTGGTGTTTCTGGATCTCAAGGATGCTTATCTCCATATTCTGATCCATCCTCTTTTCAGGAAGTTTTTGCATTTTTCTGTTGCTTCCTGGCATTTTCAGTTCTGTGCTTCCCCCTTTGGCCTTTCTACTGCCCCCAAGGGTGTTTGTCAAATATCTTGTTCCTGTGATTGCTTTTTGCAGGCTTCAAGGAATCCAAATATTTCCTTACTTGGACAGCCTGCTGATTCAGGCATCTTCTCCAGAGGTCCTTTTGCAAAATCTTCATCTTACCATTTCTCTTCTTCTGAGCCTGGGGTTCATGACAAACTTCAAAAAGTCTTCTCTGACATCTTCTTGGGATCATCTCTTTCTGGGTTGCAGGATTTAGATGATGACAATGCTGGAATCCCTGCCTCCTTCAAAGGCCTTAACTCCCATTTCTTTATTTCAAACTCTTCTTCCCCAGGGCTCAATTACAGCCAGGGAATTTCTGAGAGCTCTGGGTTTCATGACTCCCACCATTATGATGCTCCCTCTGGCTAATCTCCACATGAGGAAGTTCCAGTGGTTTCTGAAGTAGGTGTTGCTTCGACATGTGCATCCTCTAGACTTTACAGTTCCTGTTCTCCTTTGTCTCAAGAGGGAACTTCTGTGGTGGATTCAGCAGTTGTTTCTGAATCAAGGCTCCATTTGCATCCCCCTCTTCCCTCTCAGGATCTGTTCACAGACGAATCAGATGTGGGATGGGGAGCAATGTTAGACTTCCTGAATGTACAGGGAGTGTGGTCACCTTGTTAGCAGAAGGAGTACATCAACTTCAAAGAGATTGAGAGCTCTTGTGCTGGCTCTTCAGGCCTTTCATCATCTCTTCTCTCCAGGGCCTCTCAAGGTATTCACAGACAACACCACAGTGATGTGGTATATCAACAAACAGATGGGAACAAGATCTTACCTTCTTTGCCAGCTGGCACTTCTGGTATGGGAACTGGCTGTCAAGTATCAAGTGACTCTTCAGGAAGTTTATATTCCTTCAGATCAGAACATTTTGGCAAACACTCTGAGCAGGTTCTTCACTCAATCCCATGAATGGATGCCTCACAGTATGTGTTTCTGGACATTATTCACCAGTGGGGTACTCCTCAAGTAGATCTCTTTGCCTCCTCTTTGAACGGACAGCTTCCTCTGTTTTGTGCCAGAGTCCCAGGTCCTCTGGTGTAGAAGGTGGACACCCACTTATTTTCTTGGAGGGGGATGTTTCTTTACGTATATCCTCCCCTTCCTCTCATTCTGAAAGTCCTGTTCAAGATTCAACAAGATGATCCCAAAAATGTTGTTGGTGACTGCCTTTTGGCTGCAACACCACTGGTTCCCTCTACTTCTGCACCTAGCCAAGGCGAATCATCACAAGTTAACAGACAGGGTGGATCTACTCACACAAGACAAGGTATCTCTCATCCATCCTCCCTGCCTATGCTTCAACTGACACCTTGGGTGATAGGGTTTTGATTCCTCATAGACACCTTTTTTCTGAGGACATGCTGCAGGTCCTACAGGAGGCAAGAAAACATATTACTAGGAAATCCTACTTATCTAAATGGAAGTGATTTTCTATTTGGTGTTTCTTTTGTAACCTGGATTCACTTACTGTGGATGTTCCTTTGGTTCTCTCTTATTTGTGTGAGTTGGCCAATGCTGGTTTGGCCTATTCTTATATTAAGGCCTACTTAGCTCTTTCTGCTTGTCTGCCTTTATCTCCTCCTTTAGCTTCTAAATTAGGCTAAGCAATTTCTTAAAGGCATCCTTAATATTAGACCTCCCAGGAAGCCTGTTCCTCCTCCCTGGGATCTTAATTTTGTTCTGGAGAAATTGACTCAGGCTCCTTTTGAGCCTGCTGTTTCAGCTTCCCTGCAACATTGCTCTTGGAAGACAGTTCTTTTATTTTGTTAGGTCTTACTTCTGCCAGACAGGTGTCTGAGTTGCAAGCCCTTATGGCTTGTCCACCTTTTTTGATATTCCATGAGGACAGGGTGTCCTTGCGTACTTATCCTTCTTTTATGCCTAAGGTGGTTAACAAGTGGTCACTTAACCAGTCTATTAATTTGCCTACTTTTTTCTTCCCTCTGCAATATGACAGTGAGAGGGGGCTGCATACTTTAGATGTGCATAGACAGCTCATATTTTAAATGGATAAGAGTAAAGCTATCAGAAAATCTGATCAGTTGTTTGTTTCCTTTCATCCTAGGTCTTTAGGATTGGCTGTTTCCAAGCAAACTATTTCTACTTGGATTTCAAAGGCTATTTCTTTTTGTTACACTTTTCCTGACAAGAATCTTCCTTCTTCTGAAAAGGCTCATTCTGCTAAAACTGCTTAGACACTAATTCTATTCTTGAAGCAGCTACCTGGATTTCTGTGCATACCTTTACTAAACATTACCAGTTGGACGGTTTCTCCAGAACTAGAGCTGGTTTTGCTGATGCCATTCTTCGTGGCTTCTTAGAGGGCTCTACTGCTGCTTCCTCCTCCCAAGTGTCTTCCTGAGTATTGGCACTCTCCCATAAGTGATGAATACTGCAGTGGTGAATGTAAGGACATAATACAATTGTGTAAAGTCTTCCCATAATTGTAGATGTCCTTTTCTTCACCACTGCAGTATTCACTCCCTCCCTCCATCCCCCTAGTTTTTTTCCTTCCTGGATGTGCAGATTCTCTTTGGTTTTCCTTGGACTGGTGTTCCTACTGGGGAAATCACTTCTGACGATGGTAGACCTGAACATCACCTTTATGCCCTACGCTACATGAGGAGCATTTGGATGACATTCATCATGCCTTAAAGCAATGGTAGGCTTTGGTAGACTGGCCAGATGATGATCTTCCATGGCAGGGAATCCCACAAATGATGAATATTGCAGTAGTAGAGGCCAGGACATCTTGCATGATATTAACAATACATAATTTCTTCCTTATCCTCAATAGTCCATTCTGTCATCTTTATAGCTCATTTGACTTGTCAGTTTGAGTGTTTTTTGTGGACTACTACTTTCTTCTACAACAGGGGTGTCATCCCCCCCGAGACAGGCCTAACCCCATTGTAAGAATTTTTCCGTGTCTTGAGGATTCTATACTGTCATTTTTTTCAAGTCCTGGCACCAGTGCACACACCAGGATTGGGCACTTTTTTAATCCTGGGTCTTGTGCACCCAACCATCTTTTTTACTTTTTAACCTACCTTTCTAGATATAGTCTATATATCAATATTGTCTTGGTGAGATTTTGTGAAAATAGAGTCCACCATGTGAAGGTACTCACCAAGACCTGAGGATAAATTCAGTTCCAACAATACTACTCTCATTTTCTTGCTGATATCACCATCTCTCTCCATTTGGACCACTGTGTAAGGACAATAATGTTTACTGATGTGTACACCAATATACTAGACTACACTTTTTTTCTTAGTCATAAAATATACTACACTACATATATTTTGTTATATTATATTATATTATATTATATCAGGTACCTTGCATTACAGTACACTTATCATTTTTAAATCAGTTCTTTACTGAGTGATCATCTCAGGATGCATTTAGATTAAATCAGACATTTATTCATATTCAGTAAACATTTCAATTAATACATATTTTTATTCTTTACTTTTATGATCAGTTCTCAAGCTGTCCTCATATCTGGCTACTTTTTCAATGGTATTCCAGATTACAGCTTTGGTGGCTCAGATACTGGAGAAGTCGTTGTAGTATCTTCTTTTTTCCCACCTGTTTCTCTTCCACTGTCTTCTGACCATTAGTGCTCACTTGTTCAATTGGACCATTCATGTTCCTTTTACTTGGGGAAATAGCCAACAGAGAGGGACTGTCATTTAGGCATACCTCAATATATTTTACTGTAGTCAAAACACCCTGCCCTGCCCTTTGGCAGCTGACAAGAGTGACCACGCAATGTTCCCACCTAAGGGAATATGTCAATTCACACTCATACATAGGAAACAACACCCTTGCCAAAGAAGCATGGCAGCACCTGAATGCAGTTGTGGCTGTATGCTATTTTCTCAATCTCGGTAGTATCTGATTATTCATCCCTCTTAACCACCTCCCTTTCCTAGGATGTACAAAGTGTATGCTGCTAACGTCATCCTCTCTGACAGCTCTTCCAGTACTTGAATCAACTAATCAAACTTGGGTTGTCTAGGTTATAAATTAGTTCCATCCTGATACACTATGAAACTGGTGTGCAACAGTTGTAGCTTGTTTATGAAACTATTTATTTTCTCACATGTAATTTGATCTAATGCATCTTTTCCTCTTTGTTAATTTTCAGGTTGTATCCAACTCTAGGGAAAAGACATTCTTGTTTTGTCAGGATGCCTCTGATTTTTGTTTTTTGTTTTTGCTTGATGTGTTACTATGGGTTTAGATTGTTCATCCTGCAGGACTGCTGTATTCTCGCTCTTTCTGTTCTCTGCAATTCTGAGAGTCCTCTGGAGTGCTTGCCATAGTCATATGTCTGCCTTTCCTGATTTCTTTCTAGCATCTCTATTACCTTGCTTTAATTAGCAGACATTATTAATATTGTTGACATCAGTAATTTACTTTTCAGTTTTCTTCCCATTTATAACAAAGCTGGTCAAAGTTTGCAGGATAGTATTTCTATATCTAACTTGATGAACTAGTAATAGCTGACTATATTTGAAATCTGCTAGATGACAGACATAATACATTTGTCAGTTATGTTATTAACTATTTCCTTTGGATAAACGTAGATACTATTATTGTGGACTAATTCCTAACATTGCTGAATACTACTTCTTAACTTCATGATATAATTAAAGAAGAAAATATTGCCATGTTTGCCTCAGTGGTTATTTTAAGTTCATATTCAACTTTGAACCTCCTGCTTGCACCCTTAAACTCTTTGGCAGTTTGCTTAAGTGTGCTCTGAAAGTGGGTAGAAGAGATCCCATTATAAACATTATGCATTTTCTTTTTATTTTCATGTAGCTTCCTTATATGGGTATTCCACCTAAGGGGCTTTTTTATTTAATTTCCCATTATGTTTTATGCAGATAGGGATTGTATCATCAGTGCAGTCATTAAAGTGAGTGCAGAGGTCAGAGGCTTAAGTGGTATCTTTACCAATATGGTTTGTCAGGTAAGGATTTATTTAGGTCGCTAAGTTAACTAAGTTTGCTTATGAGAATTTTCTGAACACTGAGATATTTGGAGGTAAAGTACTACCTTTTTTTATTTTGTTATTAATTTAACATATTTAAAATATATATGCAAAAAGGAAGACATACAACATCACATACTGTTATACAATGTTAGGAATACATTGAATCATCAAGGTAATCTTATACAATTAACACATTAAGAGTCTTGGTATTTCAATATCAACATTTCAAGGCTATCCCAGTAACTGAAAGTCTTAGTATAATTTATAGATCTTTTTCTGATCATTTCTTTTTCAGTTTTACATAGTATTGCTGATAAATTTTAAACTTCTTTGAATGTAGAAACTAAATTCAATTTCCAATTTTTGTAATAACTTTTCTAGCTACCACCAGTAAACTCCAGAAGATATTTTGTTGTTTGGCTTTTACAGATAAAGGGTGTGGACCATTCATTAATATTATTGATCTAGTTTAAGAACATTTGTCAGACAACAACCCCATTAAACATACTTATCTCTTCCTAATATGCATTTAATTTTTCCACATTCCACAAAGATGTGCATCAAATCAGGTTTTACAACTTTACTACATCTTCAAAACCAAATAAGTCATTTTACTAAACTTTATAGGGAGTAATAAGCATTCTATGTATATATTTCTACATCAAAACTTCCCAGTATAAACTTGAAGAAATTTGACTAACTGATTTAAGTAGCAACATTTTATTCTTACCATCTATTGAGTCACCCAGTCCACTACTATCTAAAAGGTTCCATCATTTTGCATCAAAATTATTATTATTTATAATTTAACTTATATAACTTGTACAAACTTCCTTTGCAGGCCAACTTACCTTCAATGATAATATTAATATATTCATATAATGGGTAAATAGTTTTCTGTCTCTCTTCACTCACATAATCTATACATTAACTTAATTTCTTACTGATGGATAATATTAACTGGTTAACAGGTTCATCCAACTTACAATCTTTCATTAAATATTCTGGAGACTTAGCTTTTCCTTTTTCAAAGCAATCAGACCATAATACTAATTCATTCTGTTTTAATAAATTCATTTTAACATTGTTCTGAGTTTCCTTAAATCTAGAGGTGTGCACAATGGGAAAGCACAAACATTTCCACTTTGATATTAATGGAGTTTTAAAAACATATTTCTTAACTGTTTTAAGAATCAATTTCCTATATGCAGAGCACCAGTATTGAAATTAATTTCCTTCTTAGGTAAATTTTATTAACCAGATGAAATGATTTTACATATATATAATTTATCATATTTGATAAACTTATAAAGATTTAGTATAATCTGCTTCTGAATGGTTTTCCATTGACTAGTGTAGGTTGAGTCTATCCACAGTATAACAGAGTTAACTATTTGCAGCAATAGAATAAGATTCTACATCTGGGAAGCTAATACCACTGTGCTCCCATAATCTTATATGATTTCTATAAGCAATTGTTGGCTTTTTTTAGGATTATACTATAAGAATGGAGTTAACATTTTTTCCATGTTCTTTAAACGTTTGTCAGGTATTAATGCAAATGATATATATATATATATATATATATATATATATATATATATATAATCTTGGAGAATATAATCATTTTAATAAGTACCAATCTATCCTCAAAAGTGGAAAAAAAGCATTCAATTTTTAATAAGAAGTAACACCTCCTCAGTTATTGTTTCAAAATTATTATTAATAATCTTACTCACATCTTGATAGATTTGTATTCCTAAATATTTTACTTCTTTCCCTTCCCAATTATATTTATATTTATCTTTAAACTTACTCTCTAGTAATTGATTTAATACTAAAGTTTCAATTTTATTATAATTAAATTTCAGCAATGCTTCTAAATTGTTTTCAATTTCCTCATTTATTTTTTCAATTGAATAATTTAAATCTCCTATAGTTAGTAAAATATCATCTGCAAAAAGCTGTATTTTAGATTGAAAATCCTTATTAATTGAGACTATCATTTTTTTCATTGCTTCTTATATTATTAGCTAAGGGTTCAATAACTAATGCAAATAGTAGAGGGGACAAGGGACACCTTTGATTTGTCATTTGTTTAGAGGGAATCTTTGAGAAATGTAAAACCCAATTTTAACATATGATTTGGAGTCTCTGCACAGGTTTCTAATATTCCAATAAATTGTTCTGGAAATGCAAATGTTTCTAAAGTTTTAAAGTAGCTCCAATCTACAGAATCAAAAGCTGTCTTGACATCTAAGCTAATTAGAGCCCAATTTTTTGTTCATTCCTTTTGCTAAGTCTAAGATAGTCACTACCCTTTTTAGATTATCATACATTAATATATAAATCCTGTTTGATCTTTATTGATTAATATATCAACAATATATCTTAATCTTCTACTGAGGATGGAAGTAAATATTTTATAGTCTACATTTAATAATGACATAGGTTTAAATGAGGAAATTGACTTATTATCCTTTCCTTGTTTAAGTACAGGAGATAATACAGAAAATGTCCACGATGGAGGAATTATTTTGTCACATTGAATTATCTTGAAAAAGGCACTCAGTAATTCTAAAATATTTAATGGTAGCAGACTATATTATCCCATGCTTAAAGCATCTAACCCTAGAGCTTTACCATGTTTTCCTTTTTTTGAAGCTTCTTTAACTTCTTTTATGGTAATAAGCTTATTAAACATATATATTTGTTGGTAATTAAGTTTATTGGTAACATTTTTCTTTAAATACTTGGCAATTTTGTAATCAGCAGAATTGGTATTTGTATATGTATTAAGAATTTTTTAAACTATTAAGCATTTCCTCTATGTCTGAAGTAAGCTTATTAGTGTGAAGATTTCAGATATTGATTTGTGCCTTTTTGCTTAACATCATACTTCTATTGGCTGATATATGTAGAGTTTTTAAGTCATCACATAACTGTGTATTTTTTTCTAAAGTTATCTCTACTTTATGTGTTAACACTGTTTGATATGTTGTCATTATTTTTTAATGACTGTAGTATTTTTTAATTTCTTTGTTTGCTGTTCAAACCTTGCTTTGTGTATTTCATCTTGTATTTCTAACAACTCTTTATCCCACTCTTTCATTTTATTACTAGCCCATCTTCCCATTCTATATTTAATATGCATTTTAAAGAGCCCCATAGTATAGCTTTACCAAACTGACCATTATCATTGAAAGATAAAAAAAATATATTGATTTGTTCCTTAAAGTAGCTAAGCATTAGTAGGCAATCCTATGTAAATGAGTGTTAGGATAGTGAATTGCACTTTTACATAGTAAATGAGCAGAATCCCTGGAGTGTAGGAGTAGGATAAGGGGGAGTAACAGAGTAAGAGATAGGTGACATAACAGGGGAGTATGTATGAAAGAAATGCAGCTCAGTGGAGCAGAGTGGCATGTGAAAGCTGTCAGTCACACATCATGGAAAGAGGTGTGTCAAGACGTAGACATGGGAAAACCAAGAAATGGAAGGTGTACACTGTGGATAATACCAAAGTTTCTTGCTGGCCGTGCATGCACGCGTGTGCACGCTCGGAGGCCCGAGTAAGATAGGGTGCACGCATGTAAGTGCGAGTGAGTGCGTTTCAGCTGGAGTAAGCATGTAGAAGCTTGTTTAAAGACCTGTTAGCTCATTTGTGCTGGTGTACGCACGTTTAAACCCGAATAAGCAAATTTTAGTCTGTCTAAGCATGTGTGTGTGCGTGTTAGCTGCTGTGAGCGTGTTTGCGCTTGTTTGCGTGTCACCCCCCCCTGAGGAAACAGAAAGGAAAAAGGAAGCAGAAGAAATTGTAGGAAGCTACCAGGGAATACTAGCAGAGGTAACAGGTGAAAACAATCAGAAGCAGGCAATTACACAGGCAGAACAGTAGCCCAGCCCAGCACTTAAAACTCTGCAAACAACAGTGCAGTATGTTTCTCTCAAGAGACACTGCAACACTGGAGTAAGCTATTAGAAGTGAAAACTGAAAAAGCCTCACTCAGACAAAAAATGCTAGGGGCTGCCATAGCTGTTATAAGGCGACATATGCAACATGCTGAGGGTGGTGACAATGCAAATGCTGCCAGACAACCCACAGTGAGGAGACGGAGAAGAGTGTACAGGCCCAGGGTCACCTACCAGGGGTTACATGAGCTGGAGATAGTGGAGCGCTATAGAGTGGACAGAGACCTCCTACAGCAAATTGTTGAGCTGTGCAGGCCACGCCTCACACACAGAACCAACAGAGGGGAACCCATCCCAGTGGAAACCAAGGTATGTGTTGGCCTAAGAATACTAGCAATAGGTACCTTCCAGAGACCAACTGGTGATATGATGAGGATATCACAGGCATCAGCATCCAGGGTACTGCACCAGTTCCTGGATGCCATGTCAGCACATGCCGGTGATTATGTATATTTCCCCAATTCCCGTGAGGTATTGGCCAGCAATATGCGTCTCTTCCAGCAAATAGCGGAATACCCTGAGGTAGTGGGTACAACAGACTGCACGCACATATGCATCAAAGCACCAGCCGGTGAGCGGGGTAGGGTCTACTTCAACCTCAAGGGCTTCCCCTCCATCAACTGCCAGGTCATGTGTGATGCCCAGGGCATAATACTGAATGTGTGTGCTGGCTACCCTGGAAGCTACCATGATTCCCATATCTGGCATCTGACACAGCTGTACCAGACATTTGCCAATGGGGACATCCCACATGGTCACCTACTGGGGGATGCTGGCTATGCACTGGAGCTGTGGCTGATGACACCCATCAGAAACACACACACACCTGAACAGGAACGCCATAATGAGGCACATGCACAAACATGTAATGTAATAGAGCGTGTGTTTGGGCTGCTCAAGTCACAGTTCTGGTGCCTGGATACATCTGGTGGAGCCTTGCAGTACTCACCAACTACATGTACCCAAATTGTCATGGTATGTGCTATGCTACATAATATGATTCTGTGAAAACAGCTGCAGCAGGACCAGCATAGGCCCGGGCCAAGCAGCCCCCCACCATTGCCAAGGCCATCACAGGCAGAGCGTGACTAGGAGGAGGAGCAACCTGAGCCTTCC
Organism: Protopterus annectens; assembly: GCF_019279795.1. Classification (NCBI taxonomy): domain Eukaryota; kingdom Metazoa; phylum Chordata; order Ceratodontiformes; family Protopteridae; genus Protopterus; species Protopterus annectens. The sequence continues at coordinate 15,407,967 of NC_056731.1, forward strand.
CCAGTAGGCAGAAGGAGGCATGCCCAGTATGCCTTGGCCTTGGCAAAGAGGCAACGCATAGCACATACACTGGCTCAGTAGGAACCCTGGAAATGATACTTCTCTCTGACTCACACATATAGTAAAAGGGATGCCTAAGTTGACACAACCTGCTTTCAAACATGTACAGGGAGTGTAGTATGTGCATCCAACATAGGCAGCCCTGCAGCACCACCTGAGGCATGATTGCCATGTGTTAAGCAATGTAACACCATGTAGTATATGCAAACTTGATGACCCTGACTAACATACTACCCTCACCAAGCATGATGCCACAATATGAAGACAAGATGATCAATTACAACAATTGGCTTAAGTATTGGTGTTAGTCAAAGGGGATCCAATGCCTGTCAGCCTGGGATGACATGCTGAGCAAGACATGATGCTCCACCCGCTAGGGATGGCCTGCACCTATGACCCCTGGCCTTTTGGATACTGGCAAAGCCTGTTGTCACCCCCATAGTGCCTTGAATAGGTAAGGCTCAAAACACAAACCCACCTCCATAGGTATCACAAGGGATAAGAAACTAGACGTAATGCTACCCAATGCCAGAAGTCTAAACTGCAAGATGCATGCAGTCCAAACTCTCCTCAGCATGGAGAATGTTGATATCTGTGCAGTAACAGAAACCTGGTTCAAGGCTCACAAGAGCACCCTAACGCTACCAGGTTACACCTCATACCATGCTTTACAGCCCCAAAACATGGAACAAACTACAAAAGGAGGGTGACTATCAATAATTGTCAAGGATAACCACACCCCCAGGTTGGTGCCACAGCAAGAAGCAGCACAGACTATCCATGGGCAAGTAACAATGGCTAAAACCGCCTCCCAGTTTGCAGCCTGCTACAGACCACCCTCCTAAATCCAGGAACCGCACTTGGCCTACTTAAGAACACATGAAAATATGAAGGTCTCTCCAAACAACATTATATTGGGTGACTGCAACTACCCAAACATAGACTGGGAGCATTATTCTAGCTCCAACACCCTAGGGCAAAGGTTCCTAGAATTCATAAACCAAAATGCTATGGAACAACTTACCACTCCCACAAGAGGGGTAAGCATACTGGATGTGATAATCACCAACATGGGGACTCTATGCCCAAGATGAGAAGTGTATCCCTCACTGGTAAGATCAGACCATAGAGTAATCTCACTGGATATTCACATCCGACCCCAGTCCCTGGCCAGAAAACCACAGTGAAAAACATGTGTAAGGCAAATTTTGCACTCCTCCAAACTGAGGTGGAATCCATTAAAGCCCTTGTGCCTGTGGAAAATATGGCCCAGACCTCAGAACCCTTTATAAATGCATTCTATGAACACCTTCAGGAATGCATGGATTATGCAATCCCAAATAAAACCAAGACCCAATCCTCCAAACACAGACATCTGGCTTGGTGGACCACAGCCATTACCAAACCATGCAAGAGAAGGAGGAAGCTACTACATGATAGAGCAAAACCCAAAAAGGGAAGTCATCTCTGATCAGTATTATGACAAAAAACTATGGCCACGCATAAAATCCTCTAAGGCCAGCTACAAGATAAAAATTGCACAGGACACTAAGGATAATCACAAGGCTTTCTTAACTGATGGTAGAAACCTGGGTGGGAATTCACAGATATGCTCAGAATTAGTCCAAAATGACAAACAATACACCAAACCCACACACATTGCCAACACCCAACTTGACAGGTTCAGTGCAAAATCCCCCCCCCCCCCACCAAAAGGCCAAATATCTATCCCAGCAGAGTGCTGTCCCCCTGACATTGCAGATGCTCAGGTAACAGCCAGTGTCTCCAAAGCAAAACACACAGCATCAATGGGACCAGATGGTGTCCTGGGCTGTGTCCAACATGAACTCCAAGAAGAACTGAACACCAAATAAAACTACTGCTCAATCTCAGCCTTACCACAGGATATGTACCCAAACAGCAGTATACAGCAACAGTGGTCCCTCTCCACAAAGGTGGTGACTGAATGGATACTGCAAACTATCACCCCAGAATCCTGACTAGCTTGGTCTGCAAAGCTATGGAAAGGATCATCATGGACCTCAGAAATAAAGATATTGGGGACCTACAGACACTGGACCCTACCCAGTGTGGCTTTCTTAAGGGCAGATCCTGCCCCTTAAACCTGGTTGACTCATTTGAAACAGTCACCAAGGCCATTGATGAGGGGAAGGTGGTCCACACAGCCTATCTGGACCTTGCAAAAGCCTTCCATACAATACCCCACTTGTTCATTATAGATAAGCTCACCAGCTTAAATATAAACCCCTATGTCAGTAGATGGGTTGCAAACCAGCTCAAGGACAGAACTGACATGGTCAGAAATGCTGCAGCCATGTCAGACTCCAAACCAGCTACAACTGGCATCCCACAAGGCTCAGTCCTGGGGCCTCCCATGTGTGGTACATATTTCTCAGAGGTACAGGCCAACATGGAAGGACTGTGTCTGAACAAGTTTGCAGATGACTACAAACTGGGTGCCATATCTGACCCTCCAGCTGACACAAGCATCCTACAAAAGGGCCTCATAGAAACAGACAACTGGTGCCAGAGCCATGTCATCAAGCTAAATGCAGAAAAGTGTATAGTCATCCCCTTTGGAAAAACAGTAAGTGCCCACCAATTACCACATAGGTGTTAACTCATTAAGTACTTTAGAAGTAATAAGAGACCTGGGGACACAAGCTGATAAAAATCTTGCATTTGACAACCATGTGGCCATAGTGGTTAGAGAAACATTTCATATACCCACCTAATCATGAAGGTATTCAAATCTAGATCAGGGGAGGTCATCGTGCCTCTTCAGTCATCCTTCATCAGGCTGACAATTGAGTACAATGGCCCTTGTGGGATGTACCTTAGCAGACATCTCCAGCAACTGGAAAGACCCCAAAAGTACCTCACCAGGAGGATCAAAGGGCTGTAACAGATGCCATGTGTTGCCTGATTAAACAAACTGCAGCTCCACACAGTGGCATACTGCCTGCCCAGAGGTGATCTGTGCTTGATGTATAAAGCCATGTCCAAGCTGGAATCAATGCACATGCTGCACCTTGTAAAATCTGAATGCCATTGAGCTATGCACATGAGAGACCTGAACCTCATCACTGATATAAATAGGACATGCTGTAGTGATTGATCCATAACCCAGAAGCTCCCTCCACTCTTGAGTAAACTCCCAGTCCAGGTTAGCCAGAGAGTCCCTCATTGACTCTCTTCAAGAGGAATCTTGATGAGTGGATGGGAGATTGCAGGTTTACCCTGGGTATCACTTTTATGTCACGGTTAGACAGAGGCACAGTATACTAACCTTGAAAAATGTCATGGCAAACTCCAGTTAAAATGTGTGTTGAAGGACAAACACACTCTCTGACTAGGATTAGAAATGGCCTAGGGCACATAGCCTAGTGTTTCTCAATGTCCACTCAAGTTGCGGAATACACTACTAATGTTGAACAAGCCTGGTTTAAGTAGGCCATAGCTGAACAAAATGCAACATGGTCATATTTGCACAACTGGCCCTTAACCAGTCTGGTGTGCTCAGTATGAATATTTAAAGCAGTGATAGGAATGAAACCCAGGATACTGTCCACCACAGTGAAAGGACTGAACCAGCACACTATACAATATTACAGTGTTTGGTCAGTATGGAAGAATGTTGACAAGTGTATGCAAACTATCCCATGGAAACCCTGCAGGCACAGCATAATCCCTGTTGGGTTCAGACACAAAGCAGTTGGGCAGTAAGAACACAACATGACTTCCAACACACAGCTATAAATGTCAAATATTGTTCAAGTTCACACACAACCACAAATGTGGTGGACCTCAGATCTCAACATATGGAAAGGTCACACTGGGCATGCTCACACACTGTGATAAATGAGACATATGTCAGGCAACAAACCATGGAAAGCCTGAACTGGGCATGCTCACACAATTAGGCCATGTCTCAGTATAGCAGTTGGCCACACATATCTGGCATTTGTATGTGTTAAGCCAGGAACCTACCACAATACAGCAATCTGCCCAGTGCACACAGTTAAATGACAACAGAGACTTAAGTAATATAGTGGAACCCTCTCATATTCAAACATCTTCCACAGATACACAAGTTGTTCATAGAAACAGGGAAAGCTATGGCAATAAAGACCTGCAAACAGTTTATCAGCAACAAATATTGTGCATCCGAAACATAAACATATGGGTGTAGAGGTCAATACTAGGTTGTTTGCCCTAGGGAATACATAAGCCTAGCCAGAGTGTATTTGGCGTCTGCCTCCCCAGTACAGTAGCCTACTGTGCCTCTGTAAAGTAGGTCACAGAAGGCACTGTTTAATGCTAGTGTGCTGTGCCTCCGTCAAGCAGGGACACAGTGGAGATCCCAGGGGTTGAATTTGCAATGTCACATCCATGTGGCTGGAGTTTGCTGGAATAGGGTTGGTGAGGGGCTATGTCTAACATTAACTGGGATTCAATTCCAGACTGAGGGGAGCCTTATCTGCAGTTTCTGGACAATTTCACTGTCAAAACTTGCAAGTGATGATTGTGAGGGATTGAAGTGTCTTGCCAATACTGTTCAGAGATGTCCTCCCTCTGTGGGATATTGCTCTGTAATGTATTAGCTCCCTCCTTCTGTTGTACAGCTTATATATGGCTGGTGTAAACCAGACAGGTCTCCTGTTGTGGAGGAGTCATAGGTTCATAGGTTCATACTAGGCTATCTGCCCTGGGGCATTTATAAGCCTAGCCCGATTGTGTTTGGCTTACGCCACCCCTTGATTTGAGTATACTGTGCCCTTTTTAAAGTTTATTTTACTGTGCCTCTGTCTAATAGTGACACGGAAGTAATCCCCGGGACAAACCTACGATCCCCCATCCACTCATCAAGATTCTTCTTGAAGAGAGTCAGTGAGGTGCTCTGCCTAACATGAATTGGAATTCTATTCCAGAGCGAAGGGAGCCTCTGGGTTATGAATCTGTCCCTCCAGCATGTTCTATTTATTTCTGTGCTGAGGTTCAAGTCCCTCAGCGTGGCTCTAAGGGATTTAGATTTACTGAGGTGGAGCATGTCCATTAATTCTGGGTTGGACATAGCTTTATATGTCAGGCATAGATCGCCTCGAAGTAGGCAGTATGTAACTGAGTAGAGCTGGAGTTTTTTTAACCGAACAGCATATGGCATCTGTTTGAGTCCCTTGATCCTCCTGGTGAGGTACTTTTGGGGTCTTTCTAATTGCTGCAGGTGTCGGGTAAGATACATCCCAAAGGGGGCATTGTATTCTATGATGGGCCTGATGAGGGATGAATAAAGGGGCATGATTACCTCTCTTGATCTAGATGTGAATCCTTTCATGATGAGGTGGGCTATGTAGAAGGTCTTTCTAACCACTTTGGCAATGTGGTTGTCAAAGGAGAGATTGCTATCAACTTGGGTCCCCAAATCCCACTTTCTCTGTACTTAATGGGTTACCACCTATGTGGTAATTTGTGGGCACATTGTTTTTGCCAAAGGGTATGACTATACACTTTTTGGCATTTAGCTTTAGACCATGGCTCTGGCACCAGTTATCCGTCTCTGCGAGACCTTTTTGAAGGATGTTTTTGTCAGCTGGAGAGTTGATTATGGTGCCCAGTTTGCAGTCATCTGCGAACTTGGTGAGCCATAGTCCTCCCACATTGGCCTGTACCTCAGAAAAGTAAATACCAAACAAGAGATGTCCCAGGACAGAACCTTGTGGGATGCCACTTGTGACGGGTTTCGAGTGTGACATGGCTCCAGCAACTCTGACTCTGTAGGTTCTGTCTTTGAGCCAGTTTGTGACCCATCTTGTGACATAGGGGTTTATATTTAGGCTGGATAGCTTACCTATGATGCCCGAGTGGGGTATTGTGTCAAATGCCTTTGTGAGGTCCAGATAGGCTGTGTTGACTACCTTCCCTTCATCTATGGCCTTGGTGACTGTTTCGAAGAAGTCGACCAGGTTCAAAAGGCAGGATCTGCCCTTGACAAAGCCAAATTGGGTAGGATCTAGTGTCTGTAGGTCCCCAATGTCTTTGTTTATGAGTTCCATGATGATCCTCTCCATAGTCTTGCAGACTAGGCTAGTCAGGCTTATGAGGCGATAGTTTCCAGGGTATGCAGAGGCACCACCTTTGTGGAGTGGGACCACTGTTGCTGTATGCCATTCTTTGGGCACATATCCTGTAGTGAGGCTGAGATTGTACAGCAGTTTTACTTGAGGGATTAGTTCTTCTTGGAGTTCATGTAGGACGCAACCTGGGACACCATCTGGTCCCATGAAAGCAGTGTTTTTTGCTTTGGAGAAGGCGGCCTTCACCTGAGCATCAGAGATGTTTGGGAGGCTGCAGTCTGCCGGGATAGATACTTGCTCTTTTGGGGGGAGGGGGTGGAGAAGTTTGCACTGAACCTGTCTGCCAGGATATTGGCGATGTCTGTGGGTTCAGTGTATTTTTTGTCACTTAGAATCAACTCAGAACAAGTCTGGGAGTTGCATCCCAGGTTCCTAACATAACTGAAAAAAGCCTTATGATTGTCTTTAGTGTCCTGTGTAATTTTTCTCTCGAAGCTGGCCTTGGAGGATTTTATGAGGGATCGTAATTTTTTGCTAGTACTGATCAGAGATGCCTTCCCTTTTAGGGATTTTGTTCTATCATGTAGTAGCTTCCTCCTTCTGTTGTACAGTTTATTTATGGCTGGGGTCCACCAGACTGGACGCCTGCCTTTGGATGATTGGGTCTTGATTTTGTTTGGGATAGCATGATCCATGCATTCCTGGAGATGTCCGTAGAATGCGTTTATATAGGATTCTGCAGTTTGGGCCATAGTTTCCACTGGCCCTGGGGCCTTGAAGGATTCCACTTCGGTTTTGAGAAGTGTGACGTTCGCTTTTGAGAAGTTTTTCACTGTGGTTTTCTGGGCAGGGGGTGGGGTCGGGATGTGGATATCCAGTGAAATTCATTTATGGTCTGATCTTACCAATGAGGGATATACTTCTGGTATGGAGCATAGAGTCCCCATGTTGGTAATGATCAGGTCTAGTATGTTTTCCCCTCTTGTGGGAGTGGTGACTAGTTGTTCCATAGCATTTGAGTTTATAAATTCCAGGAACCTTTGGGCCAAGGTGCTGGGGCTTGAGTAATGCTCCCAGTCTATGTTTGGGTAGTTGAAGTCGCTCATTATAATGGTGTTCGAAGAGATCTTCATGTTCTCCAATGTTTTCAGGAAAGCCGAGTGGGATTCCTGACTTTGAGAGGGTGGTCTGTAGGATGCTAGAAACTGAAAAGCAGTCTTGCCTACTGTCAGTTTCACATGGATGGTCTCCGATACTTCGTGCAATGCCACTAACCTGGAGGTGTGGATATCCTTGATAAATATGAAAACTCCCCCTCCTTTTGTGGTTCAGTCCGGGTTTTGGGGACGAAAAGCATGATATGAGGTATAACCTGGTAGTACTGAGGTGCTCTCTGGAGCCTTGAACCAGGTTTCTGTCACTGCACAGATATTGATGTTCTCCATACTTAGGAGAGCTTCGAGTGCATGCATCTTGAGGTTAAGACTTCTGGCGTTTAGCAGCATTACCCTTAGTTTCTTGTTCCTTGTGCTGTCTATGGAGGTGGGTTTGACTTTTGAGCCTTGCCTAAAAAAAGGCACTATGGGGGTGGCAAGAGCCTTTGCCAATATCTGAAAGCCCAGGGGTGACAGGTGCAAGCTGTCCCTAGCGAAGCAACATGGCTTGTCGAGCATGTCATCCCAGGCTGACAGTTTTATACCATGCTTCATAAGTCTTGGTTTTATTTGGAATAGCATGATCAATGCAAACCTTCTGGATGCTCATAGAATGCATTTGTAAAGGATTCTGCAGATTGGGCTGTATAATCCTCCAGCATGGGGCCTTTGAAGTATTCCACCCCAGTCTTCACAAGTGCAGTCTGCTTTTGAGAAATACTTTGTTTGCAGTGATTTCCTTGCCTGGGGGTGGGAATGGGATATGGACGTCCAGGGAAAGTTGGTTATGGTCAGATATTAACAATGGTGGTCTACCTCTGGTGTGGGACATAGAGTCCCCATGTTGCTGATGGTCAGGTCCAATATGTATTCCCCCTTGTGGCTGTGGTGACTGGTTCTGCCATAGCACATGGATTCACAAATTGTACTGGCTGTAGGGTGATGTTGTTGAGGCCTGAGTAGTTCCCCCACTCAATATTCCTGTACCTGAAGTTAACCACTGTAATGGTGTATGTGTACACCTTCATATCCTACACTGTTCCCAGGGAAGCCAAGTGTGGTTCCTGGATATGGGAGGGGTGGTCTGAACTACACACCAAACCAAAAGTCAGTTTTGCACAATTCTAGTTGTATATGTATGGCCTGTCATGCTTAGTGCAGTGGTAACAACCGAGAGGTGTGTGTATCTGTGATGTATATGGATACACCCCCTGGTTGTGTTGTGTGTTACAAGTCCTGTGGTCACGAGACATGGTATAAAACATAACCTGGCAGTGCTGATGTGCATATGTGACCCTGAAGTAGGCGTCTGTTAATGCATATATATTCTATTCCCCATACTGACAGATAGTAATAGATGTACATACCTCTTTCTAAATAATGATGTCAGCACCCTATAAATACTGCAGGAGAAGAAAAGCCACCCAGTAATTCGAATAGCGCGCTCTGCTAATGTGTCTCTCTCAAGTGTCATAACATAGTTAGGTCGGGGTTTAAATCCTGCAAATGCTCAGTGTGTGTTTGGGGGCGGGGGGCAAGGTGTGTGCAATTCTCTTTGAAAGAAATGGACCTTTTGGCAACTTGAATAACACACTACATGATGTACATTCCTCTTTGTAAAGACTGATGATGTCAGCACCCTATAAGTATAGCAGGAGAAAGGAAACCACCCAGTAATGCGAATAGTGCGCCCTGCTAATGCGTCTCTCTCAAGTGTCATAACATAGTTAGGTAGGGGTTTGAATCCTGCAAATGCTCAGTGTGTGTGCAATTCTCTTTGAAAGAAATGGACCTTTTGGCAACTGGAATAACACACTACATGATGTACATTCCTCTTTGTAAAAACTGATGATATCAGCACCCTATAAGTATAGCAGGAGAAGGGAAACCACCCAGTAATGCGAATAGCGTGCTCTGCTAATGCATCTCTCTCAAGTGTCATAACATAGTTAGGTAGAGGTTTAAATCCTACAAATGCCATGTGTGTTTTTGTCACACGGTTTGTCAATGTGTGGTGGGTGTTGCTTTTACTATGGTATGACATATAATTATAACAGTAATTTCAATGCACACATCAGCTATGTGTGTGCCACATAGAGATATGTACCTGTGACCTTAAATAGTTCCTATGTGTGAAGCCTGTCTCATGTGAATACAGTTGTTACCTGTGCCAGCATGTCCTGCAGATTCCCAGACTGTATGCCATGCATGTATGTTGTTGACAATGCAGGCTACTGCAGTGATCTGTGTCCTAGGCCAACTGGATGACACACACTCATGAAAGCTGTGATATATTAATGTGGGTGAGGGTTCATGTGTGGAGTATATGTCCCACATGTTATAACACAGCAAAGTCTGTGAGTAATGGACATCCAGTGTAGGTGTATGGCAACTGTTGCTGATATGCATAAAGACACCTTCTTGCTTAGGCGATACACCAAGGGACTGCACAATACCTTTGGAAATGTGAATATCACAGGATAGACAAGAAAACACTTGTCCATATGTACACACCATTACCCATTCTACATGATGGGTGCTGCCACCTACATGGTACTACTGGAATACTATGTTAAGTACATGCTGATGACAAAGTTACAGTTGCGTTACAGTAATAGAGCATGGCTTGGACAACAGGTATCCATCTGTATGATACCCATGTGATGGTCATGTGTGTCTTGTGCAGAATGCATTGTAGGCCACTGTATACATTTCCAGTCATGGATTAACATATCGCTAGTGTGTTGGCATGTACGTGAGACTGCTATATGCCAAACAGCATTCTTCACAGGGATGTGTGTGGCTCAGTAAGAATGGCTACTGGTATAGTGTAGTACTGCAGGGATATCACTGACACTGGGTTTTCTACATCTGTGTATCAGTTGAGGATACATCATGTAATAGGTTCATAGGTTCATACTAGGCTATCTGCCCTAGGGCAGTTATAAGCCTAGCCAGACTGTGTTTGTCTTTTGACACCCATGTTAAATGAATTTTGATATGGACTTTTTCCAGGTTAGTATACTCAGCCTCTGTGTCACTGTTACACAGAAGTGATACCTGGGGTAAACATACAATCTCTCATCCACTCAGCAACATTCCTCTTGCAGAGAGTCATTAAGGGACTCTGCCTAACCTGGACTGTGATTTTATTCCAGAGTGAAGGGAGCCTCTGGGTTATGAATCTGTCCCTCCAGCATGTCCTATTTATGTAAGTGCTGAGGTGCAAGTGTCACGAGCACATACCTCCATGGGATTTGGATTTTCTGAGGTGCAGCATGTCCATTAATTCCAGGTTGGACATGGTTCTATATGTCAGGCATCTGTTTGAGCCCTTTGATCCCCTTGGTGAGATACTTTTGTGGACTTTCCAGTTGCTGCAGGTCAGGTGTCTGGTAAGGTACACCACAAAAGGGGCATTGTACTCAATTATGGGCTTGATGAGGGATGACTAAAGAGGCACGATGACCTCCTGTGATCTAGCTGTGAATCCCTTCATGATTAGGTGGCCTATATAAACTGTCTGTGTAACCACTACAACCATGTGGTTGTCAAATGACAGTTTGCTATCAACTTGGGTCCCCAGGTCCCTAATCATGTGTACAGTACTTAATGGCTTACCACCTATGTGTTAAGTTGTGAGCACTTAGTTTTTGTCAAAGGGGATGACTATACAGGTTTTGGCGTTTAGCTTGAGGCCATGGCTCTGGCACCAGCTGTCTGTTTCTATGAGGCCCTTTTGTAGGATGCTTCTGTTGGCTGTTGAGTTGATTATGGCGCACAGTTTGCAGTCATCTGCGAACCTGCTCAGCCACAGTCCTTCTGTGTTGGCCTGAACCTCCAAGAAATATATACCAAACAAGAGAGGTCTCAGGACTGAACTCTGTGGAACGCCACTTGTAACCGGTTTGGAGTGTGACATGGCTCCAGCAATTCTGACCATGTGTGTTCTGTCCATGAGCCAGTTTGCAATCCATCTAGTGACATAGGGGTTTATAGTTATGCTGGTGAGCATCTCGATAATGCCTGAGTGGGCTATTGTATCGAAGGCTTTTGCGAGGTCCAGGTAGGCTGTGTTGAACACCTTCCCCTCATCACTGGCCTTGGTGACTGTTTCAAAGACATCAACCAGGTTTAAGAGGCAGGATGTGCCCTCAACAAAGCCAAACTGGGTAGGATCCAGTGTCTGTAGGTCCCCAATAACTTTATTTATGAGGTCTATGATGATCCTTTCCATAGCTTTGTAGACCAAGCTAGTCAGGTGTACAGGGCAATAGTTTCCAGGATCTGTTGAGGCACCACCTTTGTGGAGAGGGATCACTTTTGCTGTACACCACTCCTTGGCTACATATCCTGTAGTAAGGCTGGGATGGAACAGTAGTTTTATGTTTGTGTTTAGTTCTTCTTGGAGTTCATGTAGGATGCAGCCTGGGACACTGTCTGCTCCCATTGATGCTGTGTTTCTGCTTTGGAGAGGGCGACTGAGCATCGCAGATGTCAGGGGGGTATCACTCTGCTGGGATATATATTTGCCCTTGTGGTGGGGAGGGGGGGGTGAGATGTTTGTGCTGAACCTGTCAGAAATTATGTTGGCAATGTATGTGGCTTAGGTGTATTCTGTGTCATTTAGGACAACTTCTGAGCATATCTGGGTGGGAATTCCCACCCAGATTCCTAACATAAGTAAAGAAAGCCTTGTGATTATCCTTAGTGTCTTGTGCAATATTTCTTTTGAAGCTGGCCTTAGACGATTTTATGAGTGCCCGTAATTTTTGTCCAAATACTGATCAGACTTCCCTTTGTGGGATATTGGTCTATCATGTAGTAGCTTCCTCCTTCTATTGTTTTCTGTTATGTGGCTGGGGTCCACCAGAAAAGACGCCTGTCTTTTGAGGATTGGGTCTTGGTTATAGTTGGAATTGCATGATCTGTGCATTCCTGGAGGTGTTCATAGAATGCGTTTATAAAGGATTCAGCAGTGTGGGCCATATTTTCCACAGGCCCAGGGGCTTTGAAGGATTCCACCTCTGTCTCCGTTTTGAGCTGTGTGTAATTTGCTTTACACAACTTTTTCACTGTGGTTTTATGTGCAGGGGCTGCAGTTGGTATGTGAATATATAGTGAGATTACTCTATGGTGTCAACTTACCAGTGAGGGATACACTTCTGGTCTGGAGCATAGAGTCCCCATGTTGGTGATGATCAGGTGCAGTATGTTTTCCCCTCTTGTGGGAGTGGTAACAAGTTGTTCCATAGCATTTGAGTTTATGAATTCTAGGAACCTTTGGCCTAGGGTGTTGGAGCTACAGTTGCCCAATATAATGTTGTTTGGAGACACCTTCATACATTCATGTGTTCTTAAGTAGGCCAAGTGGGTTTCCTGGATTTAGGAGGGTGGTCTGTAGCAGGCTATGAACTGGAAGGCAGTTTTACCCACTGTTAGTTGCGCGTGGATAGTCTGTGATGCTTCATGCTGTGGCACCAACCTGGGGGTGTGGGTATCCTTGACATTTATTGATACTCACCCTCCTTTCATAGTTAGTTCCATGTTTTGGGGCTGTAAAGCATGGTATGAGGTGTAACTTGGTAGTGCTAGGTTGCTCTTGGGAGCCTTGAACCAGGTTTCTGTCACTGCACAGATATCAACATTCTCCATGCTGAGTAGAGTTTGGACTGCATGCATCTTGTGGTTTACATGTCTGGCATTGAGTATCATTACTTATCCCCTGTGCTACCTATGTAGGTGGGTTTGTGTTTTCAGCCTTACCACCAGAATGCAAAGATTTGCAGACATTACACTGTTGGAATTAACACTGGTGTATAAAAAACTACAATGGCAATCATACTGTTAATGCATCAGGCATGCTGGGATATACCCACAATGATATCATTACACTGTACTGTTAACAACATGATAATATTACTACAGTTCTATGCAGTCACCCTGTGCATCAGCACCATGCTATCCTGTTCCTGCATCAATGTTACAGATTGCAGGAGGTGGCACAGTTTCATCATATGCACAGGGTGTGTACTTGGTATGCCAGAGTCTGCCATTGACACATCCAATCGACATGTATGTGTGTGTGTGTGTTAGTGAGGGACAACAGTACAACATGGGACAATGTTGATGCAGTGTGTGTGTGTGTATGTGTTAACCCTAGGTGTTAGCATTATGGATGTGTGTATGCATGCACACAGTTACACCTCATGGCTGCCATATACGGGTGTTTGTGGACAGCCACAGACTGTACCTGCCAGGTCATACAGATCACTGTCTCTGGCCACGGACATGGTACCTGTGCCTGGCAGGGGTGCTACGGATAGTATCAGGTACTAAGCCAGACTGGGTACTGTCATCAGAAGCAGTTGGTTGATGACTGGACACATGTCCCTGCTGGGACTGTCCAGAGCCACGTGCACATGGTCTTCTAGGGCGGTCTGATGACAGCACAGACCCAGCATTGCTGGGGCTGGTACTGGCACTATGGGAGCGGCTGCGGGTTTGTTGTCATCCGCGACGACTGCCAGCTGCTGATGTTGCAGGCATACATCCACATCGACGCCTCAACCGTCCTGCATTGCCCTGGCTCATGGACATGTAGTTGTGGAACAGATCTAATGTGTCCCCCCAACATCTGTCAATGACCTCGCCGACAGTACGGATAGCAGCCGCTACGTCACGCATAGTGTCATTCATAGCAGTGCGATGTGCTCTAAGCTCCCTCAGACCTTGTCTGATGTACCATTCGATATGTGCCTGTGCCTGCATTACAGCCCGGAACATAGCTGAGGTTGAAAGACCTCTGTGGGCACGTTTGACAGGGGCAGTATGACCACAGATGCTCCCACGAGAACCCCTGGACATCTGCCTGTGTGGTACCATGTCAGGACTCTGGCCATGGCTGCTGTGAGGGGATGCATGTGCCACTGATACCACATTACCCTGATCAATGCCCACTGTATGCTGTCCCTCAGCCAAGGACATTGGTGACAATGGATGTATCGGCAGGATGACTGTGCACATTGATGGGGTTGACTGCTGTGTACTGTCAGTTGGCTGACCAACAACAGACCCTGTCACATCTCCCTGTGCCATTACACATGTATCATCATTATCACTATCCCCAGCAGTGGCTTCAGGTTCCCTGCTGCACGCCAACAGAGCAACATCAGAACCTGTGAGAGGAAGACAGGAAACACATTTTACGATGTGTACACAATGTTACCACAGATGCACACGGGCACATGCACACATGCACATAGGCACATGCACACATGCACACATGCACACGGGCACATGCACACATGCACATATGCACACAGGCACATGCACACATGCACACATGCACATGGGCACATGCACACATGCACATGGGCACATGCACACATGCACACATGCACATGGGCACATGCACACGGGCACATGCACACATGCACATGCACACATGCACACATGCATGGGCACATGCACACATGCACACGCCCACACACACATGCATGCATGCACATGCACACATGCACATGCACATGGGCACATGCACACATGCACACATGCACACATGCACATGCACATGGCACATGCACACATGCACACATGCACATGCACACATGCACATGCACATGGGCACATGCACACATGGGCACATGCACATGGGCACATGCACACATGCACACATGCACATGGGCACATGCACACATGCACACATGCACATGGGCACATGCAGACATGCACACGGGCACATGCACACATGCACACATGCACACATGCACATGGGCACATGCACACATGCACATGCACACATGCACGCATGCACACAGGCACATGCACACATGCACACATGCACATGGGCACATGCACACATGCACATGGGCACAATGCACACATGCACAGGGGCACATGCACACATACACACATGCACAGGGTCACATGCACACATGCGCACATGCGCACATGCACACATGCACATGGGCACATGCACACATGCACATGGGCACATGCACACATGCACATGGGCACATGCACACATGCACACATGCACACATGCACACATGCACACATGCACACATGCACATGGGCACATGCACACATGCACATGGGCACATGCACACATGCACACATGCACATGGGCACATGGGCACATGCACACATGCACACATGCACATGGGCACATGCACACATGCACATGGGCACATGCACACATGCACACGGGCACATGCACACATGCACACATGCACACGGGCACATGCACACATGCACACATGCACACAGGCACATGCACACATGCACACGGGCACATGCACACATGCACATGCACACATGCACACATGCACATGGGCACATGCACACATGCACATGGGCACATGCACACATGCGCACACGGGCACATGCACACATGCACACATGCACATGGGCACATGCACACATGCACACATGCACATGGGCACATGCACACATGCATACATGCACATGGGCACATGCACACATGCACACGGGCACACAGGCACATGCACACATGCACATGGGCACATGCACACATGCACACAGGCACATGCACACATGCACACATGCACACGGGCACATGCACACATGCACACATGCACATGGGCACATGCACACATGCACACATGCACACAGGCACATGCACACATGCACACATGCACACGGGCACATGCACACATGCACATGGGCACATGCACACATGCACACATGCACATGGGGACATGCACACATGCACATGCACACATGCACATGTGCACATGTGTACACATGCACACTCCTCAGTACATGAGATACAAACACACACACACCTGCAATCTAACACATACACAATACTGTTTGAGGGTATTATTACTATTATTATCATTAGTATTAATAGTATTGTTATTACACACTCACCAGCATGGATTGGCTGCCTTGCTGTTACTCCAGAGGGACCTGCACAAATAAGACAGTTATTGTCAGTGGGCACAACTGTGCCATTGATACTGTGAGTATGATACAGTACAGTAGTACAACAGTTGGCTTTCACAGGTGTACTGATGATATTCAGAATATCAATCTTGCACAAGAATTTCCAGGATAACAGCTACACACAAAGTACACATCTCACACATGCATAAACTACCAGTGCAGACAACACTCAACTACAGATATGGCATGTTACCTGCACACTCCATGTCCACATGCTGGGTGGCTCCAACCTCCATCATGACACATGTCTGTGGATGTTGTTGTTGTTGGCCTGGAGTCACAACACTTAGGAGGAGCTCCTCCAGTCTGATGAGGGGGGGTGGATAGGTACCCCACCACCTGTGGCAAGCTGTTGTCTGTGGATATCAGACGCATGCTGATGGACATTTCTAATTAAATCACTGCAGTGATGGCGTACTTGCTCATATGTCCGGTTATGCATGCCTATGTCATTTACCCGACGGACAAGGTCTTGCCACAGTGCAGCCCTCTCCTGCTGGTTCTGGCTGGTCCGGGAAAACAGTGTGGAAAAATCCCGCACCAGGCTCTGGTGTATCTCCTCATCCTCTGCAGCTCAATATTAGGGGTTGCGCTGATGCACCATCACCCTGGAAGGAAAAGAAAAATATGTGAGCAAGTAATATGGCACACATAATACTCTGCTGTACTGATATCACTGAACTGCCATATATAGCATCTGTCTGTCTATCAGGGGATACACATGTAAATTAACACATATCAGTGCTTAACCAACAACTGTGTGACAGTGCCTGCCACACTCCATACAACAAACTAGTATACACCAGCACTTGGCACACTGTTTGAGGTCCAATGCGCAACCTCACACTGGGGGTATGTATCAAGCTAATGGATGGGGAATATTGTCATCCCATGCAATGCATGCAATGCACAGTCACAGTTTCAATGGTAATCCACCCTAGTCTTTGCTGCCATACCCCTACCTACACCGCAGTCATATACAGGAAACCACAGCACAACATATGGCAATGTAGTATGTTTGTATCCCAATAACTGACACATCTTTCTCTGGCCTCACACCAAGGACACACACTACCATGACAGACACAAAGTCATGCTGAGCAATCACACCATTACAGACCTTGCACACAGTCAGTGGCACACTCATTCCACCTCACATAGTTGGTATTGCAATGACTACATGTGTGTGTGCATTGTGTCATAGATAGGTACTATGCTATTGACCCTGGGCCTACGGCAGTATAGTGTTATGCTACCCTGCCCCTTGGGACACATGTAATGTGATTGTACTTGCTCCTGTCACACAGTTACACAGAGGTGACTCATACGGCATATTACCTATCTATAACATTCATCACGGGTATGTCTGACATCTACTAATAAGGAGCCTTGCTTGTTAATGCTGGGTGGTTTAGTCCAGGGTATGGCTTATTTGTGGATAAGAACCTGTACCTCCAGCATGTGCTCTTTACTGCGGTGACAAGGATGAGGGCCATAGGTCATTTAGGCTGGACAGATTGTGAGGTGTTACCATGGCGGTTGGACAACTGGTATGGGTGTGACATAACTCTGCATATCCAGCAGTGGCAACCTCTGTGTAGGTAGTATGAAAGGCACTCTGTGGTTTTGTCAGTCACTCTGCATAGGGAATGTGTTTGAGGGCATTATCACTCTTTGTTAGGTATGTCTGTGTCCTTTTCCCTTGCTGTAGTTGTCATGGGAAGTACATACCGTGTAGGACATTGTGAGGTGTAGAGGGTTACAGTGTCATAAATTTCCCTAGCTGACACACCATTTGTGATGACACGTACCATGTACAGGGATTACAAGACTAGTGTGCCACTGTGAATATCAAAGGGGAGGCTATTGTACACTTGTTTCCCATGTTCCCTTCTGACACATCCAGTAGTAGGCAGGCAACCACCTATGTGGTAGTTAGTGGTTAAAGTGTTTTGGAATGGGGTACGGTACTCCAGTATCCACACTGGTGTTCAGTCCATGCCTTTGTCACCAGGCACATGTTGCAATACATCTGCCCACATGTGCCTCTCTCAGATATATATATATATATATATATATATATATATATATATATATATATATATATATATATATATATATATATATATATATATATATATATACAGAGAGAGAGAGAGATTCATATACATACATATCTATAGACATTCATAGCTGTCTGTATATGTGTATATATCTATAGATATCTATATATGTATGTGTCTATTACATATATATGTATATACATATTCTATCTGTATATGTCTATTTATACATACCTCTCTATCTATGTACACATATATATATATATATATATATATATACACATACACACACTAACATACTTCTAAACATCCATTGCTGTACAACCTACATTGTACATTGTATGTTGTACTACAACCTACATTGATATGTGCACATAGCAACCTTCAACTACATATGTATGTCCAGCCTTCACTAACAGTTGCAGTATGTCCCTTGCCCTATGCACATCTTCATATACATATAGATACAGACTGCTAACACATATGGAGGGTTCACAGTATGTAGATTATTAGATTATGTAGTTTACATTACCTTTGTTTCTGACAGCATTTTTGGATGGCTTGCTGCTGGCTGGCTTGCTGCTGGCTGGCTGGCTGGCTTGCTGCTGGCTGGCTGGCTTGCTGCTGTCTTAATGGCTTTTTTTTTTGGTGTCTATCTCTCTCTCTCTCTGTCTCTCTCTCTCCCTCCAGTTGCTGCAATGATATTATTGGATGTGTGGACTGGGAGTACAGGCTGCTTTTGTAGGTATCTGCACATGTGCATGTGATGGCCTCTGCACCAATTGTTGGCCAGCATTTACTAATTGCATGCAGCCTGCTGTGTGGTAATTGCAGTTCTCACTGTGATTTCAGGACAGTGCTATAAAATGTTAGGTTAGGTAGGCATAGGCCTTTCAGTTTTTCAAGGTGGGGACCATGCTGGTTTGCTGTGGACACTGTTGTGTGAGTCAAAAGGTTGGTATGTCTCTCATATCTAAGGCTGTGTTGTAGCCACTGAAATGCATGTTGTACTGAAACCTGACTGTTGGTTCTTCCAGTTCATTCTTCTCAGTGTGTATGTTAACTCACACCTAATAATGCTAATACTGTTTACATGGGAGAATGTACTTTCCTGTGGGACTTGTGGATTAACTGGTATACAACAGTAGCTTTTGAAATTTCTTGCTATGGCTTCACTATTTAGCCTTTACATTCACTCCTTGAAGGCCTGCTATTTGTCTTTACTGGAATGTGTTGCTATGGCTTTCCTATTTTCCATTTACATTCACTCCTTGTAATGCATGATATATTTCTTTCAGCAGCAATTTCTTATATGTTTGGTGTAGTTTGGTGGCACTGCATGCAGTCTGGTGAGGCCAAGGTGTGGGGTTTGACACATACAAGGGTATCTTATTTTGCTACTGAGCAGTAGTGGGGCCTTGTACTTTGTACTAACAGTTATGAATATCAGGCACATGCAGTGCCTGTAAACTGCTATACTGTCCTTAGTTTATTAGATGGCTACATCCTTTGATATTTCTGGGTTGTACTCCTACATAAGGGTGTGCTTGTGGAAGCAGTTCTACAGCTATTCGCAGAGTGTGTAACAGCAGACAGGCTGATATGCCTGTGTGTTTCTGACACTTGCAGGCCTCAGATACTTTCAGGTATATATTTGAGCAGCCTCAGGGAATGGTACATATCAGTGGGATACACCCGTGATATATTTCAGATATTCTGCAGTTGTGACTGTGGGGTATTTTGAGCATATGTATTACTACACCATTTCTGACATGCAAGTAGTGTCTACTTTAACTTATTGACAGTTGCCATTACGTGGGATTCCCCACCTTTCTGCCTACTGTTAGTACATTTCACAGGGAGTCAGTGGGGCACAGTTAACATTTGTTTGCAAATCAGGGACATCCCTGTAAATCAGTCACAGTTGGGAGGTCTGGCCTCTTACCTATTCAAATATGGTGGTGTTTATCCTGCTCTGATACTCTGTGGAGTTTGCAAGGTGCTACTGTAACATTATTACCTACTAGCATGGCTGTTTCTCTTATCACACTAATGTAATGCAATTCCACAAGAATTGCCAGTAAATATACAAGAAACAAGCTTTGTATAATAGCCTTCCTATATTCCCTTTACATTCAGTCCTTCTATTTCATGATATATTGCTTTCAGCACAAAGTTCTTGTATATCAGTCATGGCTTAGGGGTAAGTCATGCAGACTAGTGCTTCCAAGGTCCTGGGTTCGAGACTGACAGGGGAATTTTATTTTTCTGCTGAGCAGACTACAGGCCTTGTCATTCAGAGTGACTAAGGCACTTTTAAGCAGTTGTAAGCGGGTTTGCGCTGGTTTGCGTGGTGCTCACGCATGCGCATTGCTGCTTAGCTAAGGGCACACAAGCGCACACCCGCTGACTACTGCTTAAAAGTGCTTACTCTCGCTAACACCCACGCTAATTTATTTTAAAGAAAAGAAAATGGGGAGATAGGAAAGTGGTGAAAAAGGGGGCACAAAGAGGGTAGGACAGTAGGAAAACAAGCTCAGGATTTGCAGGAAGGATGTAGGGTAGGCCCATAGCTGCCCATTTTTTTATCAGCAACAGATGTGCTTATGTGTGTAATTTGGTGTGAAATTTGAAACCTTCCACCCCTGAGAGAGGGGTGAGGACAACAAAATATGTTGTACAGCCAATTTTAATTATCAGTTGACATGTCCAGCAGACATGTCTGCAAAATGGGCAGCTATGTATGGGGCATAATATTTTTTTGGGAACAGAGTGCCCTTTTTTTATTTTTTTTTCAGGCGAGAGTGGAATGTGAGGTACAGGAAGTAGGTATATTTGGGGAGGTAGGTTGGGGAGGTTAACAGACAAGACAAACAAGACGCATACAGGGGTGGAGTATGACACATGTGGGGGGAAACACAATTGACGGGGACGGACATTTGGATATCGCGAGCCCATGAGCCTACAGATGGCAACAGTGGAACTGAGATCCCCACCCATGGGCAGTTACCACTGCGCTTTCACTGCCCAGGATGGGGCTGTGCTGGGGGCTGTATAGGATGGGCAGGCACACCCGTGAGTTGCACCACCCGTGCCTCAAGCTGACGTAGGGGTTCAAGCACAGAATGCCTGATCTCGCTACACACCACAGACCGGACACTTTGGAGGGTGAGTGGACGTTCTCCTCTGGCCACGCTTGCAGAGGGGGGACGAGCCACATCCCCTGCAGCGCTTCCACCTGAAGGTGGCACAGGGCCACCGGAGGAGGTTCTGGCCTGGGCACTAGTGCCAGGTGCACTCGCCAGCTGAGGTGGGAGAGGTGGGTCCGCTGGAATCTGCCTTCCCTCTTGTCCTATGTTTAGCAGTATTTTATGACATTTTGGGTTAGTAACAAACAACATCATTCAAAATTAGTTGTAACAGCATGCATCAGTATTCCCATTAACCAAACACCCATGAATTCCAAACATTGAACAGAAAGCATAACACATGCATATTTAGAACAACAGTACACAATCCAACAGCATGCAGCGTTGATTGATGGCAACAGGCCATCAGGTTTGGATATGTGAACAGGGCACATGCATCAATGTACATGCAGATATGTATGAACCAACAGGACAAATGTCCATGGGAATTAATTGTGAATACACATACCCAGTTTGGTGTGGAATGGCATTATTTGTGAAATAGGGTAGGGTGAAGAAATATTACATTAACAACTTAAACTACCTATACATAGGCTGTACATTTCTAGTAGCTGCAGATATATATACCCTACATGTCTTAGTACAGTTTCCTATATGTAACCTTAGGAGTGTTGGTGGTGGGAATATTACTGCTACATTAATATACATTCCATTTTTATTCATACATGTTCATATCTGGCTGTGTTCAGGTACAACATCCTGCTACATTTGATTTATATGGCTCTAGGCAACTGTGGATGTTCAATATTTCATACAACCATACTATCCCCATATTGCAAGGGTACAGCAACATATCCAAATTGTGGGACAGACACATTCCAGGTTCAGTACTTTCTTAAACCCATTTCACTCTTTGGTTGTGGCTATCTCATTCATTTCATAATGTACTGACTGCAGTATAACTTTATTCCAGACTTATTACAGCTTTCTTGGTCGATTCATACCTCTTTCTCACACTCTCACTTGTTTTATTTTTAAAATTCATGATGGTACTGAATTCTAGGCGTTATTAACATTTCTTACTTGTTACAACAATCCTTTCCAACAGACTCACTTATTTCATATGGCACATTTTAAAAGGGGATGTATTTGACACGTCTATCCTCTGTTGATTGTTCACCAGTCATTTTCAGGCTGAAGCAGTTATCTGATATTACAATACAGGTGGAAAATCTCTATTTCACACTTGTTTAATGTTTATTTCTGGATTACAGGTTGCATCACTTATCTAATCATACAGTACTAGCAGAATCTTTCTTCTAGGCTTATTTGAACTTTATTAATATGTGACAACACTGAACTCTTTTACAAGCTGTCTCACTTATATTCTATGAAAATTCCAGCAAAATAATTACTAACCTGCCTGGTGGCACAACCGCACCAGCCTATCAGCATAGGCTCGCTAATTCATAGAACGGACACCTGCAGCTGTGATATAAATGAAGTAATATTGGAACATACATCTCTATAATATAGGCTAAGATAATTTCTTACATATTTAATTACATGGATACTTACTCAGTAGTTGGGCGTTGGGCATTTGCTGGGCCTCCTGGATCCAACGGTTCAGTTGGTCCTGCTTACGTCTCTTCAGGTCCGCATGGTGATGACGGACCTGTTCACCAGTCCTTGGTATGCCTGTGGCACTGGTGAGATCATGTGCCAACTCGTTCCACGCCTCTGCCTTGTATGCACCCCAGTGAACCTGGCCCTGCATGAGTTGAGCCTCATGATCGTAGACTAGGAGCCAAACCATATATTTGGACTCCTCAACACCCAACCTCTGTGCTTGGAAGTGACTGCCCTCTCCTACACCTGCCATCCTGACTGCAAATGGGTTCCACAATCAGTTATGCTGTGTATTCCCGCCTATGGGGCTTATATATGCCGGTTTTCCCGCACTTATCTGTGATTGGCCATTTTGGACATGTATCAGCTTATAAAAACCTGCTTTGTCATGCTTCTATTTCCATTCATTCCTATATGTATATGCTAATACTGCATTTCTCAGTACAACTGTCATGGCTTAGTGGTTTAGTACTTTGACTATGGTGCACAGTATCCTGGGTTTGAGCCTGGCCATTGCTTTTTTTTTATTTTACTACTGTCTAGACAGGCTAGGAGGTGTGTCTGTGTAAAGGCGGTTTTGATACAGCTTGCTCAACGTTGCCCGTTGGTAAGCCAGTTGGCGCGCTGCGCAGCTCCGCGCAAATGGCTTACGCTGGGTAACGCGTTATTTGGCTATGAGCACGCATATTACACTGTGTGAAGTAATAAACAAGATAAGCAACCCCACAAAAGGGCACTGCACCAAAATCAGGAAACACGAAAGGCAACAACTGTAGAACAGAATACCAGGACCAGCAATGAACAACCAGGAGTATTTAATAATGAAACATCCACCGACTAAGCGCTTTCACCTAAAAAGGCATCATCAGAGTCGGTTGGTACTCAACAAATAGCATATATATATAACAATTAAGACAAAATAATTAATGACATCATATTTGAATGCACCAATGAGCCAAAACACTGCTTCAACCTGTTTAAAAAGGCAATACCTGCTTTATAAAAATGAAAGTGAATACAAAGACAAAACCACTAGAAAATAAGCAACAAACATTCTACACATAATTTACCCCCTAACCACAAACCAAATGATCATTATAATAGTTAAAAACATATAAATATATATATCATCTTGTAAACTTTGAATAAATAACATTGTGAACAATGCAATGCATGCAACATATTACAATTTCCCATTTAATTATATACAACTTGCTTTTTGTTTTAAAACTGGCTTGATAGATATATAATCATTAATGTCAGGAAACCTCATGGCATTGAGCCTCACCTGCCATTCAACTTCTAATAGGGCCACCTTGTTACCTACATCACCCCCTTGATCTTCATAGATTCTATCTATAACAAAAAACAAGAATTTTTTGAATACCTTACATTGACAACTGTGTAAAAACAGGGCATTGTGTAGATCTTTATTTTTTATACTACGTATATGCTCACTTATTCGATCACGCAGTCTACATGTGGTCATCCCCACGTAGAATGCATCACATGTAATACATGAAGCAACATAAACTAAATTCTTTGTATTACAATTACACAAGCCCGGGCAGGGTATTGTGCAGTCAAATCCTTTTATAACTAAATGTGTACCCTCACTAATAAACCTACAATGTCTACAATTACCACACTTAGACATTTTTGATTTCCTAACTCTAGGTACTTTCTCCATAATTGTTTTTAAATTTTCACCTTTACTAAACACAATCCTAGGTGTTTTCCCAATAATATCCTTAGTAGCATTATCCAAACAGTGATTCCAAACTTCCCGTACTGCTGCTGCAATTACAGTGGCTTTCTCATTATATTTGAGAATAAGACATGACTTCTCCTTCCCCATACTTTTGTCAATATTTTCCAAATCTATATTACTCGTCATACATACACTACTTCTCAGTATAGGCGAAAAAACAGTATTCCTTTTCCTAACCACTTCCTTTTTCACCTTCAATAATAGTTTAAGTGGATACCCCCTATCCATTAACATACGAGTTTATACATTTCCTGTTTGAATAGGGTTTCGTCACTAATTAGCCTAGATAGCCGTACCATTTGTCCTTTCGCCACCCCTCTTTTTTGATAATGGGGGTGGCAACTGGAATAATGTAAAAGGGAATTGGAATAACTGTCTTTCCTATATAATGTACTAGCCAACCCTTCACCGTCCTTAAAAATAGTCAAATCCAGATAATTCACTTTGTCAACACTACATGCATAGGTAAATTTCAAAAAACTTGTGGAAGAGTTTAGATATTCAACAAACTCATTAACACTACTCTCGTCCCCATCCCACAAGATAAGTAAATCATCAAGAAACCTGTTGTAAAGCACTACTTTCACCCAAAATCTTGATTGAAAAATGCAAGCTCTCTCCCATGCCAATAGTACAAGGTTTGCAAAAACTGGCGCACAACGTGCACCCATGGCTACTCCAGAGCACTGCTGATACATTTCACCTTCAAATTTGATGAAATTATTTTTCAAAATAGTTTCCATCAAATCACATGTGAGGTTGATCTTACTTTTATCGAAACTAGGACTAAGCAATAAACTTTCACGAAACATTTCCATACCCTCACTGTGTGGAATGACCGAAAACAAATTAACAACATCAATTGTTAAAAAACAAAAAGTCCTATTACACTTGCCTATAGCCTTCAGCCTCTCCAGACAGTGCCACGAATCCTTGATGATGTGAACTACATCACTAGTAGTAGTTTTACAAACTTCATCAACAAAGGCTGCAAGGGGCTCAGTCTTGGAGCCCCTAGCTGATACGATTGGCCTAAATTGTAGCCGTTCTAACCCCTTGTGCACCTTTGGTATACCAAAGATGTTTGGGGTAACAGGGTGTTTAACTGAAAGAAAATCAAATTCCGATTCTGTAATCTCACCTTGAAACAAAGCATCTAACAAATACAAGTCAATTCTTCTGTAGGCCACATTCATTTCATTAACCAATACCCTTGTATATGTACTGTAGTCTTCGAGCAAACCCATCATGGATGTAGAATAATCAATTTGATTCATCAAAACCATTCCTCCACCTTTATCTGGTCTCATACATCTAATACTGTTCGATGATCTCAGTTCTTTAAGGACCCCCCTCTCTACAGGGATAAGGTTATCAGAACTAGTGTCCCTCCTACTACATATTCTTCTAACCTCAAACTCCGTAAGTCTTTCCAAAACTGAAATTTCATTGTTACTAGGTGGTATGAATGTACTTTTCCTTCTTACATTAGAACCATGATTGTTACAATTCAATGAAGAAATATCATTTTTGTCATGAAAATACATCTCCAGGTTTAATTTCCTCGTGAACAATTTAATATTAATCAAAACCTGGGATACATCTAGTCTAAAACTTGGTACAAAACTAGTTCCTTTAGTAAACAATTGAAAGTGCACATCCCCTACTACCATATCAGTGTAATTGTAAATAAAAAAACCTTGCTGTTTGATAATTTTACACTCAACACATGAACCTGTCGAGGTAACACTTGTGTAACCAACAATATCTTCGTGTTTGTTACAAATATTGTCACTAACACAAAAAAGTGATACTTGCTCATGTAAATTGCTTGTAACATCAAACTTGTTCACATTACAATCATTAAGTTCAACTAAATGGTTATTGTTGTTACTAATAACAGCATCCTGTAATGCCATGCATTCATTGCAGAAAGCACCCCCCCCCCATTGTTAACACACGTTAAAATATCAGCAGGTTTTGGCTCAACACATACAATATTACAACAATTATTCAAATTAGTGGAAGTCACTAAAACCTCCTCAATTGATAGCCTCTTTGGCTGCCCTCCATGAATCTGTCCACCCTCGTGGATCTCTGATCTTTGTTCCTTAGTCTCTCCGACCTGCGAGGTCCCGGTACCTGCTCCAAAAAAACTTCCTCTTTAAAAACAATATCCTGTAATCCAGTTTTAGCCATCTCAGGTGCACTTGCATTGCCAGAGACCAATCTCACCTGCCCCCCCTCCCCTTGAAAAATTGGTTACCAACACGGTTACGTTGCAATTTGTTACCTGGAGGGTAAGCAGTGTGATTTTGATAATCAATTCTGTCTCTTGTTAACTTCTTTTGTTTCAAGGCCTTATTTTTAGCCACAAATACTTCCAAGTTCCTAAGAACCCTTTGAAATTTTGCCTCATATTGAAAAAATATCAAGTCAGAAGTGATACTATCATGCAATTTACAAATGTCACTCCGCAATGCTGCTAATCTAACCCCATTGTTCTTGATAATGATATCTAACATTTCTAACCCCGTTTTGTCGAACAGGGTTATCAAGTCAGAGAAGGCTCCGCTACCTTCCTCAATGCCCATCGGTAACTTCCACAACCGGAGCCCCTTAGGCACTTGTTATTCACTGTGTGAAGTGTTGCTCAGCTACGGGCACCCATTTTAAGCATGTTAAAGTGCTGCTCAACTCCGGGCACTCATATTACACCTGTTAAACCGCTGCTCACCTGCAAGCAGTCATACTTAGCTTGCTAGAGCGCTGCTCAGCTATGGGCACTTATAACATTTTTTTTTTATTTTATTGTCTTGGATTTCTTCAAAAATACATGGCCCATTTCATTACATTTTACTTAAATTATAGTTTTATATATATATATATATATATATATATATATATATATATATATATATATATATATATATATATATATATATATATACATATATGTCAGGGGATTGTTTCATGTTTATTTAACTAAAAATAGAAAATTATGTTGTGGGGGCTCGAACCGTGACTACCTCCTCTTTGGCCAATGTCTCTACCACTACGCTATTGCTACTTGGCTTAATTTGCATATTTAGATCTTATATGCTTTTCAATAACTGCTAACTGTGGCTGAGCGGAGGGCATACCCGCGCAACCGAGCGCAACTACGGGCAAACATTTTTGAAATTATAAAAAAAAAATTAAACTGTTATTTTTACATTTTACATTACAGTTGGGTTTATAGTCTGTGGGGGCATGTGTGGTGTTGTGTTTCTTGACATTTCCGCGGACTCGCTCGTGGGAGTTTACTTTCAGGACTCTGACTCTTCTGGGGGCGTGTCCCTTTGCAGAACTCACCATTCGGACATGCCCCCTACTTTCCTACACGGACCATGATAGCCTAGGGTGAGATTCAGCATGCCCTAATGCATATGCATGGCATGCTGACGTCATACCGTTTAACTGCAGCCTCCGTGTAAGACATGTTAACTCTTACACGGAGGTTTCGTGAATCCTGCCCTAAATCTCTAAATAAATAAGAACAGAGTGGGACCTAAAGAGTAAAGATATCTGTGAACTTACAGGTGAAAGGTAATCTTATCATATTACACTATTATACAAAAAGGAAATGAATGCATATATATTTATCATGCTAAAAGATATACACATATTGTATAGATCTAACAGAATCTCTGAATTAATTTTTAAAGTACAAGTGTCTATAACTGAAATTTGTTTAACATTCCTGACATGACAAATATCAAAATATTTAAAAAATCCTTTAGCTTATTAAACTACTTCATAAAAATATGTACATTACTGAGGTCAAATAGAATGTCTTGCTACTTCTATGGAGTCAAAAACATTTGCAGTCAATATTGTATTCAAAACTTACAATGTGCTTAATTCAAATCCCAGTTTCCCTTCCTGGGTTCAAACATATTGAAAAAATAAACATATTGAAAAATCTATTTTACCTTCTATCAAAATGGGTGTACTGATTCAGCAATATAACACTTAAATTCCAGTTCTGACTTACGAAATGAGTTATTTCAGGTAGTCCTAGTAAATCTATTAACATACAATATGTAAAAGGCTTCGAAGTTCACATGGCCAAGCTTTAAATTTCAGCTTTCAGATTATTTTGAAATATTTATATTATTTTCTATGTAAATGATATAATGTTTTGTACATTCACATTTCTGACATATGCAGATATATGTAGTGCATGTCTTTCTTATAAGCAGATTATTTAAATATATTTTTCTGTCTTATTTTTCACACTAATATTCTACCTTTTTTCTATATAACTTGTATTGCTAAAATCTTCCATCAAATAGCTATCTAATCAACACTCTATTAGAGATTATAGTATGTGTAATTATTTCTTAACTGGGTCTATACTGAATGTTTGAACATTCAATATTTTGAGTGTCATATGGTCAACACCATATGATCAGATTTTTTAATGTTCAAACGTAACGGAAATCTCCGTACAGTGCGGAATGAGAAGATTTCCATTTTCTGCATTGTAGTGTGACCTTGGAGTTGGTATATTTAAGGGGCGGGGGGTGTTGGGGGCACAGCCCCAATGTGGGGGGTACAGGGGGGCTTGCCCCTGCTTAAAACATTCAGGTAGGTGTTTTGTGTAGTTTATTTTTTAATTAGATATTCAAACTTTTGAAAGTTTGATCTTATGGTGTAGACCATATGACAGTCGAACTTTCAAAAGTTCAATTATCTAATCTAGACCCTTCTTAACTTAGTGGTACTGCTGTTTTATTTATCTTGCATATAAGATAGTTCATTCCTTGTGCATTTGCATGATATCCATAACATTAATTATAGTGTTACAAGCAATCTTGACTCTCTCTCTCTCTCTCTCTCTCTCTATATATATATATATATAAAGAATTCCTGCTTATTTAATTTGAGTGTGTGTTTTTAGCCATTGTGAGCTGCTGTTCTGATCTAGGCTTCACATCCTGACATTAGAATTTGATTACAGCCTGTGAAAATGGTAACTGACAGCACACAGCAGCTGCTAATTTCCTCTGTAGGTTTCTTATTCTTTTTTTTAATTTAAACTGTTCTAATCAGTAACAAACATCTAACTTTAATTATTTACATTAATATGTACAGTTAGAGTGAATAACACTACAACATAAGCTATTAACTTTCATCAAAATATAAGCAAATTATATGTCAGCATCAGCTCAATATAAAACATTACTATAGTTTTTATTTTACCAATTCTTCACTTCCAAGAAAAGAAAAAAACATGTTATTTTGAGTAGATTTCTTACATATATACTTGAAAAAAAGAAAGAAAAAGAAAGTTCCTTTCTGTTTTCACAAATATTAGTGATGAATGTTGACCCAGATTTTCTTCAGAACAGCTCAAAGTGGGAAGCAAGGCAAGCAAGAATCCAGCATTATGACACAACTGGACATTCTTTTGATCTCAAGCTTTCTTTAAATGTTACTTGATTCATAAATGATCTGTGAAAGGAATGTGTTACACAGGAACAAAGAAAATCACCAGCACTTTCACACGTCAAATTAGCACATTACTTAGATATAACATTCAGTTAACCCATCAATGCACATGCTAAGAAAAGTTAAACAAATAAATTTAAATTCTTAACTTATATAGTCTTAAAATTACCAATTCTAGTGTTTATAATTTAATGACATTCTGTTACAGGAAGTATTTGTTTAACATTTATAAATACACTTATAAGTTTAGTTAAAGTAAATGTATTAAGTCTTTCACTGTATATATAGTAAAACAGTAAAACTAACCATTTATATCCTTCATCATGAAAAATGCTTTAGTTTAAAATATAAATACATACTTACATATATTTTGAAGCTTAAAGTCTAGTAAAACTTTTACTTAAAGGGGAAATCTATTGTTTCAGAAAACAAAAGCCCTGAAATCAGAGAATAAAAGTCACTTGTTTTTAAGCTTTTTAATTTTTGAAGCAGTTTTCCAAAAATTTAACTCTCTCTCTGTCTCTTGAGGGTTGTGCTGTTTCACTGGATTTTCTCAGTATTATTAAGGATTTTATTTTGTTAACAAAAGTGGATGCTTCCTCCAGCATGTCAAATATTTTGGTTCTTTCAGAAAGAAATATTTGATCTTTGCAAGAAACACCCAAATGGCTCTAATAGCATTCCTTTTCAGTTCCTTGATCAGTGGTAAACAGGATTTTCCTTTACTCATTACTTTACTGGAATAATCATTGTCAAATCTGACTACATGCTTACCTACTTTAATAGGCAGGCTGGACCTTACAGTTTTTTTAATATTTGATCCTTTTCTAAGTTAGACATAAACTTAACTATAATTAAACATGGTGGTGAGTTTTCCTTCTTCAAAGGTGCCATCAGGGATTGGGTCTATATTACCAGATCGAATGAACATTTGTCAAATACCTAAACATCGAACTGGTAATATCAAAGGCCAAAAACCACGAATGATCCTTTCACGCAGGGAAATAATTCCCTTGGCCTTTATGTGGATTTTGCCCTTTTGTCCAATGTAGAGCGATCTTGGAGTTGGTATATTTAGTTAGGGCCTTGTGGCGGCACAGCTCCCCACATTGGGGGTGTTGGGGTCAAAGCCCTCCCAGTTCATTTGGGTTTAAAAAGTTTTTTTTTTTTTTACGGCCAAGGGAATTCTTTCCCTGCGTGAAAGCAGCTGTTTGCTTTTTTGACTTTCGGTATTACCAGTTCAGTGTTTAGGTATTCAACAACCTAAACGTTTGATCTGGTAATATAGACCCTCAGGGATCTATGTGCCCTTTCAATTCCAAAAGATAAAATTCCATGTAGATTTAATGTTTTATGTAGCCAGGTTGTTAAGAATTTATTATATTGTTTATTATACTTTTCATGTATAGCATAAATTATAATGCTATTTCATCTCAGTCTATTTTCTAAATCATCAACTTTATCTATGAGTCATTTATTTTGTTTTAAAAGAAATTCAGTCTGAGACTCACCTTCAGTTATTCTCCCCTCATGATCATTTAAAGCTTCTTCCATACTGCTGATTTGTGCACTTTGTTGTTTCATAAGAATTTCTAAATGTTTCATCTTCTTTCTGGTCTCTTCTTTTATACTTTCTATTTTGGTATCTAATTTGTCTATTTTTTTTAGTAATTCATCCTATATACTAAATATTATTGACTGCATGTCTATTTTTATGCACAAATCCTGAGTACCATTTCTTGAGTGGATTATGTATGTAATAAGGCACTAGTGATACATTCTATGGAACTACCTCATTCAGTTACAAACATTCAGATGGGTAATAGACAGCAATATCTAGTGTATATAACAACCAGCATTACAGAAGTATATGGAGACTGCCTACTTAAGTACAGCCAGTCAACTAAAACAGCATATGATAATTTATGTGTAATTCCTATTAAGCACAGTCAGTCCTATAAACAGTAGTAGGCAATAAGTATTACCAGAATATGATATGCCAATAAAAGCAGGTTTGTTCAATAAACACAGTACAAAAATTGGAGTTCAGTTAACATAAATACATATACATTTGGTTTGATTGCTAAGGCTAATGAATAAGCACTGAATTCAAGCATAATGATAACATCAATCACGATGGTGCAACTAAGCTGAAACAGAGAAGGCAGTGACATTTTTAAGATCTACTACAATGATGTAGAGGTTACCTTACCTGTTGCAGACTAGTCTTTTCTGCTGCTTACCCAATACAAATTACACTAAGCATAGAAGTGTGCTGAACTGAATAAAACTCTTGTTCATAACCCTCAACCTCCAGAACAGAGAATCAGGGATACAGGAACTTAAAATCAAATACAATCAAGGACATCTAATTAACATAAGATATGCATATTTAAATAAGCATATTTAATGGACATTCCCACACAAGTTCAATTACACATCATTTTAGAGCTTTCTTTTTTATTAAAAAGAGTTGTATATATATATATATATATATATATATATATATATATATATATATATATATATACTGACATGCTCAAAGTAGAGGATTATACATATTTTCACACAACTGTATAAAATTAAAGTAATACATGCACACCCCTCACACCCATGAGTTCCAGTTTTAGGTGTGTAAACATTTGCAAAACTCAAATACATGCTTAAAAATAATAAGGCAATTTGTATTCAGACCATTGCCTACACAGAGTATTTGTTACAGTTTTGCACATGTAATTTCCTCATGATCACATGTCAAACTAAAAGTTATTCAACTTCATCTTGGCAGACAGAGTCAGTTTCTACAACTGATGCTGTGGAATGCTCTTTGTTATAAGCAGCTGTTGCCTTTCTTGCAGCTTCCATCATGTCCTTTGGATGTTTCACAAACATTGTCCTCATTCATCTTTATTGCTAATAGTTTAATGTTTTTGGGTCAAGTGACTGTATGAGCTCAGTTTTTACTTTGTGATCCATGCTATGTGCCAGTTTTCCTTCACTGTTTGAGTACAGAAAGCACAGGGCAGTTTATGATGGTTTTTGAAATGTTGGGAGGTGTTATACTGCAGGGTTACCAAGCATCATGGACTAATACTTTAGAAATTTAGATGTGCCTAATCCATATGGCCATGCAGTCATCTAGTACACAGGAAAATTCATCAATCAGTTGGCACTTGTCTCAGTTTGCAGTTTGTGAACTGCAAAAACTGAGACAAGTGCCAATATCTGTAATAGTAGTAGAAGTAAGCTGTAGTCTCATAGCTGTATCTAATAAGCTGGCCATCTTCTGCAGCAGAGGATCTCTTGCTGAGAAATGCTTTTTTTGAGTAGGACTACAAAGTAAAACTGCTTGGCTGTCTTGAAAAGTTTCTGCTCTACTGTTGTACCCCGATATCATCCATATTGTGTCTCACAGGATATTGCTTACATTCCGAGAATTGAATCAATAATACTTACATTGCCCAGAAACTGCCCAGCAATTGGTGGTTTGAGTACCCTACTAACATATACCTGTAGTACTTTCTGGATGTCATTATGCAAGGTAAGTAATTTGCTTTCCCTGTCTTGCATTTCCACATTGAAGTTCTGCAGTGGTTCAGTGGCATACTGCAGTAACAGAAATGCCAGTTTAATGTCATGGCTCTGCAGACTCTCAGGTATTAGGTCCACTTTAATAGACCATTGTTCATAGGACATGGAGTAGGATGCTGGTTGGGGGCCATAAGGCAAGCATTCTTTTGATGACTTTTGACAAACTTAGCCATCGAGTGGGGCATACCTGATAATTCTGAGAGGTTCAATATCCATGAACAGTTCAAACTCTTTAAGCTTCTGCTGATGTGGTGCACTGCTGGAAAAGTGGCAATAAATGTCAGATATCAATTCCTCCACAGGTACAGACATTGCCTTTACACCAGATTTAATGCATAAGTCTGTAATGTGGAATAAGTAGCCCACGTTGAAAATATGGGGGTTAAGGTCTTTTAGTCTGGATAGCACATAATTCCATTTACCAATACAGATATATTATACCACACAGTTGCAGATTAATCATTACTTAGCTACATTGAACCTCACAAGGTTTATTTTGCAGAAATATTTTCAGAAAGATATAAAGTATGACAAGTGTGGACATGAATGATTAGGACAGATGAAGGTAATGTGAAAACTGGGACAGTTTGTGGAATTCACTGCACTTGTTATACACTAAACCCTCATAACTTTCACTCTGGAGCAGCTCAAAAATGCTGTCTGCTTACTTCCACCATAGGAACAACAGTGCAGCCTGAGCTCATTTTCAGAAAATCCATTTGCAATACCATACAGAAAACAAATGTTCATAACTCTCTAACCATAAGAGCTAGACTAAAAATATAAATGTGAAAGTTGTTCAGCAGACACTGATCTTTCCAACAGCGTAAATATTGATAGTGTGTGTCTAACTCATTATTAAATATTCTCCAAGGAATGCTGATAGTATGCATATTTTTTTACCTTTTTGGTAAAACAAATCACAATATCTTGGTTATTGTACCATGTAGACCCAGACAAATTGTAATTGATTTGTTTGTCTGAGTGTCAGCTTTAAAATGATACCTTAACCATTACGGTGTGATGGCTCTTTACTGAGATATTTACAGAAATGTGATTAATATTATATTTCTCATAACTGATAATTAAACAAAGCATAATATCTCATCACCTGTAAGAGACAGAAACTACATATCAGTGTACAAGTTGTGTTGCTCAGTGTCAGCTTCAAAATGATGCATCATGTGTGTTGTCACCATGCTCCCTTGCAAAAATATGGGCATAATAATGCAAAATATGGCAAATGTATAATTTTCATAATCCTATAAGACTAAAACTGTGGTATCTGTACAGACACATTTCTTTTACCATGTTGTAAGGACTAATACTGTCTTCAAAATGAGGTGTCACTTGGCACTTTGACATGCTCTCTAGCAAAGTTATTTACCAAAATATGAAAACAAATCATGACTTCCATAACCTAAGTCCTAAACAAATCAGTTTGATAATGGCTTTTAGTACTGCGAATAACAGTGGCAGCTGCTGAGAGTTTTACCTGACAAGTGATAGTGACTCAGTGTTATACTGTAACTACATATTGTAAATGAATAATGTGATGATGACTTGCATTTCATTACTGCAAGGTTCTACATGCTCAGACTAAGGTGATAATTGCTGCACATAACCTGCTGAGCAGACATTCATTACATTCCTGGTGCAGGTGTCATGTAGAACTGAGTCATTGCCATTTGTTAGGAAAAGCCCAGAGTAATTCAGTAAAAGTAGTATAACACTCAAACATTACACAGCCCTTCCTCTAACATAAATTCTACACATGACTGACAAAGCCAGAAATATTGTGTTTATATGTATATATATGGTTCTGTTTTTGGATGAAGTTTCAGTACTTCGAACTTCACATATGAATCCACTTGTTCAAAGTACTGAAACTTCAAAAACTGACTACGGAGCTCACAATACAGCACAGAATGGGGGTATTCCCTTTTCCTTGCTGTAGTGCGATCTCAGAGTTGGTATAGTTAAGTAGGGAGGGTGTGGGGGGCACAGGCCCCCACATAAGGGGGGTGCAGGGTGGCTTCCTCCCCTGCAAAAGCATGTTTTTGTTATTTTTTTTAATTTGTGAGGCAATCAGGTGCCTAGACTTCAACAAAAATGCACTTTCATTGAAGTGCACTTTTGCTGAAGTGGGGTTCTACCTTTCGTTTTCAGTTAAGTGACAATTTGTTCCTATTAAATGATCGAAGATGCATTCTTTCGAATGCATCTTGATCGAACTTGAAAGCACAAAAAAGGCAAAATAGCGAAATGGCATTTAAGCAAATTCTTTCCCTTTATGCAATGTATTAATTTTTTTTTTAGCATTTGAGATTGTAAGCTTTCACTTATATCGGTTTGATAAGTCATCATTCACTTTTTTAAGTGTTCGATGATTTAAAATAGACCCTATATATATATATATATATATATATATATATATA
Organism: Protopterus annectens; assembly: GCF_019279795.1. Taxonomy (NCBI): domain Eukaryota; kingdom Metazoa; phylum Chordata; order Ceratodontiformes; family Protopteridae; genus Protopterus; species Protopterus annectens. The sequence goes on from NC_056731.1 coordinate 15,444,386, forward strand.
TATATATATATATATATATATATATATACACTCACACACATACATACATACACCCCCACCGCACACACACACACACACACACACACACACACACACACATATATATATATATATTAACCTGTCATTTAAAAAAATGACACTTCCCCTCCCAGGTTTGGCACCTATGTCTGTAATGGTTAAGCTGCTCCTTTCCCTACCCTTATCAATGTCTAAAATACATTTGTAACAGGAAGATCATATTCATAATGCTGGTGACATTTATCAACAGTAAAGTTATAAAACGGTGCACATAATATGCTCATTCATTAATTCACCTGCTATGACTATGAAGATATATTTTCATACATTCAGATCCTCCTCTCCATGCCAGTTCATTATCTGAAGACTATCCTACATTTTTAGAAGAAAATTTTATTTACATATCAAAGACCATTAAGTTGCTTTCCTGTTCACAATGTGAGTGTATAAGCTGTTCCTTTTGCCTCTGGGGTAAGATCTTTGACCACAGCTTTGTCACCAAACTTTTCCACTCACTGTGTAAGTAGAATTGCATTTCTTGACATTTTCTCCCTTTATCCACTTTCTGGTAAACCATTCTACCTACAATACTCAGCAAACTATCCCTCTCTCCAAACATCTGTTACACCATGATAAAATAGATAAGAAGCAAGCACCTTAACCAGTAAGAATCCCCTAGACCAGCAGCGGCCAAGCTGCAGCCCCTCATCCTTTTTAGTGCAACCCCCTTAACTCCAAGCTTTATTAGTACTGCTCGACAGCTCATCACTAAGGAGAAGGGGGTGTACCTTTCTTTCTTCTGGCAGAAAGGATATTGCCTGATTTTAGCACAACCTTATTCATCACGTGTCCCATCAAACTGGGATTATAAAGATGCTTAAGGGCAACATAGAAACTGTAATATTCATATTTGCAGCTCCACATCCAATCAGGCCAGGAATGCAGGTAGCCACTGCAAAACAGCAACAACTGACAAGAACATGGAGAAGAAAAGACATTATCAATAGGAATGACTGCATGAATTCAGGACCATAACATGGGAATAAGTGCCAAAGTACTGATTACTGTTCGGTGAAGGTGGCAAGCTGTCCATGGCAGAATGTTATAGAAAGGGAAGCAAAAAGGGAACCTAAAGTTTCAATTTTATTATGTAATAAATTTAACTGAACAAACAGAGCAATGCTGAGAATGCCATGATGCAATATTGAATATAAAATATAAATTTACAAAAAGTGACTCGTTCAGATAACTGCAACATTTTCAGGAAGGAATTATGACTTCATGACAATATGTTTGCTGGCTGCTGCTATCTGCTATATGCTGCAGTACTGTGCAGTGCTGTAACTTTTAAATTGTGCCCTGACTGAAATCAAGAATCAAATCTGTGGTGAATCTGCAATGTGTACAAGTGCGGCTATAACTGCAAAACAATAAGCATGTAACTAACAATTAACCATTGAATACTTTCAATTATACAATAGTGAAACAGCTACTGTTTTGTGAAGACATTGGCGTAACGTTTCTCTGTTAATGTTTCTTATTTGTCCTGTCCTGAACTCTATTAGCTGTGGCAAGTATTACAAATCAGAATTTTGTTGCAAGATGTCCAGCACAAAACTGTACAATTATGTTCAAAGCAAAGCAATGAGAAACTTGATGACAATTGAGCTAGCCAGACCTAGTTCAGTTTTCTTTTTTTATTCCTGTATTTGTCATACAATATGTTATATTACTAAGAAAATGGAATGGATGCTGAAGACTGCAGTTTAATTAGATCTGACACAGTCCTGTGCATTGTCATTATAGACTCAAAAATAGAAAGTTACTGTTACCGAGTGCGCAGAGGATTATGGGGTGCAATTGTTACTTAAAGCCACTACTGGTTTAAAATGCCAGTATTCTAGTTGCGGTTATGAATGAAGCTGGTTAGTGCCTAATGTGTGGTGAAAACTGTAGGAATCTGATTGCTATGAATGTAATAAGCAGATTTCTATATATTTTTTTTTTTTTAAGTTTAACTGTCAGAGGGTTAGGAATCGTAATGTCAGTGAACACTATGTAAACTACACCTTGCTACACCTAGCAATAAGGAAATCTTTTTATTGAGAAATTCAGTAACTGATAATCTAATCTCTAAACAACAAAAACAAAAAAAAATGTGTTTTTTATACTATACCAGACTTGCTTACCTGAATTGTCCCTTACACTATCGTCACTTTGGGTTATTCTGAGCTTGTGTGATGAATCCTTTTACAGCAATATGATTGACTGCCACTGCTTGCATCACCAGCTGGGTCAGTGAAAGAATATGGGCTAAACAATAGCGTCCGCTAGTTATTTCTAGTGCCTGTAAAATAAAGTTATTGCTTTTAGAAGGTTAATTTACACTTCCTTATATATATTTTTTATATTGCTTGAATGCAGGTAAAGGAGGAATTCTAGTATTTGTGCTTACTATAACTGGTAAAGCAGAGAAAATCGACTATCTGTGAATGATCACCACCATAGAAGGGTGCACAGCAAGCTGATTTTCTCCAAAAATTCCTATTTAAACAGCAGCTAACTCCACTGTGAAAATAAAGTTGAGAAGGTAATTAAGAAAGTTCAGGTATCTTTTCACTTTAGTTTTCAGCAGTTGAGTTCCATTGTGTTAGTGAACTTAGCTGCACTCTTAGATGACCTCGGATGTAATGTATTAAGACAGTTAACGTTTCAGAGTGCTCGAATGTAACCTTAAATGCACCCTGTGATAGTACTCAGGGTTATTGAGTTAATTTACTATATTCAGGCAACTGGGGGAAAAGGCCAAAATCGTGGAAGATGTCACATTTTTCAGTGTTCTCTTACACTTAGGTTGGTAGTACAGGTTTTGTAGCAACATATGTTTTCTGACGGATTTGCTAGTTCAAATACTTATTGTTGTGCAGTAACATAAGGTACGACTTCAATCACTTCCAAAAATAATTAAGTGGGCACTGCCTGGGTATATACTAACACTAAAACCTATGTATACACATGGGTGTGCTGAAAATTTCTAAGCCCAACCAACCTTCTAAATTCTGAGTGTTATTTTGACTCTTTAGCTGAAAAGGGGGTTATTTTGTCTTGTAAAGTGTCAATTTACAGAATCATAATGCTATGTTTTGGCATTTTTTCAGATCATTGATTGAACCATGTTAACAAAATGTGTGGAAATTTTCAGTTATGGAACTCCGAGGCATCATGGAGTTCTATTCCTGCAGAAGAAAACTCTAAAGGAAATCCATGAATGTATGATGCAAACATTCAGTGACAACTGCCCTTCTTACTCAACTATGAAGAAGTGGTGTGCAAACGTTCAGCATGGAGATTTTGAGACCAAAGATGCAGCAAGGTCTGGGAGGCCTCAAATGGTGTCACCTCCTGAAATTGTTGACCATGTCCATGACCTGATTTTGGCAGATCGGCAAATATTGGCTAAAAGAATTGCTGAGACACCACAGATATCCAGGGAATGTGTTGGATTTATAATCCATGAGCAGCTGGATTTGCAGAAGCTGTCAGCCAAGTGAGTACCCAAATGTTTGAATGGCAATGAGAAAAGATGTTGCGTGGACACTTCCAGGTTGATTTTGTGGCATTTTCTTCGAGCTGATGCCAACTTTTTGGACTGACTAGCTACTGTTGATGAAACATGGTTATTCCACTATGATCCTGAGACAAAACAACAGTCCATGAAATGGTGGCAGTCAAGTTCACCAAGGCCAAAGATGTTCAAGACAAAAAGTCATCAGGAAAGGCCATGGCCACAGTGCTTTGGGGTTGGGAAGGTGCTGTAATGACTGACTATCCTCCAAGGGGCCAAACAGTTAATGCAGGATACTACTGTAACTTGCTCTGTCAATTAAACGTGGCATTAAAAGAAAAAAGGAGAGGGAAGCTGCAGAAAGAAGTTCTCATTTTGCAAGACAATGCACCTGTTCACAAGGCTGGCAAAATGCTGGATGTTTTGACAAAAGTGCGATTTGAGTGAATAGACCATCTGCCTTACTCACCAGATCTTGCTCCATCTGACTATTTCCTGTTTCCAAACCTTAAAAAGAGTTTGAAAGGGGGGCAATTTTCAAGTGATTTGGAGGCGATTGTAGCAGCAGAGCAGTATTTCAGTGACCAGATGTCAACATTTGTTGGCAGGTTACAGAAACTTCATACATGATGTGCCAAGTGTATTGAACTTCGAGGAGAATCTGTTGAATAACTTATAAGTTTCATGGCACCACATCATTCCCTTCTTGGTCAGGCTTAGAACTTTTCAGCACTCCCTCGTATAACCATACTACATATACCCCTAAGACCTGTATATGTGTATGTTCATAATAACCATACTAAAAATATAAAGGTAATGGCACTTATTATTCCAAGGAGCCAACACCACCATAGCTACCAACTCACTCCACAATGTGGATTTCCAGACTCAAACAATGTGGTACACTCAAAATGCTCAATAAATTTATTGGAAAAAAGCAATCATTATCTAAGTCCAAGGAAGTCATTGTTCCACTGTATTCAGCATTCATCAGACCTATCATTGAGTACAATGCACCGTTTGGTATGTACCTAACCAGGCATATCCAACAACTGGAATGTCCACAGAGGTTCCTCACTAAAAGAATACAGGGCATAAGTAATATGTCCTTTGCAGACCACCTCAAGGACCTATCCCTGTATTCTGTCTCGTACAGGCTTTTGAGGGGAGATCTATGCTTGGCATACAGGGCATTGTCATACCCCACTCTGATGGACCTCCTGCATATCCAGAAAACAAACAGTACCAGAACTGCCCATTCTAAAGACTTAAAGCTTACCTGTGATATAACTAGGACCATTTGGAGAGATAGGTATGTATCCCAGAGACTATCCCATCTATAAAACAGGCTCCCTATCCATGTGAAGCAGAATTCCTCCCTAATCCAATTCAAGTGCAACTTGGACAATTGGATGGGAAATCAGAAATTCATCCCTAGTTTGGCACCTATGTCTCTAATGCAAACAGGTAACCTGTAAATGGTTAATCTCCTGGGCCCATGCTTACACTTATCAAGGGTATCAGAACTTGTCAGAGATTTGGGATGCATGTCTAGGCTTAAAAAGGCCCTTGTGGTTGTTAGCCTAGTAAACAGCTATGAACCTATGAACATATAAGAACCCAGGTGGAAAAAGTCTATGTCATCTTCTTTTCCTTCTCTGTAGTCTTCTGATGTATTTTTGGGATTATCCATTACTTCTAGAGTGACCCTGACTTTACCTTTAAATTTTACTCTGTACCTCAAAAAGTGTGCAATTTGGTTTTAAAATAGTGAGGATTAAAGCTGTTACATAATTCCAGACATTACAGTTGTAATTTATAGATTTACAGATAGCAAACTTATAGATTTAATGTTCATCAGAAAATGTATATTAAAACAAATCTTTGCATACTCTCCCTTTTCTAAGTGAATACTGCCAATGTTTTAGCCAGCCCTGATGTTGGCTTTTGCCCCTGTTTATGCTTAGCTTTGTCCCTAATTTTAGAGAAAATAGGTTGTCACATGTGGCCCAGCACTCAAAAGTCTTTTACTGTGCACTTGTGATCTCACTTGATCTGCACCCATTCACAGTTTTTCGTAAAGTCACATATGTTTCTATCAGTAACCTGCCTATTTTCTATTTCTTGTTTCCTATACTATTCTATCTCCTATCAGTGAATCACGTAGCTCAGCAAATTCACATTCTTTGGGTCTATTATTTAGCCCAGTAATACAAGTTATTACTAGTTTCCACTGAGCAATAATTTACAGTAAAGCATAAATGAATGAACGGAACATTTTTCTAGGCTCACAATAATTTGTGATTTTTTTCCCTTACTGATTCTATTTTGGGTGGTGGTGCTGTGGTAGCATTGTCGCCTCACAGTAAGACATTGTCCTGTTCAATTCTCAGATAGAGCGTCTTCTGTGGCGACATGTGTGAATGGGCGTACCTTTGTTGAAGGTTGTGCATCAGGGCTGGCAACTAAGCATGTAAAAATCTACTGCCAATCATTAGCAGACTGGAGTTCTACTGTGATGACCCCTAATCGGGAAAAGCCGAAAGACACAACAACTGATTCTATTTTGCCTTTTTAAAGGTAAAATATTAAACACTTTTACTGCTGCATGTTGAACCTTTTCACAACTCTTGGCTGTTCTGCTTCCATTGATGAACAAAAGGACATTTCTGCATTAAGAGCTTCCAACTTTCACTAAGTCAACATACAATGAGAGAATCTGTGGTGGTTCTAGCTGTACTACATTTTCTTTAAAGAATGAAATCCTCTGGGGATTTCACATGAGTTGGTCAAGCGGAAAAACTAATGGCAACTTTGCTTAGAAAAACAAATGAATTTGAAAGTGAGGATTGCACTTCTGCTGTACATATCTTAAAAACAAATGATTGCTCAGTTCTAAAACCGTCATACACCATATGTTTTTTTAATGGTTATCAGGTTTGTTCTTTAATGACTCAAATAACTTGGATGTGTGACAGGCCTCCATGAGGTCTTCACTTTGACTGCCTTCTAGAAATAAATGTTTTTGACATGCATTTCCTGTCCATAAGCTTAACTTGTGTCTTGTAATAACAAATAGCAATAAATCATCTACATAAACTATTTCTCTAAGTCAGTAATTGAGTGTAAGTGTCTTAGTAATTGCAAATAAAAATTTAAGGCCAACACCAACATACATCTCTGATATTTAATCACAGGCCACTAAACTCTAATTCTGATGTAAAGACATGGCAAGGCCTTGCACTAGGTTAAGTTTTAGGAATTTAGTTTATCTACCACTTTCAAATAATAAGGAGATTTCAGCATTGCATGTCCTAGTATTGTGAGTTTATGGTTACTCAGGGTAGCTGTTGTCAGTTTTGTGGACCAGTCTTTAATACTTCCCATGATAAATTCCCATGATAAATTCTCCACTGAGCTAAATAGACTATGTACATCGGTTTATATAACATCAGACACGAACACATCATTATAATAAAATATACAAATATATGTATTAGTCCATAATGTAAGAGCGTACAGATGTTGAACAGAGCACTTAAAGACAGGATGTAGAAAGCCCCACACCCCAAAAATAAATAAATAAATAAATAACCAAATAAATAAATAAATAAATAAATAAACCAGGGACAGTAAGAGTACTCCACTATACTTACTATTTAGGGCTTCCTCAAATCTATATAATTTATTGTCAGAAGACAGTTTGTAGGGACCCTGTATTCTGCACTGCTTGGATAATAAAACAGTTTTTCTCTGTGCTTTGGTTGGAAGAAAAATAGCTCCTTCTAGCAACATTGCAAAACTAACTTGGTACTAGGGGAAAGAACTTTAAAAATCTCGCCCCTGAGCTCATGCAGAGTTAAAGTGGCAGCGCAGATCAGGAATTACTTAGTACATTATTGTTTTAGTGGTTGGTGCTTAGAAACAACATGTTCACCTTAACAAGCTTCATCATGGAATAGTCTTCATCACAACAAGAAATAATCTGACCATTGTACTGACTGATAAACTTCACAGTATTACTGTGACAATTTTACAATTATGTACATAAGAAGACCAACTTAGCACCATGGTTATAGCATCTGTAGGCAAACAGAATGACTCAATAAGCTCTTTCGTATGAACTGCGTGGGAATACAAGGCAAGAATAACTTATTGCAGTTTTCACTGAAAAGAAGTGAATTTTATCTCTATCTTTTGGATTTGTGACAGTCTTTAGTTGTAGGTTTTTTTTCCTTCTGGTCAACAACTTTTCAACTATTTCTATGTGTTTTACTACTAGGAAGCAGATGTGAAATTCCAGTTTTTATACTCTGCAACTTACATGGCTAAATTCCTATGGCTATATTTCTAGTCCTATGTCTACTCTGGAAAAGTACCTCTTTAATCTCATCAAACTGCTGATATATAGAACAATGGAACTGTTTAAATTCCATTATTATATATTATAGCAATAACCCACGCCTGGGTGTGGGTAATGCTGGATTTACCCACGGTTGATGTTGTTTGGTCATGAGGGCAAAGCCCTAGTAGCCAAACAAAGCCAACCATGGGTAAATCCAGCATTACCCACACCCAGAAGTGGTTATTGTTATATATAATGACATTATTTAAGAAAAAAAATAATTACTTTTCTTAAATAATGGCATTGTATAATGTCTCCTTGCTGCCCTTCCGCAGCTGTGGCAGTTCTGATGTACTGCGCATGCGTATGCCTACTCAGTACATCAGAGCTGTGGGGAAAAGCAACGGAGAAAGCAAGATCTCTGTTGCTTTTTACAAACTGTCTCGCTATGTTAAATGGGTTTAACATAGCGAGACAGCTTTAAAAAAAGCAACGGAGAATCTCTGTTGCTTTTTTTAAAGCTGTCTCGCTATGTTAAACGCATTTAACATAGCGAGACAATTTTGAAAAAAGCAACGGAGAAAGCAAGATCTCCATTGCTTTTTACAAACAGTCTCGCTATGTTAAAGGAGTTTAACATAGCGAGACAGCTTTAAAAAAAGCAACGGAGATTCTCCGTTGCTTTTTTTAAAGCTGTCTCGCTATGTTAAACTCCTTTAACATAGCGAGACAGTGTGAAGCAATGGAGATCTTGCATTCTTCGTTGCTGTAAAAAAAGAGTTATAGTACTGGAAAAAGTCCGGGTGACCGGACCTTTTTCCATTACTATAACTCTGATTTACAACGTGCACGCTGACCAATCAGCATGCACGTTTTTGAATATTAATTGAAGGTCATTGTATAATTGATTGATAATATATCAGATTGCTGAACTCTCCATAATTAAGCCATCCATTTATAAGGCTTAATTATAATCTAAGCCAGAGGATCTCATTCAATCAACTTTTTGGATCTATGTTTTGTTAACAAAGTTATTCTTATTTTCAGCTATGATCTAGATGGATTATTCAAAACCACATTTTTCTTGTTTATTTCAATTGGCGAAAACTGAGAAATAAGGTTTGTCTAATTAATTTATCTATGTTGGAAGGGCACTGTTTTAATTGGAAAGTACTGCAAATGTCTAAAAGGTAGACTGTCCAAGTACTGGAAAAAATGAGATTAGCCATTACTGGTATAATTCTTGAACCTTCATCTCAGGAAAAGTTCCCATTCATGTTCTTCATAATCATAAAATGGTGTATCTGAATTCAGCCTGCCAACTGGCACACATAAATAGAAGTCATTTCTTCCCTTCTTAATACCTTAGTACATTGTACCAGCCTAAGTTCTCTGTGTACCTTGGTTTCATTTACTACCCATGTCCTCCTCTAATTACTTCAAATACTTCTGTGTCATCTCTCCCACCACCACCATCACCAGGTTGTTGCTCATGTAGCTGTTATCATACTTAGCTTTTGTGTGACATCCTTGCTTACCCATGCATATGTTTCTGTGGCTTGGAATAAGATGTTTGTGTTATAATAACGGCTGTCTCTAGGCTGAGATGGAGATGCAGTGCTGATTTTCAAGAATGCGCATATACAAAGAAACCATTTTGCGCAGACATATCTTTTCACACACAGGTTATAAGCAAAGGAAACAATTATAAGAGAAATATACCCACCTAAACAAAAATGTTGATCATACATATTTTCCCCATCTAATGCTGTAGTTATTGCAATGAGTTGGAAAAATAAACCTGAAATATTTAATGACAACACAGCTTAGGGAGATTGAACCCACAGGCATTGCTACAATGTGGGAACACAGCCTTGTCCACATACATGACAGGATGCATGTGCAGATATACTAATAACATTAAACCATGAAAACTGCTCCCTTTGAATGAGGGTAATTCTGACAGAAGTGGCACTGCTATATGAAAGGTATGTATTTTGGAAATAAATGCCTACTACTGTTAATATTAAAAACAAGATGGACAGTATATTCACCCCATAGCTTTCTTAGATGCGTAAATCTTCTCTTGTACAGTTGCCTGTTTCCTTTGATTTCTCCAGGGGCTATACAGATAAAAAGAGCAGGGTGTGATATATGGGGATGGCATGCAGTGCCAGTTTAAATGTGTAGCTAACATGACTTCTACTTACAATACATATATGGTGTCTGCTCTTTAACTTCATCCTGCCATTGGCAAAGGAGGTCGGGATTATGCCTCATGCCACTGTAATGGTGATGACTCTGTTCCCCCCATGTGTAAGATGCCAGTTACATAGGTAATAGCCTGGGCAAAACTCTTCCAGGATTCAGTAAGATGCAGGTTACATGGGTAATAGCCTGGGGAAAGCTCTTTCAGGATTCAGTCTTGCAGGAGCCCATACAGAAGGTACAGAAATATTTTTGACTCCTCCTCACACCACCTCTACTCTCTTTGAGGAATACTAACCTCTCCTTCTCCAGTCAAGATGTCTCACCTTGAAGAATATTACTGAAAAATGGAAGGGAACTTGCACCCAAATCAGGTATCACATGCCTCATCTGTTATATAGTGATGGGCATCGAAGGGCAACTAATTTCTATGACATTGGCAAAATCAGAAAATATAGGTAGTGTATTATAATAGTTCACAATGGCACTTTAATGTATGAAACCTGACAGTCCTAAATCTGTATGTATGCTGTTAAGAAATCTGGCATGATAGCGAGTCTAAGGACAGATAGTTAAATATGGAATTACATTTCTCTCCTGAAAACATGGCCTGGACTGCCCATGCACAGTACTGCCTCCAGGGACCCAGGCATATTCATGGCATCATGGAAAATTCTGCATAATGTTTAGCAGATGTGCTCATCACAAAATTTTAGTGATTCAGGAACAATTATGTGTAGAGACCTAATTAGCATAATACTCATGTCCAGCCAGGTGAATCTACACAATATAAACTCAACCACAGCTGCAGAACCTCATCATGCTAAGCAGGAAACCTCTGGAGCTCAAAGTTTGATACCTTTGGAAGATGAATTTTAAAATAAAATTTTCTTCAACAAAAACATCTCTGCTTGTGTAAGGTACAGGCCTACATTTGTTCAATTCCATTCATTTGTAGTACGGCTACTTTTCAGTGCTGTATCTCTTAAACTTTCAGCTTTCAAAATCTTACCAGGGAGCCACCAAAAATGATATCAGAGGTTTCAGAATTATAGCACACAAAATCTGAATATGCATAAATTTATACTTCTGCGAGTGAGGACACAATTGTGTAAATTTACCCTTTTAACAAGTACAATCTAGAAAATTAGAACCTTTGTGATACCTACATAGCTGTAGAAAAATTAAAACAAATTGAAATAGATAAAACAAAATCCACGTCAGCAGAACCAGCAGCAAAAAGTCCAATGTTAAGTGTTTTATTAACATCCACTTTTCGTTCAAAAAAAACTGAACTTCTTCAGACAGACATCAAAAGGTAGCAAATGTAAAAAAACTCCTTAAATACACAATTAACAACACATGATACATTTGAATGGACCAACCAACTGGTTGAAACTCACTGACATCCATGTGTGGGAAAAAGCTGATCTCAAAACTTCTTAAAGTACTACTGCATACAACAGTCAAATCCATGGAAAATGTGTTTTAAAACCAAAACAAAGTGGAAATATGCATGAACATAATATTTAAAATGTTTAAAACCAAAAAACGTAGTATATAAAACCTTTTTAATGACAAAAGGTAAAAAGTAAAAAATAGTAAGTGAAAAATACTCATAATAACATTACCTCTGCATGCTTCTAAGTTTCAAAATGCAAGCTAAACTTACTCTGTCATTGAGACCTGGAAGTCTATAAGAACAGAGTTTCAGCTGCCAAATCACTTCTAGGCACTCTAATAATAGTTGAAAAGGACCTCCCCTGATGTCAAAGGAAACCTGTCCTAACACCCTAAAAGTAAAACTATGCTGAGGGTGGTCATTAACATGTTTCGCCAAAGCATTTTCACACTTGTTTTTCCTAATACAGTATAAATGCTCATAGATTCTTTCATTAAAACCTCTGTCAGTCTTGCCCACATAAAATGCTGGGTAAGACTGGCAGCAAGCCAAATAAACAACCGATCGAGATTTACAGTTGAATCTACCAACAGTGGAGAAAGAAGTCCCAGCAATTTTAAAGCTCGAACCAGTGGCAATATGCCTACACATGTTACGACTCTCACATTTGAAAGTGCCCTCTGTTCTAACACGAGTGTCCTTTTTTGTTTTTAATATCCGTTTGAGGTTGTCAGCCCTCCTATATATAAACCTAGGCAAAGTGCCAAACTTAGCTTGTAAGGCATCATCACGCAAGAAAATACTCCAGTTCTTGACAACCACCTCCTTAATTAGGTGAATCTCAGCACTGTAATTAGTGATGAAAGAGATAGAAGTGTCAACTTTCTTGCTGCCTAAAAAGACTTCAGGCATAACTGAAGATGGATGTTCTAGTGAACAACTTGTGAACGAACTACTTTGTAAAATAGGTTTATAAACACCCCCATACCTTTTAGTCTGGACCTCAGTGACCAGGTCATGAATAAACTTGTCTGGGTAACCTCTATGTAGGAACAATCCCTTAATGAACTCACATTCTTCTAAAAATAGTTCATCGTCGGTTACCATTCGAGCAGCGCGCACAAGTTGCCCCTTGAATACCCCTCTTTTCTGGTGCCCAGGATGGGCACTGGTGAAGTGTAACATGGTATTAGAGTAAGAACTCTTCCGAAATATTTTAGCCTTAAAGCTACCAGCAGAAATGTCTTTATATAAGTCTACATCCAGATAAGAAATTCTAGAATCAGACTCTACAAATGTGAACTTCAAAAAAGACATGCTGGAGTTGAGATAGTCCATAAAGGTTCTCACATCATTAACTGAACCTTCCGTCAGTATAAAGATGTCATCCAAAAATCTGGTGTAAAAAATCAGTTTTGAACTGACCGTTGTAATTGCCAAGCACATATCTGTGTTCCCATTCGGCCATAACCATGTTGGCAAAACTGGCCCCTACTGGTGAGCCCATGGCTACACCAGTCTTCTGTAAATATATCTCTCCCCCAAATGTTACAAAGTTGTACCTCAAAATGACATCTAACAATTCCTGCACCAATCTGATTTCTACACTGCTAGCATTGTGATGCAATAAACGGTCAGTGACCCAGTCTATCCCTGTAGCATGAGGAATAGACGTATAGAGGTCTTTTACGTCTATTGTCAAAAATCTATGGCCTCTCTTGAATTCTAAAGCACCTATGGCTTTCAAAAAAGCCCAAGAATCTTTACAAATGTGTGTTTCCTTTTCAACATATTTTTTCAATATGTTGTCCACATACTTGGCTATCGGGTAAGTGATAGAACCCCTAGCGTTAACCAATAGCCTCATGGGGGGGTTGTACACATCTTTATGGATCTTGGGCAATCCAAAAACTGTTGGAATCTTAGGGAACAAAACAGTCAAATATTTCAACACATCTTGTTCAATAACATTTTCTAAAAACAAGTCATTCAAGAAAACATGGATGCACCTATACGCTGCATTCAATTCATTAATGCTAGATAGTGTATAAGCATCCTGCAATAACATGTGGATGAGGCAGTTTTCATAATGACAAGTGTCCATTAGTACTAAACCACCCCCCTTGTCCGGTTTAAGGATCCTGACAGGTAAACTTTTTAAAGTATCCAACAAGTCTACTTCGTCATCAGACAAGTTTTTGTTCGCAAATGTCCTAGAACAGTTAACCAAATTTCTAATTTCAGTTTCACACAAGTGTTCAAATAAAAAAAGTAAAGGATGGATAGGGGGTTGAATGTACTTGGGACTCTCAAAGTTTTTTTGTCTAAAGCAGTGTTACCAAAAATTGACAATAAATTCAACCTACGTATAAACAACTTCAAATCAAGTAGTGTATATGGTAAGTTAAAATGTCTCCATGGATCAAAGGTAATACCTTTTGAAAATAAATCAGACATCTCCATAGTAATTGTAAAACTCGAATAGTTATAAACAAAAAAGTCTCCAAAACTGTTACTGATAATGTCAGGATTTGTCCTTCTTGTTACTTCTGAAAAGGCTTTTTGCTGTTGTTCCTGTAATGGCTCCTCGTGTTGTAAAACCTCTGGTGGTTCTGTCCCCGGTTCAAAGAAAAAGATGGTGTAGGACGAGAAATCTCCTCATCCCTACCACCATCAGTTACAAAATTTTCTGTAGGAACAACATCCTCCACACCCTCTCTGGTGACCGGCCTACTGGAACTAGCTGTCTGCCTCATAACCCCATTAGTTAGGTTAATAGGAGCACCTAGACTATCGCCAACACTCTGAGAATGGGTGGGGGGTATGCAGTTAGTTTGTTGCATGCATCTATGTCTCTTTTCAGTTTTTTCATTTTCATCTCCATGTTACGAGATATCTGTTGATCTATAGTCGAGAAAATTTGTTTATACTCATAATTGTACCTGTTGAAATCTACATGTGACTTGATATTAGTGTCCAAAATTTCAATTTCACCACTCAACTGATCTATAAATTTCTGATAGAATTTAGCCATTAAATCCATTAACTCATGTCCATGTCTATCAAACAAACTGATCAGCTCACTGTGGAACTCTGAACCAGCTATCAGTCCAGTGGGGTACTGCCAAGAGCGCAAGCCCTTTGGCGCAACCCCCACTTTTTTACATTCATTGAAATAGGAAATCTCTAACTGAAGCTTCTTTACCTTTAAAGATTTGTGGTCCAAGGTCTTCAAAAAGTCCATTAAAGGAGCTTCTGGTGTCCCTGTGTCGCTGGATGCAAACCCGTTCCTATTCTCAAAAACTGGGAGTTGCTCATTCAACCAAGATGTAACATTAAGTGGGTCTCCAGTTCGGCTCAGAGATGAACTGGTCCTGGAATGTTCACTGGTAGGTCTAGGATGTACAGGAACCCTTGAAACAGTTGAGGTGGAACTTCCACTGTCCTCACGGTCATTCGACCCATCACTGGTGTGAATTGTCACCACAGGAGCTGAATCAGCTCCAAGAACTTCTTCTACCTAATTATCAGCACTTCCCTTGACTGCTACTAGCCCATCCAAATGTTGAGAAAGCACATCCATCCTTTCATTAAGCTTTTTGACCATATTAGTGAAAGAAACCAGTGCAGAATTGTCAAAACTAGCACCTTCTTCCAATTCCATAGTTGCTACTGGTTAAAACTGCTGGTAGTGAATGCAAAACAAACAATCTAAAGCAATAGAAAAATTAAAACAAACTGAAATAGATAAAACAAAATCCACGTCAGCAGAACCAGCAGCAAAAAGTCCAATGTTAAGTGTTTTATTAACATCCACTTTTCGTTCAAAAAAAACTGAACTTCTTCAGACAGACATCAAAAGGTAGCAAATGTAAAAAAACTCCTTAAATACACAATTAACAACACACGATACATTTGAATGGACCAACCAACTGGTTAAAACTCACTGACATCCATGTGTGGGAAAAAGCTGATCTCAAAACTTCTTAAAGTACTACTGCATACAACAGTCAAATCCATGGAAAATGTGTTTTAAAACCAAAACAAAGTGGAAATATGTATGAACATAATATTTAAAATGTTTAAAACCAAAAAACGTAGTATATAAAACCTTTTTAAGGACAAAAGGTAAAAAGTAAAAAATAGTAAGTGAAAAATACTCATAATAACATTACCTCTGCATGCTTCTAAGTTTCAAAATGCAAGCTAAACTTACTCTGTCATTGAGACCTGGAAGTCTATAAGAACAGAGTTTCAGCTGCCAAATCACTTCTAGGTGCTCTAATAATAGTTGAAAAGGACCTCCCCTGATGTCAAATGAAACCTGCCCTAACACCCTAAAAGTAAAACTATGCTGAGGTTGGTCATTAACATGTTTTGCCAAAGCATTTTCACACTTGTTTTTCCTAATACAGTATAAATGCTCATAGATTCTTTCATTACTATTTGACTGTTTCATTCCCTAAGATTCCAACAGTCTTCAGATTGCCCAAGATCCATAAAGATGTGTACAACCCCCCCATGAGGCTATTGGTTAACGCTAGGGGTTCTATCACTTACCCGATAGACAAGTATGTGGACAACATATTGAAAAAATATGTTGAAAAGGAAACACACATTTGTAAAGATTCTTGGGCTTTTTTGAAAGCCATAGGTGCTTTAGAATTCAAGAGAGGCCATAGATTTTTGACAACAGACGTAAAAGACCTCTATACGTCTATTCCTCATGCTACAGGGATAGACTGGGTCACTGACCGTTTATTGCATCACAATGCTAGCAGTGTAGAAATCAGATTGGTGCAGGAATTGTTAGATGTCATTTTGAGGTACAACTTTGTAACATTTGGGGGAGAGATATATTTACAGAAGACTTGTGTAGCCATGGGCTCACCAGTAGGGGCCAGTTTTGCCAACATGGTTATGGCCGAATGGGAACACAAATATGTGCTTGGCAATTACAACGGTCAGTTCAAAACTGATTTTTACACCAGATTTTTGGATGATATCTTTATACTGACGGAAGGTTCAGTTAATGATGTGAGAACCTTTATGGACTATCTCAACTCCAGCACGTCTTTTTTGAAGTTCGCATTTGTAGAGTCTGATTCTAGAATTTCTTATCTGGATGTAGACTTATATAAAGACATTTCTGCTGGTAGCTTTAAGGCTAAAATATTTCGGAAGAGTTCTTACTCTAATACCATGTTACACTTCACCAGTGCCCATCCTGGGCACCAGAAAAGAGGGGTATTCAAGGGGCAACTTGTGCGTGCTGCTCGAATGGTAACCGACAATGAACTATTTTTAGAAGAATGTGAGTTCATTAAGGGATTGTTCCTACATAGAGGTTACCCAGACAAGTTTGTTCATGACCTGGTCACTGAGGTCCAGATTAAAAGGTATGGGGGTGTTTATAAACCTATTTTACAAAGTAGTTCGTTCACAAGTTGCTCACTAGAACATCCATCTCCAGTTATGCCTGAAGTCTTTTTAGACAGCAAGAAAGTTGACACTTCTATCTCTTTCATCACTAATTACAGTGCTGAGATTCACCTAATTAAGGAGGTGGTTTTCAAGAACTGGAGTATTTTCTTGTGTGATGATGCCTTACAAGCTAAGTTTGGCACTTTGCCTAGGTTTATATATAGGAGGGGTGACAACCTCAAACGGATATTAGAAACAAAAAAGGACACTCATGTTAGAACAGAGGGCACTTTCAAATGTGAGAGTTGTAACATGTGTAGGCATATTGCCACTGGTTCGAGCTTTAAAATTGTTTGGTCTTCTTTCTCCACTGTTGGTAGATTCAACTGTAAATCTCGATCGGTTGTTTATTTGGCTTGCTGCCAGTCTTGCCCAGCATTTTATGTGGGCAAGACTGACAGAGGTTTTAATGAAAGAATCTATGAGCATTTATACTGTATTAGGAAAAACAAGTGTGAAAATGCTTTGGCGAAACATGTTAATGACCACCCTCAGCATAGTTTTACTTTTAGGGTGTTAGGACAGGTTTCCTTTGACATCAGGGGGGGTCCTTTTTAACTATTATTAGAGCGCCTAGAAATGATTTGGCAGCTGAAACTCTGTTCTTATAGACTTCCAGGTCTCAATGACAGAGTAAGTTTAGCTTGCATTTTGAAACTTAGAAGCATGCAGAGGTAATGTTATTATGAGTATTTTTCATTTACTATTTTTTACTTTTTACCTTTTGTCATTAAAAAGGTTTTATATACTACGTTTTTTGGTTTTAAACATTTTAAATATTATGTTCATACATATTTCCACTTTGTTTTGGTTTTAAAACACATTTTCCATGGATTTGACTGTTGTATGCAGTAGTACTTTAAGAAGTTTTGAGATCAGCTTTTTCCCACACATGGATGTCAGTGAGTTTCAACCATTTGGTTGGTCCATTCAAATGTATCATGTGTTGTTAATTGTGTATTTAAGGAGTTTTTTTACATTTGCTACCTTTTGATGTCTGTCTGAAGAAGTTCAGTTTTTTTTGAACGAAAAGTGGATGTTAATAAAACACTTAACATTGGACTTTTTGCTGCTGGTTCTGCTGACGTGGATTTTGTTTTATCTATACCTACATAGCTGTATCAAAAAAAAACCGAATCCTTAATTCACTGTAAAAACACATGTTTTTGTCCTTGGTTTGCTCTCTGTGCCAATCTTAACTATAGTTTAGTTTGCAGAATTAACATAAATGTTGTATATTTTATTTGTCCACAACATGGGTGTAGAACTTTCACTGAACACAAGTTTATGTTGTCCCGGTCCCCTTCAATAACACACATCACACCAAATGACATTTGACGACCTTTATTAGATTTCCATAACATAGCTTTGATCACCAACTTTATTAATTACAACTATTCATGATATATTTGATACCAGAATACAGCATAACATCCTTGTAATGTTAATCAGGGCAGCTTGCCTACTCACCCTGCTCCAGTAAGCAGCGTCCATACATCTACTCACTTTACTTATGAAGCAGCGTCCCATCTCACTTCATACACCATTCATTGTAATGTTAATCAGGGCAGCGTACCTACTCCCCCTGCCCAACAAGCAGGGGCCGTACCTCTGCTCCCTTACTTTACCAATGAAGCAGCGTCCCAACTCACTTCACACACCATCCATTGAATTACCATTCACCAATAAACACCATCCTTAGCTCAGCTTGCTTATCTATTCAGCAAGCTTCTTCCAACTACTCATTTCCTTTCCCCAGATCCTTGAAATCAACATTCAGAAATCAGTGGGGGAACAGAAGAGGGCAATCCTATCCCTCTTCTCCACCAACCAGCCTGACCAGGCTGTTCCCCCTCCCTTCTACCCAAAATTGTTCAATCCACTTTCCACAAAGGGAAGGGTCAAGCCAAACATCATTTGGTGTACAATAATTACCTGGACATTACCAACCCTTGGCAATTACCTAATGCTTACCAAAGCCTCACCTGCCACTGGAGCAAGAATACTCAACCCCAATCACCAACACTACCTGAACCCTAGCAAGGAAGACCCCAGCTAACAATACAATGTGAAGTTCAATTCTGATAATCCCCGGCAATTTCAAGCAAACAAGACATTACCTTGTGAGTACATATTCAGCTGCACTGCTGGAAAACCAAACTTTTCATCCCCTCCATCAGCTGCCACATTCCTCAGCCTTCAATCTTGCCTGTCGAGTCCACGTTCCTTTCGCCCATCATGTAAAATCCACTCTGCACATCCCACCTGCCACCTCAGTGATCTATAACGAAAAGGACAAAATTAAATCCTCTAATATGTAGGGAAGGCTCCACCTTATACCCACCTATTCCAAATTATAGCCACAGCATTCCAAGACTGCATCTGCAAGAAAGAAAAAGACAGGTAAATCATCCAAAATACATAATCATATTCCAAGACATCTTCAAGGAAATCTTATCCTGCCAACTCAGGAAGGAATGTACCACTGCCACTCACATCTATGGCAAAGCAGCCATAACTGAAACTATGCTTCCAATGACCATATCAAATACCCAAGATAAATTTAACCATCAGTTGAGTATGTTAAAACTAACCCCCCATGAAGGGACCTATCAGTATCCACAACATGGGTAACCTTGCGATTCCAGAACACATCAATTAGCGCCCTAAACATTGGCTAATAGCTTTTATTGTTCACAAAATATACATATTTTAAAATTTTATACTGTTTGTTTAATTTGCAGAAATACAAGCTGTGTATAGGCTGTTAGAGGTGTGACATTCCACACCACATAGGTGTTAGTGAGGTAGGGCAGCACTGAACTACTCACTATTATATTAAAGACCAGTGTTAAATCCCCTAATGTGTAACACCCACACCTAAGCGACCAACCCTTTAGTTTATCAATGTCAACTCCCCTCCCTCTTTCCAGTTACCACTTCCTTGCTTTACCTTACTTCATTTTTATCATAACTGTCTAATCTCAGCAGAATTATCCTTGTACCCATCTGCCTAATCACAAACCAGCAGGTGCATTAGTATGAATAAGACTGCTTCAGCAAACTGCATTTGTACATACTATCCCGGCCCATTGTAATAATGAAAACAGAAAGCCAATATGACCAGTTTATTTCAAGTTCAACAGCCAAACAAAATATAAAAAATATCATAAACACACACGCCTGAAACAAGTACCGTGCCATAGAAAGACTCTGACACTCTGTATCATGCTGTGTGAGAACCCAAACTACAACATCATTCGAAGGCACAGCACACCTTCCTTCGACACTTGATCTACCCACCACCAAGGAAAGTCAGCAGAATATATATATACCAGATAAGCTTTCACTATGTCTATCACGATAGTCTGCAAAATGTGCATGTTTAAGTAGTACACACATAAATTCAACCATTACCCAGCTTGACCTTATTAGCAGCTCCAACTGGAATTATGGCATGAAACAGATATCAAGGTTAGTCATAATAGTAAAAGGGATGAAAAATGCATGATTAATCTCTATGTCATATTAGTTAGACTGGTTATACCATATAATTATTTCTATGCGTACACTGTAGGTCAACTTAGAAGTTTAGAATCTGTTCAGAGTAAATTTATGAAAAATACTACATAACTTGAGTTACATGAACATATGTATGAGGCTTTGATGTTTTGGTGAAACAAAATTCAGGCTAATTATTAACACATCTGGCATGCGCAAAAAGAAACCATTCAGCTGGACATCCCATAGCCTGCAAAACCATTCATGGCTGTTGTTTAGCACAAGTTCACCACCACAGGAAAGAAACAAACATCCTCAAATGTGGTCCAAGCAACCCGAAAACAAGGACCAGCCCAAAACAAGAACCTACAAAGCTAAATGAAAGGCTGGCCAAAAGTACATTTAGTAAGTTTACTTTCTTGCCCTTTCTAATACTGTATTCTGAACAACTGTTCTTCATGGGAAAAAAAAAATCCCAATATAAAGTTTAGTTTAATGCTGGGTTATTGATTTTCAGAAACTGAGATATTTTGGCCGTTTTTCTAATTTCATATAGTACTCACTATACAACCATGGATTTTCATGTAAATTCACATAGTACTCGTTACCATGGCTTTTCATGTAAATTCACACAGTACTCGTTACCATGGCTTTTCATGTAAATTCACACAGTACTCGTTACCATGGCTTTTCATGTAAATTCACACAGTACTCGTTACCATGGCTTTTCATGTAAATTCACATAGTACTCGTTACCATGGCTTTTCATGTAAATTCACACAGTACTCGTTACCATGGCTTTTCATGTAAATTCATACAGTACTCATTATACTTATACAGATTTTCATGTAAATTCATACAGTATTCATTATACTACCACGGATTTTTCTGTGAATTCATATAGTACTTATACTTCCATGGCTTTTCATGTAAATTTAAATAGCACTCATATTTCCACAGCTCAGATTTAACCCAGTAGTTATCGACACTACCGCACATGTGCAGTAGTATCTCTATCCCCCGCGCAGAACTCACCACCTGAGAGATGATCACCTTGGCTTCCTCTAAACCCCCAAACTACCAGTGAATTACTCACTGACCAGGAAAGCCACCTAAGACCCATATGAGCTGATGGAAACAGGGAATTCAATAACTGACCACAAGATAATATAACCCCAAGAAATGAAAGCTATACCCTGGTGCTTTTTTTTTTTTTTTATCCAATACTGTAGTTCCCATAGCAGCCAAGCAGATGGAGCTGTGATGGAGTTTGGAGAGCATAGTATTTCTAATAAAGGGGGAAAGGAGATTTGTTGGCTCATTTCTTGATTAAATGAAAAATTTCCCACGAGATGTAGCCAAGCTTGCAACAGTCACAACTCAGGCAGACACGAGGAAGGCCAGCGAAACAGCAAACCACAGACCAACCCAAAACAGCCACCAGGAAAAACCCGCAAAACCATAAACCACCACCAACACCAAAGTAGACACCGAGAAAATGCAATGCCCCTCCCCAATGTGCCGATGCCCACAGATATCCTGCTTGATAAGTTACCAGAACCAAGCATGTGTTCCAACCCCTTTCGTTTTTTTTTTTTGTGCTGTCTGAACCCCTACAGGACGAGAGCAGCCAACTGACCGATGCAGTCGAGCTCCACAAACCTGACAGAAATCCACCAGCAACAAACCACCCCCTTTACCATCCCACCAATGAGGCATCAAAAATGCTCAGAACACCAGGCTCACTGATAGCAGGCATTTCCACTCTGCAAGCATGCTGAGAGCTGCCATCACTAGCAGGCTCTTCAGCTAGAGTTTCCCTCTTTTTTTTTTCTTCTTTCTTAGGACCATAAATGGCAGGCCAGGGAAAAGGCCTGCGTCCACAACAGGAAAACCCTGACCAAGCGATGGGCAAGCCGCCCCACCGCGACACACAAGCCATCGTTCCTGAACTCCAGCACCACAAGAGGCAGGTCAAGGAAAATGGTCTGTATCTCTAACTCGGAAAAGAAAACTTCACAAAAGCGATGGCGCAAGCGCTGAAGGCCCTACCCCCACCACGACACACGACATCACTCATGCACCAATAACCTTTTTTTTTTTTTTAAACCCTGACCCTGCATGGACCCGTTCCCAACGGACTGCCAAATGCGCTGCCATATCACTCCATTGCATCATCTGCAACAAAATCGGTGCTCCACAAACCGACATTCCAAAATGAAAAATGCGTGTTCCACTCTCACAGAGGCCAAAAAAAAAAAAATTCTATAAATGCAAATGTACAAATGTAATTTAAAGTACAACAGTCAATGAATCACATTGCCATTACCCAACCAGTCCACAGTTCTCCACAGTTATAGTGAAGTCCGCTCCTGTAGTAATTCAACTGGTTCCTGCTTGAAAGGTACAATTTACGATATCAGCTGAAGCTCCACCGTGCATGAGAGGCCCGCAAAAAACCTTAACCAACACTCAGGTTCATCTGAACGTACTGAACCCAAAGAAACTGCTACTAATTGCACCACCGGCCCAATTACCTTGAAACCACAACTGCCTGGTTAACAGTGACACTTTACCTGATAAACCCTGCTACAAATAGACCAACTTCCATGAAATCCACTAAGGCAAAGTGTAACTGCTGCAGCCCATGACACACTACAAGTGATGTGCCCCATTCTTAAACTAGAAGAGACAGAAGTCACCCTGCAAACTGTATGAGCAGAACAAACAGAATAAACCAAACTTTGTGCCCAGAGTATTAAACAGTATTAACCTTAATCAGTATGCTAAACCCACCACATTGATACTAAGCCAATGGATACTCTATACCAATAAAGCAAATAAAATGATATCCCACAGTCTGACCAGCAGAGACACAAAAAAAAAAAAAAAAAACTCTTCCCTGTACTTACTGACCTCCTCATTCACACTACTATTACCCCAAGGCCTACCTGACTATTACATTACCATCCTGGTCGTCATGGACGTAACCCTGCGATTAGCAAGTTCACGCCAAAATGTGACTGCTTAACCGAACTACACTAGACTAAACCTCTTAAGCCCCTCCCCATCATTATCTCACTTCCTCCCAACCATCCTTGCCTCCACTTAACCCTTTCACCTCCCCAACCCATTTAATTCCACTTAATATTAACCTAACCCCCACCCCATGAAGATGTCCCAGGACAACTTAGTTTGTGCCAAACTTCATTTGTGGCCAAATAAAAACACAGAAGTCACCTCAGCCTAGAACTGACTTGACCTCCCAGCATTAATAACAAAGCCACACAGCCTAAAATTGTATTGCCCTTTTAGGACATTTTAATATGTTTCCTCCCTTCTCCAGAAAAAAAAATATACATAAATATATATATATATATATATATATATATATATATATATACATATCTTATATATATATATATATATATATATATATATATACACACACACACACACACACACACATATATATATATATATATATATATATATATATATACACACACATATATATATGTATGTGTGTGTAGATATATATATATATATATATATATATATATATATATATATATATATGTAGATCTGATTAGAGTAACGTTCTAAAACCGTTTTGCCACCAGACCAAAATTTCGCCTATGAGCTCCTCCATTTCTTGCAAAAAATATACTGATTTTATATACCCCTATATCCTTCCTGCTGGAGGTCTGCTTGTGATCAGATGAATGGATAAATTAATAAATAACAGCCCAGAAATATATTTCAGTTTGCTACTCTCAGACCCACTGCAATGTGCCCTCCATGCCATTTTAACCCACTTAACTTAAGAATTAGGAACAAAGACATCCCAATCTAGGGGCAGATTTTAAATATTGTTCTTATATATGTATAAAGTTGTTAGCATAACACATTTGAATTATCAAGAATTTTCTGAAAACTACTTATATCTAACATTATTTATTAACTGCAATCAACAACAAATTACCAGGAAACTTCAGATTTTATGAGGATCACACCAAAAATATGAGGCAAAATCAGACTGGGGGCCATTGAGAGCTATGCTGTCTGTCGGCACAAACACAGACACACACACACACACACACACACACACACACACACACACACACACACACACACACACACACACAAAACCACTTCACTGACTGCATGCATCTTACATATCTGCTTCAGACCAGGTGAATGAATTAATAAATGAATGAATATATATATATATATATATATATATATATACATATATACACACACACACACATATATATATATATATATATGTATATATATATATATATATATATATATATATATATATATATATATGTATATATATATATATATATATATATATAAAATGGTCAAGAAATGTATTCCAGTTCACTGTTGTCAAACCTACACAGTGCATACTATTGCAATACCCCCACCTTCTCAACTTCATATCTCAAGAATCACAGATAAAGACCCAAAGTAAGGAACAGATTTTAAATTTTGCTCTTACATACTTAAAAAGTTGATAGAATAACAAGTTTTGCATTAGCAGACATTTTATGAGGAACACAAAAAATGGTGCTCAGCTTCCTTGCTCAAAAATTCTTGTTAAAGCCAAAGCCCTCATCCATTTGTCATTTTATTTTGTTTCACTTTGTTTTTATTTTATTAAAGTACATTTCTATTGTGGCTGCCTTACCAGCTTTTGTTACTTGCTTGTTCATTGCTTATTCCAGTTTTCGCATTTGGGAGTTGATTGGTCGTCTTGTTTTGCTGTGCTTCCTTTGTGATTTCCACCTGCGATTCCACATGGCAGAAGGTACTTTTTTAGAACTAGACTACAGTCCAACCAACAATAAATTACAACAGAAGTGGAATAAGATGACTCGGACACAAGATAATCTCTTACTACAATTGTTTTTTGAAGGTACTGCTTTTGAACATATACAGCAAACACCAGCCGATTACAATGTTTTTCTTACCATCTTGAAAGAACTAGAACAGAATCTTTATAAATTAAAATGATTACAGTGGCATGCCTACACTTCAATATTGCACAAAGGGGCATGCTAGTTTTATGTATGCCTGCCTGTGGAGATGCATATCCAGATTTATTAAAAGAATGGCAATGACTTAATTTAGAGCTGGGTTTCAGTTATGTAAGACAAATGCTAGAACATTGTAAACCTATTGAGGAAGAGTTAATACAGCAAATAGAGTCCCTACAGAAGGATTTGCTTTATCGCTTCAAACGGAATGTTTATACTAACATGATAAATACTACTCTATCTAATGTAATGGTATTTGATGCCAGACTGCAACAAACAAAACAGAGGAAGTTGCAAAGGGACTACAATGATTTTCATTCAGGAAATGTATTTGTATGGCCCAAACGTAATGTCACTGCCATTGACATGCCCCCTTCCACTCAGCCAACTGTCTTGGGATCAGAGGAAACACAGCCTGCTTTGAACCACAGTGTTCAGGAGAGACTTTGACATGAGACAGTTGACACGCCAACATATGTTGTGATTGACCACTCTACTCCACTGTTAAATCAGGAGGTGCTCAACTTTGAGAGAATGGGAGTGAAACCTAAAACCACATCTTCTCTTAATTTGGACAGTTTTTTCCCTTTACCAGTCCAGCAGAGGAAGAGCATGAGTGAACGATGCAACAACAGGGGGCGGCAGAAGAGAAAACACTCTAGAGAGATTTTCAGCCAGCATGAGAACACGCAAATAAATGGCCTAGTGGGTGCTCAAAACTCATAGCAAGCACTTATAAACCCTAGCACTAGACACCCCTATACTGTACAGAAGGACAAGGCTGTCTATTTGACCTTACCAGCTATTCAGTAAAACAGTTCACTGTACCTATCCAGGCATGTCCAAAGGGCAGATGTACTTTCCAGTCCAACTGGTAAATCTGGGCATTTTGAGGCAATGTTACAACTGCCTCATGTACACAGATAACCCTCTCCTCCTACCACCAAACACTAATACATGCGAGAGATGCAATTATACAGCCAAATTGGAGGCTAAGCTCTCTCAACCCAAGACTGGATCAGACAGTCAAGGGGAGAAGGGAAATACTGGCATCACACCACCAGTCTCAGATTGACCAATTAAAACAGCACTGGCAAAAACACGCATAAATACACGAAAACATACTCAGAGGCTCTAAATAAAAATCTGCAAAAGCAACAAGAGATCTGCAAAAGCAACAAGAGACCTCCAAAGTAGACATCCAAGCAACCTCCACCCCCCAACACAAACCATGAAACACATACTTTACAATACCAGAGTGCCACACAATCACAGCCTTTAAGGCAAACTAACATACCCAACATACTAGCAATAGGTGATTCTATAGTCAGGCACACTGACGTCCCACTCAATGGGCTGAATAAGGAGAAAGTTAATGTTAGCTGCCTATCGGGTGCCAGGATCCGCCACATAACACAAGCACTCAGGTCTCTCCAGAACAAGTACAGATACGACTGTGTCATTGTCCATGTTGGTGTGAATGACCTGAGCCGTACCTCCCTGGACTACATGAAAAGAGACATGGAAGAGCTCTCTGATCACGTAGTACAGGACAGTAATACCCTGACCCTGAGTAGCATCCTACCCTCACCAAGAATGATACAACGGTATAAAGAAACAATGATCAATTTTAACAATTGGCTAAGTTTCTGGTGTCATTCAAAGGGGATCCAGTGTCTGTCCACCTGGGATGACATGCTTGACAAGCCACGCTGCTTCGCTAGAGATGGCTAGCATCTGTCACCTTTAGGCTTTCGAATACTGGCCAAGGCTCTTGCCACCCCCATAGTGCCTTTTTTAGGTAAGGCTCAAAAGACAAACTCACTGCCATAAACAGCACAAGTAACAATAATCTGAGGGTAATGCTACTCAATGCCAGAAGTCTAAATCTCAAAATGCATGCACTTGAGGCACTCCTCAGTATGGAGAAAATCAATATATGTGCAGTAACAGAAACCTGGTTTAAGGCTCCAGAGAGCACCCCAGCACTACCAGGCTACAACTCATACCATACATTTTGGCCACAGAACCCGGACCAAAATACAAAAGGTGGGGAAGTATACATATTCATCAAGGATACCCACACCTCCAGGTTAGTGGCACGGCACGATGCTTCAGAGATCATTCACGTGCAACTAACAATGGGCAAAACTGCAATTCAAATTGTAGCTTGCTACAGATCACTCACCATGTCCCAGGACCCCCATTCCGTGTTTCTGGAAACACTGGGAAACATAAAGGTCCTACCAAACACCCTAATATTGGGTGATATCAACTACCCAAAAATTAACTGGGAGAACTACTCAAGTACTAACTCCCTTGCCCAACATTTCCTAGAATTTATAAACTCAAACACCCTGGATCAACTGGTCAACACTCCCACCAGAGGTGACAACATACTGTACCTGGTCATCACCAACATGGGCGACCAGTGTTCCACACCTGAGATCAACCCCTTGCTGGTTAGATCTGACCATAAATAAATCACTGTGGATAGCTACATTTCACCCCCACCCCTGGACAAGGAAACCACTGTGAAAAACTTTTCGAAAGCAAACTTCACGTCACTTAAGACCGAGGTGGAA
This sequence comes from Protopterus annectens, assembly GCF_019279795.1. Taxonomy (NCBI): domain Eukaryota; kingdom Metazoa; phylum Chordata; order Ceratodontiformes; family Protopteridae; genus Protopterus; species Protopterus annectens. Next base: position 15,472,545 of record NC_056731.1, read on the forward strand.
AGATTCAAAGTCCCCATGCTAAAAGATAATGCTGGCCAAGCTGCAAAATCCTTTACTAATGCATTCTATGGGCACCTACAAGAATGCATGGATCATGCTATCCCAAACAAAACCAAGACTCACTCCTCCAAGAAAAGGAAACCAGTCTGGTGGACCCCTGCCATAAACAAGCTATACAATGGAAGGAGGAATCTAGTACAGAAAAGAGTAAAATCCCAAAAAGGGAAGACATCCCTGATCAGTATCAGCAAGAAACTACGATCCCTCATAAAACTGCCCAAGGTGAGCTTCGAAAGAAAAACTGCCAAGGAATCCAAAGATAACCACAAGGCATTCTTTAGCTATGTCAAGAATCTAAGTGACAATGCTCAGATCTACTTGGACTTAATGCAGAATAGCACAAAATACACTGAACCAACCAATATTGCCAACATCCTGGCAGACAGGTTCAGTGCAAACTTCACCCCCTCTCACCCCCAAAAGGGCCCATAACCATATCAGAAGAATGTAGATCCCCTGAAATCACAGACACTCAAGTTAAAACAGCCCTCTCCAAAGCCAAAAACACAGCATCAATGGGACCGGATGATGTCCCAGGCTGCGTCCTACATGAGCTCAAAGATGAACTAACCCCTCACCTAAACACACTGTTCAAACTCAGCCTCTCCACAGGCTATGTACCCATAGAGTGGCGCACAGCAACGGTTATTCCGCTCCACAAAGATGGAGCCACAACAGACCCCAGGAACTATCGCCCTATAAGCCTGACTCGCTTGGTCTGCAAGGCTATGGAGCGCATCATCATGGAACTCATGAACAGAGACATTGGGAACCTCCAAATACTGGACCCTACCCAGTTCGGCTTTGTTAAGGGCAGATCATGCCTCCTAAACCTGGTGGACTTCTTTGAGACAGTTACCAAGGCTATAGATGATGGAAAGGTGGTACACACAGAATACCTAGACCTTGCAAAGGCCTTCGACACTATTCCCCATTCTGGTATTACAGACAAGCTCACCAGCCTGAACATAAACCCCTATGTCACAAGATAGGTTGCCAATTGGCTCATGGACAGAGCCCACATAGTGAGAGTTGCGGGAGCTAGGTCTGACTCTAAACCAGTTACAAGTGGTGTTCCCCAGGGCTCGGTCCTAGGATCTCTCCTGTTTGACATATACTTTTCAGAGGTACAAGCAAGCACAGGAGGACTATGGCTGACCAAGTTCACAGACAATTGCAAACTAGGGGCTATAACTGACTGTCCGGCTGATGCAGACATCCTCCAAAAGGGTCTCATTGAGACGGATACCTGGTGTCAAAAATCATGGCCTCAAGCTAAATGCCAAAAAGTGCATAGTCACCCCCTTTGGAAAAAAACAAAGTACACACAAACTACTACATAGGTGGTAGTCCCCTAAATACGGAAAACATAATAAGGGATCTGGGGACCCAAGTAGATAGTAATCTCTCCTTTGATAATCACATTGCCAATGTGGTTAGAAAATCCTTCAATGTGGCCCACCTAATCACAAAAGGGTTTGCATCCAGATCAAAAGAGGTCATTGTGCCCCTCTACTCATCACTCATCAGACCCATCATAGAGTACAATGCCCCATTTGGGATGTACCTTACAAGACACCTGCAACAGCTGGAAAGAACACAGAAGTACCTCACCAAGAGGATCACTGGCCTCAAACAGATGCCCTATGCATCGACTGGAGAAACTCCAGCTGTACTCGGTTTGATACCGCCTACTCAGAGGTGATCTCTGCCTGACATGCAAGGCCATCTCCAACCCAGAATTGATGGACATGCTTCACCTAAAGAAAACCTTATTCCCTTGAGCCACATGCTCTAGGGATCTAAACCTCACCACAACAATAAATAGGATGTGTTGGAGGGATAGATTCCTGGCCCAGAGACTTCCCATGCTTTGAAACAAGATTCCAATCAACATTAGGCAGAGCTCCTCGCTAACCCTCTTCAAGAGAAACCTTGACGAGTGGATGGGAAACAGAAAGTTTACCCCAGGCATCACTTCAGTGATGCTGCTGGACAGAGGCACAGGGAACTAATCTAAGGGGGTGGCAAAAGCCAACACATTCTGGCTAGGCTTATAAATGCCTTCGGGCAGATAGCCTAGTACCTACCTATGCACCCATAAATCTCTCTGACTACACACTGAATACAAGAGAACTCAAGATTCTAAATAAAGATCTATCCTTTATCCCAGCAGCATCTGCTAAAGTAAGTGAGGTACTGATTGATTTAAGAATGTTTGCACATACAATAGCATTAAAGCTTTTGTTTGGTACACACTCAGATACTAATATGCGAATGCACAGGAGACTGAGTTTGTTTAATCCTCATCTGCCACCCCATATCGATTTATTTGTAAGAGTTTGTGAAGAGGGCTTATATCACACTTTGAGTGGTCCACACAAAAATAATTTTTATAACTTAAGTCTCTCTGAGAGACAAGCCTTGAGTCATCTTGAAACTAGGTTGGATCTCTGTATAAGACCTGCAGACAAGGGAGGTGTGGTTGTTATAATGAATATGACTGACTTCTTAGAAGCTATGTCAATGTTGTTGCAGGATGTTGAAACTTATCAGAGAGTAGACTATTCCTTTGTGCAAAGAACTTTACAATACATAAAGGACAAATTGTATGATTTATTGATGTGTAGACTTATAGATGAATCATTATATCATTTTTTGTATGCACCTCATCCAGTCATACCCATCATGAAAGGACTACCTAAAATTCACAAAGACCCCCTTAAACCACCCATGAGACCAATTGTTGCAGATGGAGGTTGGGCCACAGAACCCTTGTCAATATATGTAGAGGGTAAATTGAAACATATTGTGGCCAGGCTACCCACAATACTAAAAGATACTCTTCATTTTTTTAAATGAATTAACTGACTTTTTGTGTGGTTTGGATAATGCCTCATGTTTGGTCTCTTTAGATGTGAAGAATGTTTTTATATCTATTCACAATGCTTATGGTATTGAAGCCATTAGGGAAATTTTAACTACTGAATGTGTTTTTTATAATGATACTGTCAATTTGATTTGCACATTCCTGGATTTGATCCTAGAGCATAATGTTTTTATATTTGGCCAACAATTGTACTTGCAAAAATGGGGTGTCGCTATGAGCACTCCATGTGCAAATTCATATGCTAACTTAGTCATGCACTTTTGGGAGAATAAGCATCTTTTTTGTGATGAACTCTCAGGCCATATAAAATTTATAGACATTTTGTAGACGTCTTTTTATTACGGTCAGGGGAGGAGGATTTATTGTGTAGGTTTGTTTCCAACCTAAACTCTAGCACTAACTTTTTAAAATTCACCCTCAAGTACTCATATCTAGAAATTGATTTTTTGGATGTTTTACTTAAAAGAGAGTTAAATGGAGACATTACTACTGCTTTATATCATAAAGTATGTTAGAGAAATGGGCTATTAGTCAATGGAAGCATGCACCCAAGGCATGTTTTCCCCAACATTGTCAAAAGTCAGTTCCACAGAGTATCTAGATTATGTACCAGGGAGGAAGATCGAAAGAGAGAATCATGTACACTCACAGAGCTATTTCACAGTAGAGGTTGCAATGGAACATTGGAATACAAGATTTATGTTGAAACATTGGTTAATAGGAAGCATCTGTTCAGCATTGTTGACAGTGATACTCAGACCACAAATACTCCCTCTAAGCCCCCTGCTAGGCATAGGGCAACTTTTATTACTAAGTACACTGACAATATAGATACAATATGTACTATTATTAATAATAACTGGCATCTTCTTACGAGAGATCAACAGACTGCTGATATTGTTGGAGGGGGTACCCACATTTACTTATCATTTACTTATAGAAACAACAGAAGCTTAAAGGAGCTATTATGTGATCACAGTCAGTGTAAGGAACCCAAGGACAATAGGATGGGTATCTTCCCTTACAGAAGTTGTAAAATCTGTAAGGTTATAACTAAGCAACAAGTATTTATTCACCCCAACATGGTATTCAGGAACAGACCGAGATTTTATGCTTACTGTACAAACCACACAAGTGGTTTATTTAGCTAGTTGCAACTTTTTCCCTTGCTTTTATGGGTAAAACCATCAAAAGATTAAGGGACAGGGTAACTAGGCATCTATATGAGATTAGAACTAAGAATGTTAATAACGCACTAGCTAAACATATCATTGAGCAACCTGATCATAGCTTTAGTTTTAGGGTACTTCAGTGTGTTTTCAGTACTATCGGGGGGGGGGGGGGGTTACTCTAATAATTGTTTAGAGCAAGCTGAGTTACACTGGATTTTGAAATTTCAGGCTCACAGATAGCATAAAACCTGCTTTGAGTGGGCGTAAACTCAATATGTAAAGAGAGATAGCCTCTGTTTCACATTATGTCCTGTGATAGGATGATTTGTTTTATAAAAATATGCTGTATTAACACTATGCTAGGATCTGAAGAAGACTGCACAATGCGAAAGTGCTCATCCATTTATTTTATTTTGTTTCACTTTATTTTTATTTTATTAAAGTACATTTCTATCGTGGCTGCCTTACTGGTTTTTGTTACTTGCAAAGTCAAAAATAATAGTAGTACTGAGGATCAAAACAGTGGAATTTTTAAATATTATTCTAATTAACTTAAAAATGTAATAGAATAACTGGCACTACATCAACAGTTATTTTCTAAACAGTAAGCAGTACGAAACTCTTAATTACTGGTATCATTGATTGGCTTTAATCATCTGTGATTTAGCAGAACGTTAAGTTTTACAAGGGAAAGGCAAAAATATGAGCTGAAATTATGCAAGTTCTGTAAAGCTGGTGTAAACTGACAAGCTTGCCCTCTGTGGTGCTTTGCCCACCACACACTCAAATGCCCTTACCAGATCCACACTCAAGAACAACAGCTACAGCAATTTCATGCATTTTCTGTCTGAACAATAAAAAGTACAAAACTCTTATTATTTGTATCTTATGAGGGATATGTGAAAATATGAGTCAAAATCAGGGATGATCTGTAATATGCTTTGCTGTTTTTTTTTAAAGACTGTGGTGGAGTACTTGTTCACTACTGGTCTGGTTTGACAGCAACATACTCATGAAATCTTTTGTTCAACACAGCCAGTGAAAGAGATGGCATTGGAACTGTCTCACATCAAGACAGAACAGAGGAGTAGGCATACTTTTAGGAGGTAAGGAGGTTGGTGCATTGCAATCTGTGGAATGTTTGAGAGTTATTATATGATGTATGTTTATGAGTACTTCTAAGTGTTTTTGGAAAAGTATATTATGAGGGGCACTGCAAGGATCTAGCAATTGCTACGCTGCCAGAGTGTTAAGCTTAATGGGAGACACACCCCATAAGCACATACTCAGAGCACAGTTCAGTGCATTTCAATATGGTATATAGTGCACATATCTCAGTAGCAAAATGTTTTGCTACAGTGAGAGGAACAGTCATGTCTCCTTAGTTGTAATTTTGTGATTGTTTTTTGGGATATGTAATAATGCTTCGGTAGTACTGAGATATGGAAAAAAGCCGATGAATCTAATAAATACAAAACAAATTTATTGAGCCGCAGAGCAAAAAAATCAAGCGCTTTCGTCCCCTCCGTTAGGAAACTTTATCAAGATATAGCATGCCCAAAAAGCAACACCTTTATATCATAGAATAATTAATTAGTCAAAGAAATGTAAACCAATCACATTCATTACTGCTTAGGGTTTGAAATGCATATAGTACATTATTTAAAGGTGTATTAAACCAAAACAGTCACATTTAAAATATAATGCTTGCATTAATCTCATACTGCTACATTATATTAAATAAACATTAACAATCGTGCATTTATACCAGATAACAATGCATATTTAAAACATTAACTGAAAGCCCTGGATAGATAGTCTGTTTATATTTAGTGAACGTTACAATGTGTGAATAAGTATTTTATTTACTATTTATATTTTTTTTATTAGTGTAATCTACTGCCAATCACTGGCGGACCGGAGTTCCGCTGTGGCAACCCCTAACTGGGAAAAGCCGAAAGACACAACAACAACATACTATTTATTCTTATTTATAGCATATGTAAATGTAAAAAGTCTTTCTTTTAAAGCTTTTATATGTATGGTTACTATACCATACATATGTTTTTATATGTGATTTTAAAATGTAATTTTATATATCAGTTTCATAGCATGTTTTGTGAACAAGGTTATGTTTCATACAGTACGCATTTCATACTTCATACTTAATATGTCATATTCCATATCATATATATTTATTTTATGTGCATTCTGACCCTCATTTGTGCACACATATATATCATGTATTATATACATGTATTATATACTTTAACTTTATGCATTTAACCTTGGATTAAATGTACTATAATGAATATTCATATATATATATATATATATATATATATATATATATATATTAATATTTTTAATGTTTTAAATATGCATTGTTATCTGGTATAAATGCAAGATTGTTAATGTTTATTTACTATAATGTAGCAGTATTAGCTTAATGCAAGCATTATATTTTAAATGAGACTGTTTTGGTTTAATACACCTTTAAATAATGTACTATATGCACTTCAAACCCTAAGCAGTAATTAATGTGATTGGTTTACATTTCTTTGACTAATTAATTCTATGGTATAAAGGTGTTGCTTTTTGGGCACGCTGTATCTTGATAAAGTTTCCTAACTGAGGAGATGAAAGCACTTGATTTTTTTGCTCTGTGGCTCAATAAATTTGTTTTGTATTTATTAGATTCATCTGCTTTTTTCCATATCTCAGTACTAGCAAAGCATTTTTGCTTATTTAGTTTCTTTTTACCAGTTTGTCTGAGTATTTTTAGGATATGTACTCATCAAACCTGGGTGCTTGACATTACTCAAAGAGTGTGGATACAAATACATAACTGCCAGGCACACAAATATCATGCTATATGACCAGGATGATAATGTTAGTGTTAAGATTTGTAATATCCATGTACGAACAAGGCTGTTAATTCCACGGTTTTCCATACCACCAGAATATTACCTAGAAAACCTGTCAGGCAGAAAACATCAATGCTTATGTTCAGGTACCTTCTATATTTAAGGCCAAATTTTTAAGCACATTGAATGAGGTGCTACGCCAGGCCCTCTATTTCCATGGCTGACAACTCTTTGGCTTGCATGCAGCTGACAAGCCCTACCATAACTATGTCTGTGAAGACACTGTAACCAAAGATAATGCAGTTTATAGGCAGGACTGAGGTTATGAAATGGTGAGCCACAGGGCCACTGATTTCATATGTGGTGCTCAAAAGAAAGCTCAAATCTTGGCATGGGAACACAGGACCACAGGTGGAGGGCATCAGGTTTGCCACCTCTTCTGGAGATAGAAACATTTATACCCAAGCTCAAAGGGCATGGCACCTCTGCAGAGTCTCACAGTGTGGTGATAGATTTTGGGAGAGAGCTACACAGGTCCCAGAGACAATTTGTTGTAGGCCTATTTCTGTTTATCAATAACTGCAATGCCTCTGTATACCTAAGTCAGTACAAAACTTATTAAAGCTGGTATATCAGGGTTTTAACATATGCAGTCAATGTGCTGAAGGTATGCATATAAAATATTCACTTTTTATCATGTATATATTTGAAATACTCTCAGTTGCATGTATACATCTGGTGTTGGGTCAAACTTACACTGTGTATTTTGTGCTTTGGTGTATTCAGAAGTGATTCTTTATCCAGAGCCAGTACTGTGGAACTGCCCTTGCCTGATATTGGAGGATCTGTAGCCTCTGATAATGATGCCTGGCATGAGTTGGCAATGTCAGAGAGAACACAGTGTGAGTGTATGCATGTGTTTGTGTGTGTGTGTGTGTGTGTGTGTGTGTGTGTGTGTGTGTGTGTGTGTGTGTGTGTGTAGGCATGCACTGGAAACAGGTAGTGTGACCACTGCATCCCTTGGACAAACCATTAACACAACCTCTATGCTTGTGGATACCCATGCAACCCACACCTCACAGGCAGGACAGGTTAATGGGGACTCTATTGATCTGTGAATTATGCTAGCTTCTAGTAGACAGATTCTGCTCCTAGCACTCATGGGCAAAGAAGTCCACACAGGGCTGGGGGGTAATGGTGCTCACTGCAGACATGGATAACACCCACTCTGAAGTTGGTGTAGTAGTTACAACTCAGTGTGTGTGCAGATGCCATTGTGGAGGCATAGGCTAGTATCATCACAACCTTGGCAGAGATAGTGAGGGTGAATCAGAATGTATGTAATGACCAATGGAAGTATATGAGCCTTACCTGTGATTTTTTTGGATAAACACAATTAGCCACTGGAATGTGCAATGCCTTCTCTGGCTCACCAGTTACGAGAGAGGAGCTACCTATAGAGCTGGTTATCTGCCACATCCACAGATGTTAACCAATGTGCTCACAGATTATTGGAGTACAACTCCCACAGTTCTAGCACTTTCACAGCAACAACTGTTGTGGATTTACCTATTTCTGGGAGAGGCCATTCCCATGGTCATGGCCATTGTCATAATGGCACTTCTCATAGCAGATACGGCTCAAGGTCATGCAGCACAGTGGCATCTAGTCAGGACATTTTACATCCAGTTAGAGCCCTCTTTTGTGGGAGGAACATGCACAAAATGCTGAAATCTCTGCTTTGCATTCCCTGGACCTGTTCAGTAGACCAAGCCCCAGTGCTACAACTACTGTTGAGGCTGTGTCCCTGCAGACCCACATTCACACCACCACAGCCCCACTATATCACACATCTCCACTGACACCAGCCTTTCTCAACAGCTGTTATATTAAAGGCACCCCTCAGTACTGACATTTCACAGGAAAGCATTTTTTACTTTCATATTCCCCAGCATTCACCCTCACATACTTCTCTGTGAAAGACATGCTTCCTTCTCCACCTGCTCAAATTATGATAACTGTGCCCTTGTCTTTGTACATTGTCACTTGAGTTGCCTATATCTGATGCCCGTCATGGTTAGCCTATGCACCAGTCAGCACAGCCTGGTCTTGGTTTTGCATATATCAGTTTCACTGCATTGTATCTACTTTAATCGTGTATACTATGTTCTGAAACTATATGCCAGCTGCTACATCTGTGATAGTATCATGGAACACTGTGCCCACATCTGTCTAGCATGATCAGATGAGAAGTCCATGAAATTAAACAGATCATGGGTGCAAAATCACGAACAAGAAACAAGAACTCTGTCAGTTGTATATATCTATAGAGAATATACATGCTGTATACTTTGCTAGTGGTATGCCAGCTAGAGTAAGGTGACATATCATAGAAAGATGACAGTGCACCACAATGCTCCATTGTCATGAGGAAGGAACATTGATAATTGTCTCCCTTCCTGGTTATAATAGAGAATAATTTGTATTATATGTAAAGGAAAAGATCAGGTCCTGTGGCGCCCCTGCTGGAAGGATCGATGCTGCAACACTGTACAATGCAGAGTTTTCCTTTTATTAGGCAGATGATGATAAAAGACAAGTAATGCATAGTAAACCCAGAATTTCTTAACTGTCACAAAGACTAAGAAATAAAATAAAACTGAGAAGTAAATATAATTGGAAACTGTCAAGGGCAACAGATGGTAATCTAAGATCCCTAATATGTGAAGCAAAATTATATGTAGATTATAAAACAATAGCACACTTAGAAAAAGCTGTAAACTATACAAAAATACTACAAGTATTCAAATGTCAAGCACCTGATATAATTAAAATTCAAAATAAAAAAGCAGAGGTTTAAAAAAGAAAAAATCTATTTAATATGGTGCAGGAAAGAAAATAATGTATATGTGACTATAGGAATCAAGATACTGGAGGATGTATGTCAATAGAGACATCTGCAACATAATAAATATTACAAAGAATAAATTATAGCACATGAATAAAACATAATGTGACGAAAATGGTTCATTTCTTCCAAAAGTCATTAGTCTGAAATTAAGGCAACAGATGTTCTAAGAAATGAAGGATTTGAGTTGTTGCCCAGTATGTAAACAGCACTCAAACCTAGAGCTGTGTTCTTAAAGTACTAACAAGGTATTAGCTTGATACATTAATAAACATATTTTCTGTAACCTTTGTGTAATAACATTAAGCAAGACATCACAGAAGTTTATAATATATATATATATATATATATATATATATATATATATATATATATATATCCTGCAGCCTCATAACTCACTACTACCTTTGAAAGAAAATAACAGTCTTAAGAGTTTGCAAACTAGCGTGTAACATTCAGTGTCACACTTTGGTAACTGGGGCAGGCAATCCCTCTGCTCTGCTTTTGCTGTGGCTCTGTTTAAACTTGATGCTCTAGTAATATAATTACAGGAAAATTCCACCTTCCAAAGTAGTTAGCCTTATCCCAGTTATTTTTCCTGGTTTTAATATCAATTAGGTATTGTTTATTGCCCAGAAACTACCTTTTTGATATTTCCACTTCTTAAACAGACACAGATTATGAAAATCCCACCATTTTTTCTGATTCAAATCTCAAGATGTTCAGTAAGGAGTTTGTCTCATCCTGCATGACATAGGATAAACAGCACAGATTAAACAGTTTTCACTATTGTTCACCTCCCCAACAGACAGACACACACACACACACACACACACACACACACACACACACACACACACACACACACACACACTTACAATTTCACATCCTGAGCCTATGTCTTGTTGATGTGACCAAGGTGCTATGAAGCATATTAACAGCTAAAGTGAAACAGCAAAATTATTTTCCAAAGAGTTGGTTGTTGAAGAAATGTTTGTATTAGGAAGAGGAATGCGATATATATCAATGCTACACAAAAATATATCAAGTACTCTTATTTTGGGTCAGTAAAGTGATGTTTTTAACAATGTAACTCTAGAAAGTTAAGCATGGTACAAAGTGAACTGGCAGCTATCATTTGCTTTACTAGCTCTAGGAACTGACAAATGTCAGTCATCATTGAATGGTAAGAGATTCAAAAAAATTACTAATTTGTGTAATACTGGAGCTTTACTCAACAGCCCTCTGTGGAAATGGGTTTTTGCTCAGATGGACTATCCCATTTAATAAATGGAACCAAACATACAAATGAATTAGTGAATGAATGCTTTTTCAGAAGTTGCAGAAGTACAACAGATGGAGATATTCATAAATCTGGAAAATCTTCAAGGATTTCAGCTTTAGGGATTTAAAAAAATGCTTTTCATCTTTTTATTTGTGGAAATGTAAATAGACTCTAGAGGATATCCTTTTAGCTGATAATACGGATGGATTCAGTTGAAAGGAAACAGTAACACTGCTTTCACAGACCACCCAGCTATCACTGTTACTAAATATAGGTAGAAAACATAATTTATGATTTCTAAACTGAGTCATACTATAGAGACCCAAACTGAATTTAGGGAGGAGAATAACAACAATAAAATAAACAAACTAATGTCAGTATTGCAGTACCAGTACTGATTATTTTGGGTTTGACAATTAAATCCTGAATGCTTAAATCCCAGTGTTGTACAACACCAGCAAAATAATGCCCAAAGCATACAAGGGTGAAAAATTAAACTGTAAGTATTTTTTGAAGGAGCAAGCCCCCTACAGCCATCAATGTGAGGGAAAGTTCCCACCCCACCCTCTTAACTTATATATATATATAAACTCCATGGCCACACAAACACAAATAAGGAAGACCATCTGTAAAAAACAAGGGGAATCACTGCACCATATGCACAGAAACTGCATCAAAAGTGATTTTCCATGGCAAACAACCATCAAAGTTTGATTCTTGATGATTGTGTCTCAGTCACTTGGCATCATAGAAGAGTAACTTGCTGATGCCTAGAGAAGCCCCATTTTGAGGTATAATAACTTAAAATATAATATGAAATGTCTTAATGCAAATTTAATGTATTAGAAGTGAATAGAATACTGTACCATGACAAGTCAATTTCTCTCTCTTTCTCTCTCTCTCTCTATATATATACATATATATATATATATATATATATATATATATATATATATATGAAATACTCAGATGAGCGATCTTTAGAACATCAAGCCTGAAAACTCAAAAACCCATAATCTTGAACAAATGGAACACATATACAACACCTACTTTTTGCTTAAGGGCAAGCCCCCTTCCACCCTCCATGTGGAGATTTGAGCTCCCCACATCCCCTGTTAATTATATATACCAACTTTGAGATTTTACCACTGTGGAGAAGGTAGCAACACCCTAATCACCACTGTACCACTATCCTGTACAATGATGTTCCACTTTGTTTGAGCTTCTGGGTTTTTGAGTTTTTGGGTTCTATTTTATAGCATTTGCTCCTCTATTCAGTGTATTGATACGGATAGGTGTGTGTGTGTGTGTGTGTGTGTGTGTGTGTGTGTGTGTGTGTGTGTGTGTGTGTGTGTGTGTGTGTATATATATATATGTATGTATGTGTGTGTGTGTGTCTGTAGCTATAGGGCACTGGGTCAACTTTGTGCCTACACCAATACACAGAATCACAATGTGAAAATTCTGAAACTGCAAATGTTGATATATTTTGAACATACTCCAGGGATTACCCTAGAGCAGACCAGACCAACTACAAGTGTTTTTTCAGGGAAGAAAGCACACCAGCACCCACCATATGGTGGACTGCGCTCCCATACTTCCTTATGTACACTAACTCAAAAATCGCACAATCATCAGGGAAAGGGAAACTCCCCCTACTCAGGAACTGCCCGTCTTGCACAACTGGTCCACTGTTTGTGTGCATCAGTCAAATAGTGTCAACCAAACAGGTGTCTGTATAGGTGCACAGCATACCTCTCAACCTGGAAACATCAAAAATCTGGAGAAGGCCCATGAAAAATAGGTACAAATCTGTACGCCAATTAACATAAAATTTGCATACATAATTATGTACCCTTCCACTACAATGGAATTGTAGGATACCAACTTTCAAATGCAAACTGAAGAACAGCCAATGAAAATATAGTACCAGAGTCCCCCTGCAGCCATTCCAATGTCCATTACCTAGCTATTTCGCCCCATTTGCCATAAACACTAATGTACATACTGCTTTACTTCTACAATGATTATTTCGATTTTATTTTTAAATTTTCTAGCACAATGCACAAACACTAATAGACATTTGCTAAACAAAACAATACTGTCTCACAATGAAAATAGGCTTAGCATTAAAATTTCTCTGCCCCCTGAAACTCACATTCATTGAAATAGCATTGGAACCCAGACCACATCCAAAGAAAATGCATCTGGCCAGTGATGGATAAAGATTACCCTTGGGCTGTTTTCAAATCATAGGCCCATTGAACACAAAACAAGAAACATACATGTGTTCTTTGATATACCTTCCTGACTTTATTAAATGATATTCCTTGTATAATACATCCCACTTGTTAGACTCAGAGCGCATTTTTAAATTCATTGTTTGAACATTTTTCCAGTATGCAATGAAACAAAATGCATGAACCAATAATGACAAAGCTGCCTAATTCAGAAAATTTCCATCATAAAAGTCTACTTACACACACACATACATTTATATATATATATATATATATATATATATATATATATATATATATATATGTCTATATATATATATATATATATATATATATATATATATGTATAAAAATAGAATGACAGTAGTGTTAGCCATGGGGATCTTGCACAACTTTTCAAACTTCTTTTCAATTTCAGTTTTTTGATTGACTCACTCTGATTTGTGTTATCAGACCAACTCAATAGCTGTAAATGCACAACAAAATAAACTAGATGAACTGCATGTTTTAAGGCTTCCAATTTTTAGTCCACGTAGTGACAGACCCTTTCCTATATTCATCCTGAAGCATCAAAACTATCATTGTAATCCAGGTGCTGTTAACTGGCCACTCTTGCTTCTCCACTGTCTACAGTGGAAATAATATTTGTTTTATCTTGAATGCTGGAAAATGTACTGCACTTGTTTAAAAATAGTTTTCTTATAATGCAGCACAGAACATAATTCTGATTTTCTGTTCCTGAATTTGGGTTAACGATATTTTTTGCTCTTTCCACTGAGGCACAAATGCCCTTGTGCATGACATTTTCTCAGTTCTTTTGCATCTGTAGCTAAACCCTTGACTTGTTACACCCACCCCCTTTAAAAGCACAACAACACAGTATAGTATTAGCAAAGTACGTACATACTGTGGGAGTAGAACCCACAGCATTCTGCATCAAAAACAAGCATTTAACCTGTTGTGCAAGTAGATTCAGCATAAGCAGCACTAAACTTAACTTCCCCTGAAGCTCTCAGCTCCTTGTAAAATCCACTCGACACTCAACCTTATCTCTCAACTTTTCAGCACAAGAAATCTGGAAAAAGCCAAAATTTATTGGGGCGGGGGGGACAAAAGCCCAAAAAACAGGGACGCATTTTAAACATTGCTTGTATAATTTTGGAAAGTTGCTAGAATAGTCTTGATGAGTGGATGGGAAATAGGAAATACACTCCGGGGATCACTTCTGTGTCTCTGCTCGACAGTGGCACAGGAAAATAACTTTCTTGGGTGGCGTAAGCCAGGGAACCTTGTTGGCTAGGCTTACATAGGCCCTTGGGCTGATAGCCTAGTACCTACATATGAACCTATGAACCTATAATAAAATGTTGTGTTACCACCATATATTTCACTGCCAAGTCTTAAACTCAAGACCCTGTGCACTACAGTCAGAACAACGTACTGCTGTGGAAATCAGCAGTTTCCTGAAATATAGGAAGACTGAAACTTAAATGGCTATCATTTCTTGAATTAAATTCTCACTTCTCACCATAGCTCTCAACCTCCTTTCACAAAAAACCTGGACAAAGCCAATAATGGGGGAATACAGCACCTAAAAATAGGAACAAATGTCAAATACTGATCTTATAAACTTAGAAAATTACTAGAATAAATTGTTTTGTGTTACCATTTATTTTCTGAAGAATATGAAGTCTGAAATTCAAATGCCTGTCATTACTTAGTGAATTCAATCCTTCACTGATTTGCCACAAAAATCTAGAAAACTACAGATTTTATGAGGAACAAAACAAAAATATGAGGCATAAATCTGGAAAGCTTCCACAAGTGGTGGTGGGTAGGGACTTTTGGCTCTTGTTACCTGCACCCAAGGTACAGGGTTTAAGCCTGAGTACCTCTAGTCACCAGGTATATTCACCTGGGGCATTTTACACATACACACACACTCTTGGTTTGTTCCTTCCATTATAGCTTCTTTCATAAAAACTAATTACATATGCTCTGCAGCTTTGTTCCATCCATTCTAGCCTCATGGCAAATTTGCTCTTCAGCTTTGTTCCTTCCATTCTAGCTTCTCTCATCATAAAAACAAATTACTTTTGCTATGTAGCTTTGTTCCATCCATTCTAGCCTCGCGGCTTGTTGTGCTCCCGGAAACCACCTTGCAGCTACCCATTAACAGCACCGAAAAAGCACTTTTGTGACTGTGCTGGGGGCTTGCCCCCCTACATAAATGTGAGTTCCGTTTTTTTTTTTTTTTTAACTATATATACTAACTCCAGGGTCGCACTGCAGTGGGGAAAAGGACATATTATTTTTACTTGCCTTACACTGCTCTACACACTGCCAGTAGTAATTGTCAGTCAAATGAAGTGTCAGGGAAATGAAGTTTCAGTCATTTTGTCCGAGTCAAATATTTTTCAGTCAAATGAATTGTCAGTCAAATGAAGTTAACCCATATATATATATATATATATATATATATATAAATATATATATATATATATATATATATGTGTGTGTGTGTGTGTGTGTGTGTGTGTGTGTGTGTGTGTGTGTGTGTGTGTGTGTGTGTGTGTGTGTGTGTGTGTGTGTGTGTGTGGGTGTGTATGTGTGTGTATATATATATATATATATATATATATATATATATATATATATACACACACACACATATATAAATACATTTTCCCTACTGTTGAATGACTGTACTCCATGATATATTTGAGAAAACATCAAACATATGCACAGGTTAGATTTGACATATATGTATATGTGTATGTATATATATATATATATATATATATATATATATATATATATATATGAATTCCATACATATGGTCAAATTACACTTAGTCGAAAATGATTCCAGGCATTTCACTTGACTGAAAGCTCACTTGGTCAAAGTTCATTTGGTTGAAAATGGATAATAGCCCCTGTCCCACTGCAGTGCAACCCTGGAGTGAGAATATTAAATAAGGGGGGGGTGTAGCGCCCCACATTATGCCAATAGTTTTTACTAAAGATATATATATATATATATATATATATATATATATATATATATATATATATATATATATATATATCAATGCATTTCTAATGGATATACCTTCTTATAAT
Source organism: Protopterus annectens (assembly GCF_019279795.1). Lineage (NCBI taxonomy): Eukaryota > Metazoa > Chordata > Ceratodontiformes > Protopteridae > Protopterus > Protopterus annectens. The sequence goes on from NC_056731.1 coordinate 15,489,090, forward strand.
AGTGAATACATTAAAATTATGTGGGGGCTGTGCCCCCCACACATCTCCTTATTTAATATTCACACTCCAGGATTGCACTGCAGTGGGGCAGGGGCTATATTCCATTTTCGAACAAATGAACTTTGACCAAGTGAGCTTTCAGTGAAGTGAGCTTTCAGTGAAGTGCAATGGCTGGTATCATTTTTGACTAGGTGTAATTCGACCAAATGTATGGAATCCATATATAGATATATATATATATATATATATATATATATATATATATATATATATGTATGTATATATATATATATATATATATATATATATATATATATATATATATATATATATATATATATATATATATATATATATATATATATATATATATATATATATATATACATATATATATATATATATATATATATATATATATATGTGTGTGTGTGTGTATAAACATATATTTATACATATCTATATATAAATGTGTATATATATATATATATATATATATATATATATATATATATATATATATATATATATATATATATATATATATATATATATATATATATATATATATATATATATATAGTAAATGAAAAAATGAGCAGGCAACGGATTCTTCAACACTTTATTTTTGTAAGCACTATCAGCTTCTTCAGACTGAATAAACCAACTTGCTCCCAGTCTCCCAATTTAAAACTTTTTCAAAAAGTTCAAAGCCAATAAACTGATAGCCACAAAAATGATGTCATCATATACATTTAAAATTAAAGCAGCATTACCTGTTTTAGTGCTATCTGCTATAAAAAAACATTCCCATTATGGGAAGAAAAGAAAAAACTTTTACAGACGTCATTTAAAATCAAAAGTGACCATGTATGTCTAAGTCAACAAGTTCTATACCACCTAAAGAATTTTAGCACTCTCATTGTATAAAAGCCATACAAAAATGCATACATATTAAACTCTTCTGGTGAATTATGCACCACAATATTAAAATTAAAATCTGATCATGCATTAAATTCACAAAAAGAACCAAATGAATACGCTAAATGTAAATAAACACACAGGTTATGTGTCTTATTTGTCAAACTAAAACACGTATAAAATCTATTTTATCGCATGTAAATAGTATAAAATCATATACTCAGCTCTGTTATTTCTAAAGTCTTCCGCATGTTTATGCATTCTATTAAATAGATAAAATCCTGAAAGAAGTTTATTATTATACCCAAAAACCACCAAAGTCCGAAAATCAAGCATGTTTTATGAATGCGCAATACAAACTCATCGAGACAGAAGATGTCATCAAGGGACCATAGTATTTGTATGCATATTACCGAACATTACTACCTAGTGAGGGCCTTCAATTTTAATAAACATTTAATAGATAGGGCCTCATTCAATCCAGGGAAAATGTGCGCTGCTGTTCTAACTTGCCATTCTAGTTCTGCTTCTTCCAATTTGAGTTCCCAATGTCCACCTCTCTGTTTAAACTCCATTTGTTGTAATACCACAAATGTAAAACGGTGGTCAGGAAAAACTGAGCTGTGTCTAGCTAAAGATATGATAAAGGGTTTATTTTATTAGTAATGCTATACTAATGTTCATAAATCCTTGATTTTATCTTCCTCTCAGTTTTTCCTATGTAAAATGCCTCACATTGGTCGCAGGTAGCTACATAGACTACCCCTCGAGAATCACAGTTATATCTACCATAAATGTGGTATTCTCTGTCTCTGGTTTTTACTATATTTGTTATTTTTATGTGCCTACATTGATGGCATCTGCCACACTTATTCATGCCCAACTTCCTTCTAGAGGTTCTGGAGGACCTTTCAACTAAACATTTCAGGTTTGAACCCTTTCTAAAAGTCAATTGTGGAGTTGAACTTAAGGAATTTCTAAGTTGGGTATCATCCAAAATGAAAATCCAATTTTTGTTAATAATCTCCCTAATGACACAAGCATCTATTGAGAAGGTGGTTAAAAATCTAATGGGTTGGCTAGGAGCCTGAATGCTTCTAGTGCTAAGGGGCAATTCACTCTGTTCTACCATGGAACTCATGTCATAGCCTTTACGTAACAAGGATCTAAAATGGCCTAAGACTCTTTTCCCAATAACTTCCTCAAAAATTAATTCAATAAAGGCACTTGGGTAGCTTCTCTTACAGAACATAGTTTTTAGTAGTTCGCATTCTAAAATAAAATCACTATAGTCTGAAACCATTCTGGCTGCCCTCACTGCTTGTCCTTTTACTACTGCTTTCTTTTGGTGCAGTGGGTGGCATCTAGTAAAATGTAGGAATGAATTAGAGTATGTGGGCTTGCGGTAAATGGTGGTTCTAAACCGGTGATTGGAATGATCCTTCCTGAGGTGTATATCCAAAAAATTAATTTTCTCGGTCCCCACTTGAAAAGTAAAATCCAAAAAATGTGTAAAGGATTTAATTTCAGTAATAAAAGACTGGATCAGAGCAACCTCCCCATTCCACAAAAAGAACATGTCGTCCTGGTACCTAGTGTAGCAGACAACATGTTCCTTGAATGGCTGGTGGTTAAATAGAAAGGATCTTTCCCAGTATGCCATCACACTGTTTGTGAAACAACTACCACATGAAGCTCCCATTGCCACCCCACTTTTATGTAGAAAAAGTTAATTATTAAAATAAAGGAAGTTGTTGGATAATACTATTTCAAAAAGTGTTTCTATGACATAAATCTCCTAGTTATCTAAACCTTTAAGGTGAAGGAACTTCCTAACCCATTCAATGCCAAGTTGTTGGGGTATTACAGTGTATAAATCCTTGACATCTACCGTAAGAAAAACTAAATTCTCATTAAATTCTGAATTGTTGATAGACTCAAGGAAATGCCAAGAATCATGGCATATTTGATCTTCTAATTTCAACACTGTTTTCAATTTAGAGTCGATGTATTTGGCACATGCATAAGAAATGGAGACCCTACCATCAACAACAGGTCTAAAAGGTGGATTAAACACATTTTTGTGTATTTTAGGGGCCCCATAAAGCACTGGGTTCATAGGTGCAGGCATGTTCAGGTAGTGGAACGTATCTACATCAATGCTTCCTTCCAGAAAGAAGTCTGAAAGGGTAGCATTTATTTTCCTGTAAGCTCAATGAACCTGATTAAGGCTAACCTTTTCATATACTGCACCATCAAACACCAAATACATCCTCCTAACATAATCATGTTGGTCCATAAACACTAGTTCTCCGCCCTTATCGGGTTTCCTGACTCGAACTTGGCAAATATTCAGTAAGTCAATAAAATCCTTCTCTTCAGCCGATATGTTCTTGTAATTGTTTATATGACAACTATTATGAAAAAACATTCTTCTGAAGTCAATTTCACATGCTTTTTCAAACTGACACAAAATATCATTTAGGGGAGGGTTAAATAAGCTTGAGACCCTCAGACTGTCTGTAAGTGTTGAGTGGGCTCCCATCAACACCTGTAAATTCAATTTATGGACAAACAATTTCAAGTCAATGATAAGCTTGACCAGATTAGCTCTCCTATCCAGCACGATGGTTAATCCTTTAGAAAAAAAGTCTACCATCTCTTTCCCCACATTTAGGGAACTAAAGTTGAAGATTTTAGTCTCCTTCGGAACTAGTAAGAATGATAGGGAGCTCTGGTGTTATCTCCTTCTCCGGTTGTGGTGTTTCCTGTTCCGCCATTGCCTCCTGTTGTTCCCCTGTCCATTCGAATGTCTGCGTCTTGTGTTGGATGTCGAGGGCCATGACGTTGTAGATTATTCCTTATACGCTCACTGCGCCGAATAGGTTGTGCCGAATCCATAAACCCTTCATTTATCAAATAATTGGTGTTATCAGGCTGGTTTATATTAACTGCCTGAGCAGCAGTATTAGGACCAGGAGGGAAAGCCACAACTGGGGGAGGGGCTAGATATGCAGTCCCATGGGAATAGTCTTTAAGGTCTCTCAGTAACTTTTTCTTTTTAACTTCAATGTATTTCCCCAAACTAGCTTCATTGCTGTTAAAGATTTGTGCATATTTGAACCTATATCTATCATAGTCATTGTCATTCGTAATAATTTGTTCTAGGGCACCCAACTCATTTCTGTAAGACATAATTTGAGTCTTATAATTGTTAATTAATAACACCAAAAATTCAAGCCCTTCCTTATCGAAAAGGGCCATCAATTCTAAATGAAAGGGAGATTTATTAACAAGCCCTATAGGGTATTTCCACTGACGCAGACCTTTTGGTATGATTTTTTTGCTGATGCATTCTTCTAAGTTGAAAACGTCAAGCTGAAGTTTCTAGCATTTAAATAGTTTTTCATTAAATGCATTAAGGTGGTTCACAATACAGTTTTCAATGTGTGCACCATTATTTCCATTAAAAGTTTCTGCTGGTGCATTAGTGTTAGTGAAGAAAGAAACATGTCTAAAAAAGGAATCCATAGTTGGAATATCACTCACCCGAGCAATATCACCCGATCTCCGTAAGCCATGACCTGCATTCTCAAAGGCTCCCAAACTGCTATTTCCATTCCCTTGGTTCATTGTAGCTCATTCAGGATTGGCAGAGGTGTCCATTGGCAGAGGAGGTTGTGTCGACAGCTTGCCCTGTTGTGTGTTACTTTGAGGTGTAAATTAAATTGGGAGACTGGGAGCAAGTTGGTTTATTTAGTCTGAAGAAGCTGATACACTGGTGTCAGTGAAAGTGCTTACAAGCATAAAGTGTTGAAGAATCCATTACCTGCTCATTTTTTTGTTTATTTTGTTATTTTTTATATATACATATATAGATATATGCGTGTAGTACATTTGGACATTGGATCCACACTCTGAACCTCTTACTGCAACAAATCTGACCAAAGGGTGTGTAAATGGAGGAAAAGGAGCCCAAATTAGGGACCTCTTGTAATTATAGCCCTTATTTCATCTTCCACAGCTGAACTGTTCTGCCTTGCAACAAAATAATAAGGCCTGCCAAGTCCTGGACCTAGGGCCTTGTAAACTATGATCAAAGCAATGTACCATTACACCATCTGAGCCCTACAAAATAGTGATGACATTCCAAACATATCAGTCAGTACAGTCATCCAACAGCAGGGAAAGGAGTTTGTAGAATCAATCAGGTAGTCTATATATACATGTATATATGTATGGAGATGCATATATGTGGACAAATATAAACATGATACACACACGCGTATGTATGTATGTATATATATATATATATATATATATATATATATATATATATATATATATATATATATATATACATATATATATATATATATATATATATATATATAGAGAGAGAGAGAGAGAAAGAGATACATCCACATTCATATCCACATATATGCATACATACATATATATAGTAAGGTTAATAAATACATACATTTATATATAAATATATGTATACATAAATATCCAGAAATATATGACAGCTACAAAGACATGGCAATCAGAGGGTCATGCTGCTGCACACTGAAATTCTAAATCTGGAAACTCACTCACTGAAGTATTCCTTAAACTGGGGAACAATGACATCTGTGCTGTAACAGAGACCTGGATAAAGGCAGCAGGAAGCACCCCTACAGTACCAGCCTATACGTAATTCCACAACATTTGGCTACAGAACATGGACTGAAGCTCCAAAGGTGGTGGTATTTTCATATTCATAAAGGATGCACACACCTCCAGAGTTGTAGACCAACATCATGCATTACAGATCTTGCAGGCATAGCTAACATTGGGTAAGACAGTGGTTCAGGTTGTAGCCTGCGATAGGTCCCCATATATTTCCCAAGACTCATACTCCATATCCATAAACATCCTGGAGAATATTAGTGTCCAACCTAACACTCATACTGGTTGACTTCAACTGCCCCACCATTAAGTGGGAAAGCTGCTCATGTACTGATGCACATGCCCATTACATCGACCTCATCCTTCATAACATGGGCAACTGTTGCTCTACACCAATAGTCAACACTTCACTTGTTATATCTGAACACAAAGTAATCACCTTTGGAAATCCACAGCCATCTTACCCTCACTGCACAGGTAACCACCATGAAAAGCCTTTCCAAAGCTAACTATGGCCTCATAAAAGCAGAGGTGGCTAACCTCATGTCAGCCATGCAAATGGAGACTAGTTGCATGACAGCTGAATCAAACAACAATGAACTATGAACAAATACACAAATGCATGGATACCGCCTTACCCACTACAACAAGGACTCTCACCTCCAAAAAAAGGAAGCTGATCTGGTGGTCCCCTGCCATAAAGAAACTGCACAACAGAAGGAGGGAACCGATGTGGAATAAGGTGAAGTCCCTAGACAGGAAATAAACCCTTATCAACTTCAGTGAATAGTTGAGATCCCTCATCAAATACTACAAAGTTAGCTGTGAGAACAGATGTGGAGCACACAGTAAAGACAACCACAAGGCCTCATACAGTAATGTAAAGAATCTCCATGGCAATACCAAGAATTATTCTGAGTAACTAGACAATGGTACCTCCCAGACTGAGCCAACAAATAATGCCAATAAACTGGCTGGCATCTTGAGTGCAAACAGTACCCCTCACTCCCCCCCAAAGGACCAATCACAATACCAGTACACTGCCAGGCACCCAGTATTACTGCAGCACAGGTTACAACACCACTGTCCAAGGCCAAGAATACAGCCTGTATGGGACCTGATAATATCACTGGCTGTGTTCTACATGACTACAGAGTGAGCTGGCACCTTACCTGTGTGCTCAATTAAAGCCCAGCCTCACCTCAGGCTTTGTCCCTACTGAATTATGCACTGATACAGTCACCCCTCCCCCACAAATGAGGTGTAACTACAAACCCTGGGAAATACTGCCCCAACTGCCTGACAAGTCTGTTATCCGAAGCTATGAAATGCATCATTATGCACCTAATAAACAGGGGATATGGGAATCTGCAGACTCAGGATCCCATACAGTTTACCTTTGTGAAAGGTAGGGAATACCTGCTCATTCAACCTGGTCAGCCTCTTGCCATCAGTCACCTGAGCTGTGGATGAAGGCAAGGTGACACCTACAGCCTACATTGATCTTGCCAAAGGCTTTGATAACATTCCCCACTCACTAAGATCGGCATCAACCCCTATATCACTAGGTGGGAACAGAGGCACAAACACAGAGGTAGATTGAACATACTGCTGTCATACATTAAGACAGTTTCAGATGTCACTGAGTTTGTTGTACCATCCTTTATGAGGTATATGATGTTGGCAATACCAATAGATGTGAGTATTTACTGACTGCATTCCCTGGAGTGCAGAACTGATATTCCAAGGACACCAACTGTCTGGTGAACACACAAAACATGACAGGCAGACATGTGGCCAGTCTGTGGACAGTGTGCCAGTGGAGAGGTATGTCAGAGACATATCACTCTGTCGTGACGTCACACACTAAATGTATGTCCACACAAACCCTGCCAAGCTATCAATCCACCATGTGTATAACAGCACTGATGACATAGAATCTGTTCACAACTTTGGGGATATGTCCCCCATGTTGGTTGGCTGTGTCCACATGTCCTGTCTTGTGACATATTGTCACCCACTGTATGTGAATCTGTAGGCCACCACCTCTGTAATATCCCTCATATAGGGAAGGAAATGGAGCAAGGCCCACATTAAGGAATGTCCCATATGTTGGAACTAGCAGCAGTGTCCAGGCCAACAGCAGAATACAATGTGGGCACCTACATAGTGGCATGGCCATAGCAATACCTGACATCTCCACATCTGTACAGAGGGCAGCAGAAAGTAGATGGCCAACAGGTTATGCATTAGGATGAATGCATTGAAAGATACACATCTGAAACTGAAAGGTATGCCATTACTACATGACAGCAGTCCCCAATGACATGTCCAAAGAACATAGTAGTCTACAGTTAATATCAGCATATCAGATCAATATCCAATAGGAGATACATATAAACATACAGCTCAAACACGTAGAGCAAGATACTCAGTACTCAGAGTCTAGCTTTGCATGCAGGGGTGTATGGTTCCAGTACTACAATCTGCAATCTGCTCTTACTTGAAAAAGCACCATTAAAAGTACTAACGTAATGATACCATATGTTTTAAACTATTTCTGTTAACCAGTGTGCTGTAGCTGGTGTAATATGCAAGTGTGACTGCATATAACTTGGGATAATACCCATGTATGAAACAAATCCAAAGAGAACAGATTATGGTACTACCCATGTATATCCAGTTGTCCCATGCAGTATACTCACACTCTTTGCTACTGTAATGACAGCACATAGTGTACAGGGAATTAAGTACACTTATTAAATATATCATTACCCTGCTATTTTATCAGATGGGAATGTGATCATTGGTTACCAAGGCTAAGCTGTGCTTAGCAAGTGTAAGCATTACTTAAATGTAAATGCTAAGCAGATTTGTGCACCGGTAAGCAAAGCATACACTGTGTACATGCCTATTTGTTTAACTGTACTTTAGCACCACTTACCATTGGGCAAACCTGCACCAACCCACTTAAAGCTGCTCAAAACTACCTTAATCACTCTGTATCCAACAGTCATTGTTCTGTCCAGCAACAAAATAAGCAGCCCTTGCAGGTCTTGAACCCAGGACCTTGCACATCATAGTGTATCCAATTTACCAGTAGACCACCTCAGCTGTATTGTTTGAGGATGTTGTCTCAGACATACCCTTCTTTACAATGAGTTTACAACAGGGAAGAGACAAGTGTGCAATTAGGAAGGATTGATATATATATATATATATATATATATATATATATATATATATATATATATATATATATGAATTTGCACATTTGTGACTGATATCTGTAGTCACATACACATATACCTGTGTTATGTCACCCAAACCATTGGCAGGTATGTGAGCAATGGCATTGTAACATAATAGCCTACTTATGACTGTTGGACATCTTCCAGGTTATCACAGTGATGTCAAACCCTACTGTGCAATAAATGTACTAATGTATGATGTAGCTATATTAATACAGTATCAATAATGATGTCCCTTTTCACACATTTGTGATTGCCATTGTCCAGACATACTGCTGTAACAGGTTGAGAAGTATGATTGAGCAGCAAGACCGTAAATACAGTGTGCCATACTTGCATTCAATAGAAATGTATACCAGGTATCCCCTGAGCACATGTATGTATGAATATGTTTAGCTGGAAGGCACAAAACTAATCACATGGGTTTCAAGCAGCTAGGTAAATATGTTGTGCATGCTGCACATGTGTGTTATATCAGTGTCAGTGCATACAACAGCCATATATGTGTACAGCTACTGGTGGTTGCATTGTCCTGACACTGATGTGGATACTGGAGTAGGCATGATTATCAGGTATTAATCAGAGAAGTGTCCACCTGTGTTATGAGCCAATGCCCATGCCTACTACTACCAGCTATCTCAACACCTATATACAGTGGATATCACAAGTGCACACACCCCTGTTGGAATGCCAGGCTTGTCAGCTGTATGACAATCAGACCACAGAAGATCATTTCATAATGTTTCTCATCTTGAATGTGACCCCTAACCTGTCCAATTCCACTGCAATACAATCAAAGGTGTTTCTAGGAAGGTGAGCAACTATTGCCAAGTGAAGATGTGCCATGATGTTAGAGTCTAGACCAAGACGGATAAATGCTGTAACCATCTCAAGAGGTGCATACACATGTTTAAGGGAGTGCACACTTATTCAACTGGCTTATTGTGCTGAGTATTATTGCCATATGTTTTCACAAACCAGATTGTTATGTTTTCAATTGAATTGTACAGGCTATAGGTCACACTACAGGTAGGAATTGTTATGAAATGAGTTATTGTGGTGTCATGTTCCAATTGCACAAATACCAGACAGTGTATCAGGGGTGTGTAGCCTTTATATCCACTGTAGCTATATGTACACAGCAGAACCTGACCAGTATATCCAGCTTCCACCAAGGTAGAGTAATCCCCTTTGGTGGAGAGCAGCAATACACAAACTACATAAAAGGTTGCTACATTGGCTGTACAGGGACACATAGGTGCAGGAAACAACTTTGAAGCAAGTCCACCTATATCGAACCAAGCAGGTAAGTTCACAGGTGATGTCCTGTAAGGCTGACTATGACTATGAATCGGACATATCCACACCACCAAGGATGATTGTAACCATGTCTCCACATATGTTGTAAGTCTCAGATGAAACAACACAATTCACCATGTACTGGGGGTAAAAAGCACCTCATACCCATATGCCATGGATATAGGCAACCTGCATCATACAGATTAGGTGGGAACATCGCAACCCTGTCCACCCCAGTCATACATGGAGATATGCACATCAATCACACTCCTCCCCACAGCAATTGTGAGCATGTCCATATTGCCTACTGATGGCAACAACAGCATATCTCCATGGGGCATATGAACATCAGTGTCTGCCTCGCTCCATCACGCACCACGGTCAAACACAGACCTGCCACCATACACACACCATTCACATGGAAGATGACCACTGTCAACCCTCTACACAGAAATGAATGGAGGATAGAGGATTATAAAATCAAGTGTCCAACATTGGGGGATGAAGATAACTCAGGGACAGGCATGTAATGCAAGTTGCTATAGCTATGATACCTTGAAGGTTTCCAGGGTAGTCTGGATTATTTGCAAGTAATATCCATTGTTGATGTGCATTTTGACAACTGTATGAGGTCCTGTAACCCTTTTCTGTTCATGTCTTCCAGGTAACATGCAGAGTGCTCACCTATGAGCATTCTCTGTTGGGGAAACAAACATCATCAGCCAATATGTGATTGGACATTATGCCCTGTCATGTGGACGGAGAGCAAAAGTTGTGCGGGAGAGGACTGCCCTGCAGAACAGTGTGGTCCACAGGGTATATGATGCCAGACTGCACAGTGGAACTTACATCCATGTGCAGCATTGGGCCACCAACCTCAAATGCCATGCCCATCAATGGGCTGCTGCTATAGCAAAGGACTGGCTAGACACAGGTGGGAGCCCAGCGAGGAGCTCCTCACCACACTTGGCCCACATGCTGAACGCACAAGCCATGACGCTGAGGGAAGCATTGTGGAGGTGAGTTTTGCACACACACACACACACACACACACACACGCACACACGCACACACGCACACACACACACACACACACACACACACACACGCACACACACTGGATGAGGAGCATGCAGGTAAGGTCCCAGTGGGGATTAGTACACTAATGTATTAGACATACATGTATCTGTCTTGTATCTACATGCATGTGTCAGGTCCGATTGCAGTTGTGGATGGAGTTTTCTAATGCACAGAGGTGCAAATCTATGGTGAGGACAGGACATTGTGTATCATTGTGGTTAGTACTGTAGATGTGAAGACATGCTGCATCCATCCTATACCAAGGCCACATGTGCGTCTGCTGACAATAACCCCTCTCACAACTACCTAGGACTCTCTGGTCTGCATATGGGACAGCAGCCTGCAGCTGGTAGTTATTACATTGTTCTGTTGTTGCCTGGTAATACCCCAGGCCAGTGAAGTGCATGCAATTTACCATGCACACAACCATCAGTAATAGCTATATTGCTTTATGTAATAGCTATATTGCTTGTTGTGCATGTTCAATTGTGCTGGGGATAACTGTATTGCATCACAGTGGTCACCACTGGAGCTTATCTGATGTGAATTCAACATTCCTGTAGCATACCTCACAACTTGTCAGTGCCAAGACATCAGGACAGAGGCCACCAAATTGTGCTGGACAAACGTCCTAAGGTAAAGTCATGCATGTCACATTACTGGTATACAGTGAATATAAATTGTGTAAACACCCCTCTTAAGATGCAAGGTGTTCTTGTTACATACTAATTAGGACAACAATATGATAGTCCACACCTCTTCCAGCCTTTAATGTGACCCATAACAGGTACAGTTCACTTGTAAAACCAAGCATCTGTACTCATGTATTGCACCTAAAAGATAAGCCACCTGTGAGGGTGGCAGACATCCTATTGGCATGATTTTTCAGTCAGGTATGATACCGTATGCTGCCATATGTGTCTGTACACTCTCATTGGCCTATTTGGCTATAATATCACATACATGGGCATTGTTAAGGCACACAGACCACTTCCAAGCCTGTATAGGTTTCAAACACATGGATATTCCAGACACATCTGTACAGAGGACTGTACAATGGTTTAACCTGCTGCATGTGAGGCAGATGCTGTCACCACATTGTATAAAGTAATGGCAGAAGGAGGTGGTCACCAGCCGTATACATCGAAATGGTATAAGCCACACATGATATGATCCTCACACACTCACAAACAATTGGCAGCATTAGGATTAGAACTCCCGCCTATCTTGGTATTCCTACTATAGTGCTACCCAGTTATCAGACGTGCCACAAAGCTTACATATTTCCAACTCTTCCAAAGGTATTTCTAAGGTAGATGACATCAACAGGTCTACTACATTAGAGTGAAGGGAAGTGTAAAGGGTAGTAAACAGGTCAAAAATGGCATGATCCAGATAGTACATGATTCACACACACACTTGGCAGTATTGGGATTAGAACTCCTGCGTATCTAGGTAGTCCTACTTTAGTGCTACGCAGTTATGAGACATGCCACAGAGCTTTTACATTTCCAACTCAACCAAAGGTACTTCTGAGGTAGATGACATCAACAGGTCGACTAAATCAGAGTGAAGGGAAGTGTAAAGGGTGGTACACAGGTCAAAAATGGTAGGAGCCAGACAGTACATGATTCACACACACATACTTCCCAGCATTGGGATTAGAAATCCTGCCTATGTAGGTATTCCTACTATAGTGTTATGCAGTTACTGCACACACTACAGAGCTTTCTGACCTTTCACATGGCCAAAACTGCTGATAACTGTACAACTGTGGTAAAGTATTACAAGTGGCAGACAGTCTGCCTTCTTTTCCACCTGTACATCATGCTAGTTCTTTCTGTCTTACACTTCAACTAGCATTATGGCTTCGTACTTCACCAGGTTATTGTATCATGAAGTGTGGCACACCTGTGAGCCATCAGTAGTACTCATTCATCACAGATGTTGCCCCAGTACGTACTAGTTATGTCCACCTCTCCTGGCATTTTTGAAGGGCAATTATCTGTGCTTTCACCCATTGACCTGATGCACATGTCCATTTCTGGGCACTGTTGCAACTGCCGCATGTACACAGACAACCTTCCCCTCTAAACTCCAAACACTCAGACCTGTGAGGGTTACCCATATATAACTCAAAGTGGACATATGCACTCTCCAGCAAATAATGAACTAGCAGGTCAAGAGGATAAGCTGAACACCTGCACCACACCATGTGGAGCACATAGCACACCATGACACCCACTTTGACTGCCATGACATACAGTGAAAAGCCACACATCCACCTTCTCAGAGGCACTCAATGGACATCTAACCAAACAGCACAGACCAGCAAGGCAGACACCCACTCAGACACCACATGGCACATGCCAGGGGACACATATTTAACCTACAGTGTGCCCCCAACCTAAGCTCGTAAGGCTAACCACCTTGCACAATAAAGTGATCATGGGTAATGTAATACTGAAGCACACACATCCCACTCACTAGGTTGAATATGGAACAGGTAACAGACAACTATCAATCACATGCCAGCATCTAACACATGACACAGGTAGTCATGTCACTCCACAACAACTACAAGTATCACTCCATATCCATGTGGGTGTGAATGAATTGGAACACACCTCCCTGGACTACATGACAGGATACATGGTTAAACTATCTGACAATGTGGTTCAGGCAGTTGTGACAGTAGCCCTGGGCAGTATATCGCCATCACCCAGAATGATACTGCTGTACTATCAACGGATGGTTGACTGCAACACTGTCTTATGTGTTATGTGTCATTCTCAGGTGATCCAGGGCCTCTCTGCCTGGAATGGCATGATTACCAGAACCCAATGACTTGCTATGGATGTCCTACATCTGTCACCGCTGGGTTGCCAGGTAATGGCTATGTGTCTTGCCACCCCTATCGTGTCTTATTTGGCAGTATTCCTAATGTTATTACCACCATAACAGGTACACATGTATGCAATCTGAGGGTCATGCTGCTCAACAGTGGACATATAACTGTCAGGATGCAGTCATTCATAGCAGTTGTTGGAGTGGAGGACACATGTCTGCTGTAGTAGAGAGGTGGTTCACAGCAGCAGACAGCAGACCTGCAGTATAAGGCTATGCCACATTACACAGCTGTCAGCCCCAAACATGGACCACACCACACCTCCTCAGGTGGTATTGTCTCCATATTCTTTATGGATAGGAACACATCCAAACTAGCATCCCATCATAATGCAATGGAGATATTTCTGGTACAACCACCTTGGGGTAATGGTGCTATCCAGACCATAGCCTGCTATGGGTCCACATCTATGTCCCTAGACTGTTAATGCACATTCCTCAACACCCTGCCATATCTGATGGTCCAATGCAACACTGACATAGTATGAGTCTTCAACTACCCCTCCATCACCTGGGGAATGTAGCCAATCACCAGTACAGTAGCCCAACACTTCTGGAATTCATCATTTCCATTGCCCTACACCAGCTCATACTGACCCATGATAGAGGACGCAACAGCCATGACCCGTGTTGACCACTTAAATATGGGACCATTGGTCATGCCCAGATGTCAATCCCTGCATGGTGAGAGTTACACAGTCTGTAATCAACATGGAATGTAACATGTCAGCCACATCCCCCAGAAAGATAACCACTTGACAAAAACTCTCCAAAGTTGACTTTACAGCCATGACAACAGGGGTGGATGTCTTCACTGCACCCATGGCAATGGGATGTAGCTGCATGACTGTGGAATCATACACATAGGCACTGTACAAACAGGTACATGAATGCATGATACTAGCCAGAGCCAACAGAACCCAGCCACTGTCCTCCCAACCCTGAGAGACAATGTGATGGTCTCCTGACATTACTGAAGTGTACATCAGTAGGAGGGCACTGCTGTAGGGAAAGGTGGTGTCCCATGACTGTTGACTTCCATTATTAGTCTCAAACACAACTTTGGATTCCTTATGGAGTCCCTGACAGGCATCTATGGCAGCAGAGATGCAGCAGACACTGATGACAGTCACAACAGCCATGATAGTTACAATAACAACCTCAAAAGCATTAAACACAAGTTCTGCGAGTTACTGCACAAAGCTAATCCCTATCCTGAGACAACAGATATTGGCCACAGTCTGAGTGAATGTGTTCTCACATACTGTATCCCATGTCCCTTCTAGGCATCTGTGTGTCACCAGGATGTGGCCCTGCAGCAAGGCCACAGGCTATGGCAGTGTGGTGACACATCTACCACATCATAGGCAGTGTACAGTATGTGCATGGTAATTCCCGGTGTGTAAAACAGTGATTGCATATGCTTCAGATTATAGGGCTGCAGGCTGTACATGGGCACATGCTGATGTAAAACATATGTTGTAGAATGGAGAATTGTACATGTTCTGGTTTGGACACACCTCCGATTGCTAATAACCACAGCCACAGGGGATATTCATCAACCAAACATACTGAGATTACTATTCACACACACACACACACACACACACACACACACACACACACACACACACACACACACTTGCCAGTACTAAGATTCATAGGTTCATTGCTTCATAGGTGTGTAGTAGATAAATATGCCTGAAGGATTTTCAAGGCTAGCCCAAGGGAATACCTTGGCATCAGGCAATGACAATAGTCCCCAGTGTGGCTCAGGGGTGTAGTCATTGGAGTGGTCCCCAGGGGTGGGTACTGTATTCCCCATCCACTCATCCAGGTTTCTATTGTGGGTGGCCAGTGATGTGCACTGCTTCCCATGTATGTGATCTATATTCCATAACATGAACAGTGTCTGGGTTGTGCACACGTCCAGCATGCATGTTCTTTGACATGTGGAAGTCTACATGAGGTCCCTGGGACATGTTGTGTGGACAGATTGATATCTTCTGATGTAGCATTCCTGACCTCATTTGGAGAGACCTGGCTATGTAACTGAGGTCATGATTGCACCTACATTGACAGTATGATACGGGTATTCAGTGGAGTTAGTGGCGTCTGTCCATACAGGGCATGTGTATAAGGCATGGTATTCCATTTGTGGGGTAGGTTTGCAGACTCTACAGTTGTTGCAGGTGTCCAATGGGGAACATGGCAAAAGGGCCACTGTACACATTTATTTGGCTACTGAGGTGATGGAACAGGGTGCCATGTCCTTTTACTTGCTGGATAACACACACTCAGTCAGGAGATGTAACACATCAAAGTACTTTCTGATGTCAGTGGCACTGATGTGGTCAACAGGCATGTAGTCCACTGCTATCACACAGTGGGTACTATCTGTGACTCAATATGCAGGGGACCTACCAATATAATGGCTGTTGCCTAGCCAAGTGTGTTTGTGTAGGATATGTGGGTGGAGAGTGGTCTCTGAGTAATAGAAGGGTTGCCTATATTGTTCACTAATCCATACTGTCACATTTAGGGCTATGGATTATCTACACCAATCTCTCTGGTGTTTGACATCTGTTGGCCTTGTAATGTGGACATTGTGACATATACTAGGTCCTCAACATAATAATTTAGAAAAACCCACCCCCAATGGAAACTGTTAGTATACAGTTACACCAACCCCCACACAGGATACTGACACACACACACACACACACACACACACACACACACACACACACACACACACACACACACACACACACACTTGCCAATACTGAGATTCAAACCCATACCTAGCTACATATTGCTACTACAGTGTACTGCATTTAGCACATGCACCATGGAGCTTTCAGGTTGGATGCTGTTTCAAGGTACTTCTAAGGTGAGGAACATTACCAGCCCTTGTAAATACTGGCATTGGGTGATATAGTGGGTGAGAGATTCCAAAAATATTTTACCCTGCACACACATTTATATTTGTCAGGGGTGAGGTTCAAACCTCTAGCTAACAATCTTTTCAGACCATTATGGTTACGCATTTACCACATGCACTACTGTCTTTCCATAGTTTAGGGTTGGCAACAGGTACTTCTAAGGTGGATGATATCTGCAAGACTGCTAAAGTCAGACCCTGAGATGTGTACTGTGTGTAAATGGAGCCAAAATCTTTAAAGTACAGACATACATATGTATACACACAAACACTTGTCAGGGATGAGATTCAAACCCATACCTATGCAATTATTGCTAGTACATTATTTCACATTTATTGCACGTGCCATGGAGCTTACATGTTGGAGAGCTGTGCCAAGGTATCTCTGAAGGTGAGTAACATCAGCATCAGTGGTAAAGGAGGGGGTAAGGAAAGTAAGTGTGAATGACCACAAAATCAGTCTCTAGAAGGATACACAGTCTCTCACACAAACACTCAAATTTACTAGGATCAGAACTCCTACCTAACTAGCTTGCTACACTATAGCATTACATAGTTATCACATGTGTCATGGAGCTTATATGTTGGAGAGCTGTCCAAAGGTATCTTTGAAGGTGAGTCACATCAGCAGCAGTGCTAAAGGAGGGGTGCAGGAAGTGTTTTAAGTGTGAATGACAACAAAATCAGGTTTTTACAAGGATACACACACACTCTGACACAAGCACTCACATTTACACAGTTGCTAAAATCAGGAGTGGAACGCCTACCTAACTAGTTTGTTATACTATAGTATTACGTAGTTATCACATGCACCATGAAGATTATATGTTGGAGAGCTCTCCAAAGTTATCTTTGAAGGTGAGTCACACCAGCAGCAGTGCTAAAGGAGGGTAAGGGGAGAGTAGTAAGTGTGAATGTCCACAAAATCAGGTGTTATCAAAGACACACACACTCTCTTACACAAACACACAACTTTATAGATGCCATGTCTGGGATTAGAACTCCTACCTAACTAGTATGCTACACTATAGTATTACACAGTTATTGCAAGTGCCACAGAGCGTATATGCTGGAGAGCTGTGCAGCGGTATCTTTGAAGGTTAGTGACATCAGCAGCAGTGCTAAAGGAAGGGTAAGAGGAGAGTAGTAAGTGTGAATGTCCACAAAATCAAGTGTCATCAAAGACACATACAATCTCTCTCACACAAACACACACAGTTGCCATGTCTGGGATTAGAACTCCTACCTAACTAGTATGCTACACTATGGTATTATACAGTTACTGCAAGCACCACTGAGCTTATATGTTGGAGAGCTGTCCAAAGGTATCTTTGAAGGTGAGTGACATCAGCAGCAGTGCTAAAGGAGGTGTAAAGGAAGTATAGTAAGTGTGAATGTCCACAAAACCAGGTGTCAGCAGACACACACACACACACACACACACACACACACACACACACACACACATACACACACACACACACAATCTCTCTCTCTCTCTCTCTCTCTCGCTCTCTCTCTCACACAAACACACACATTATCACAGTTGCCAGGATCAGGATTAGAACTCCTACCTAACTAGTGTGCTACACTACAGTATTACGAGGTTATTACGAGTGATATGTAGCTTATAGGGCTGAGATTTGGCTGATGGTTTATTTCAAGGTGACTTGGCCAAAGGGTTATTTCAAGGTGATTGACATCAGCAGGTGTGCTAAAGTAGTGTAGTGAGTGTGAATGGACACACACACACACACACAGTTTAACAGTTGTCATGTCTGGGATTAGAACTCCTACCTAACCAGTTTGCTGCACTACAGTATTACACAGTTATCGTGAGTGCCACAGAGCTTATAGGGTTGAGATTTAGCTGATGGTTTATTTCAAGGTGACTGACATCAGCAGTAGTGCTAACATGGGCAATGGGAAGTGCAGTGTGTATAAATGGGCCATAAATCATTCCTCTGGAATCACGCACACACACTCAGTCACACACAACTTTACAATCGATAGGACTGAGTATACAAATGCTACATGAATACTGATTTGTACTATCGTGTTACACAGTTATCACAAGCACCACAGGCACTATAGGGCTGAGGGCTACCAAAAGGAATGTCTACAGTGATTATCGGCCAATTGGATGTGTAGTGGGTGGGACAGGCCTCGTAATGGAATTCTGTCTGTCACTGTCTGCCTCTCTCTTCCCCACATCTCTGTGTGTGTATGTTTGACATATTATAGTGCGTTGGCCTTATATGTGTGAGTATTCCTATCCACTATGTGAGTGAAGCATAAATGGTGTACAATTTAGTGTGTGTGCACAGACATCTGTGAATGACAGATATGTATAGTCCACTGTGTTGTCAGACATGGGCTTCATTTCTGTAAGTGTAGGAGCATTCCCAGTATGATCTTCTGTATTGAGTTTGTGAATCCATTCCAGATAGGGTTGTACTCCAGTCCAGGGTATGGTGTTCTACACCTACAGCTAGCAACCTGTTTCTGCAGGATATCTGTAGATAGGTTTTCAATATGGAGTCACAATGGGCGACAGATGGGGATACTGTAACTATTGCTGTCTGTGCTGCTTGTGTTACATGGTTGGTGTTACCAGAGATATTCAGACATATGTACTGTTTTACACTGTGATGTATTATGTCATCAGCTTCTGACAGATGTAATTATTTTCTCACAGTTATTTCCTGGGAAATACAAGATGAATGAATCTGAGTCCAGTATTGTGGTCCAAAGCCTACACATTCTTGCACACTCCTGCCATTCTGGAGGGGTAGCTGCAGACACTTGCTGTTGGGTCTGTGTAAATGGTCCAGCACTTTGGTACTATGGTGGCTGAGGATCCCCTTCTTGTACATATACTGACTTAACAGAATGGCCATATCCTGCTGTGGCCATACCTCTCACCTGTACAGATTCACCCAGGTTGCCCAGAGGCATCGCTCATATATCTGGTCAGTTCCCCTTCACATTGTGGTTTATGAGCAGGTTTGTAGCCACCCATTACTGGGTTTGCAGGCAGGGGTAGTATGGGCACACATCAGAGTTTCAGACTTCACACACTCCATGACGTTCATGCTTCTACACCCCCCACTCTGTTATTCTATCCTCTTCCTAACATTATGTGAGCAATATCTGAGAAGTATACCTATAGTTTGCCCTTCATCCTAGTGGTATTTATGGATTGGTCTACAGTTCATGCAGTAGGACATGGGGGGCATGCTAATGGGATTTGTCAACATGGTCTTGCATTTGTGTTCTGTTGAATGTGTTAGGTTGTTAGTTGGGACCCCATGAGATACCATACATTGGCATTACAGGTGAGGCACAGGCCTTTGACAGAGGACTGTAGGTCATTTGGTAGTGATGCAGGCCATCTGTAGCAGGCCAGTGCATTCTGTCACTCCTACATTCCCAGGCTGTGAGCCAGTGGATTCCCCTGGGGTGACAGGGTAAGTGTCTGAGATGTTAATGGCAATAGTTCCTGTCCATATTGATCCATTGGTCTGGATGCAGTCAAGGTGCTGCTTACAGCTAAGGACACACCTGCAGGGGACACCTCTTCAGCATGCTGCATTCTGTGGGTATTCCCATACAGAAGTGGGGTCATACTGTACTCGTTCCCAACAGTAAGGATATGACCTGTGATAAACCTGTGGCTGATGGTGGGGTGAGCTGAGTGCATGTGTGATATGGAATCTACTTGCAGCTGACTCACAGATATAACTGGGACATTCCCCTTATGCTGTCTTGTGCGGGGACATAGGCAGTCTCTCATTATTTCATAACTGTGCCTTTTGTGGTCTGCCAATGATTGGCCAGACTACATCAGTATTCCATACTACATGGATAACTAATGTGCTGCTACCCTGTATGTACAATTCCAAAGTTGTGTGCAGTTGACAGTTACATTTTATGCACTCTGTCTGAGGTGCTTCCACCTGTGTACTGTGTATATGTATGGGCCAACATTCATGGCATGTCCATCTTTCAAATGGTGACAGATATTGATATCTGGACAGTGAGTATGAACAACTACTGACATGGGTATTGCTGAGAAGCACTGCGGTTGGCACTGCAGTTGTCAGAACATGGCCCTGTCAACCAAAGTACTGCCATAGGCCACTGAGACACAACCCTCCATGCCTACATGCTAACCATTTCCAGACAATATTGAACACAACAACCTAACACACAGACCCCTGCATATTGTACACATGCAACAATCTATCCTGTAGATTGTGCCAACTCGGGTAATCTGTGCTTCACTGATATTACTCCTCACACTTACATATTACTGCATTTCTACATTTGGATTGTGGGGGGGGGGGCACACCTGACAACTTTAAACATTTGCTATGACTGTACTGATATTTCAGGTACTCTGTTGGCTTCCATTTCATACTGTATCCTGACCTATCATGCAGACTGAAAGCATATCAGTAGAGTACAGATCTTAGGTTTTATTGACCTACATTTCAGTTTCAGACTTCTTACCCTTCAGAACTAAAATACAACTGCCAGACCTGTTGTAGTCTGTCTGTGTAGGTCTGGAGGGGGGCTGTTCACCATTGCCATCAACTGGAGGCCTTAGCCCAGCCTTTCTTTATGGTTATCTACACCTGTTCTGCTGGCTGAGGCTGGTGGTGGTGGGTATGTGAGCCTCACTGACATGCATGTGTGTGCCTTATGGCTACACATTTGGGCCACCACATGTACTGCAGTGGGATTTGTCACATTGTCTAGGACTACATAGTGTGTTGACACCAGTATTTGTTATGGATTTCATGCTACCCATATAGGTGTCCACTATCTGCTCCCACCCCATTCAGCCACCTGATTCCCTTGCATGCTCGCATCCATACTATAGATACAACTATCAGAACATACTGCTCCATTCAGCATTTGATAAGAAGAGTGACTTACCTTGTGGCTGGGCCAGTACTGAGGATGGTGCTGGAGGGCTGACTATGTTGGATGCACATAGTACACTCCCTATACATGGTAAAGCACAGGTAGTGTCATGTTTGGCATTCCTTTTACTGTATGTTTGAGTCATACAGAGGTGTAATTCCCTGGGTTTCTACCGTGTCAGTGTATGTGCTATGCGTTGCCTCTTTGCCAGGGTCTGGGCATACTAGGCACACCTCCTTCTGCCTACATGAACAGGGTCAGGTAGTTCCTCCTCCCAGTCACTCTGTGCATGTGATGGCCATGGCAATGGTGGGGGTTGTGTGGCCTTGCCCTGTGCTGTTCCTGCAGCAGCTGTTTCCGCAGGATCATATTGTGTAGCATGGCACATACTATGAACATTTGTGTACATGTAGCTGGAGAGTACTGCAAGGTTCCATCTGATATATCCAGGCAGTGGAACTGTGACTTGAGCATCCCAAACACACACACTCTATTATGATTCTGGTTTGTGCGTGTGCCTCATTATGGAGTTCTTGTTCAGGTGTGAGTACATTTCTGAGGGTTGTCATCAGCCACGGTTGCAGTGCATAGCCAGAATCCCCCACTAGGTGGCCATATGGGATGTCCCCACTGGCAAATGACTGGTACAGCTGTGTCATATGCCAGATATGGGAGTCACAATAGCTTCCAGGGCTGTCAGCACACTCATTGAAGATAATGCCCTGGGCATTGAGCATGACCTGGCAGTTGATGGAGGGGAAGCCCTCATGGTTTATGTAGACCCTACCCTGCTCGCCGGGTGGTGCTATGATGTGTATGTGCATGCAATGTATAGTACCCACTACCTCAGTGTATTGTGCTATTTGGTGGAAGAGACGCATATTGCTGGTCAACACCTCATGGGTGTTGAGGAAATATATGTGCTCACCGGCATGTGCTGACATGGCATCCAGGAACTGGTGGAGTACCCTGGATGCTGATGCCTGTGAGATCCCCATGATATCCCCAGTTGCCCTTTGGAAGGTACCTGTGGCTAGTATTCTTAAGCCTACACATGCCTTGCTATCCACTGGGATAGGTTCCCCTCTGTTAGTTCTGTGTGTGAGGCGGGGCCAGCACAGCTCAACAATTTGCTGTAGAATGTCCCTGTCCACCCTGTAGCACTCCACTATCTCCAGCTCATGTAGCTCCTGGTAGGTTACCCTGGGTCTGTACACTCTTCTCCTCCTCCTCACTGTGGGATGGTCATCAGCATTCACATCCTCACCACCCTCAGCATCTTGCACATATTGATGTATGAGAGCGACAGCAGCCCCTAACATTTTGTTAGTTTTGTCAGGTAGAATTTCCCCGTCTGTGTACACCAATGGTGTAGAGTTTGTGGGAAAAACCAGAGTGAAAGGTGTTTGTATAGTTTATAGTAGTGTGCTGGGGTGCTGCCTGTGTAATTGGCTGATTCTGATACATTTCACCTGCCAGCTATGCTAGTTCTCCTTGATTGCCTTCCTACTGCTGTTTTCCCTTCCCATTGCCTATTTATTTAAGCGCCGAGGTGCACCGCATATACCAAGTACTCAGATGTGAACAGAGCTGCTATTTCCTGTTTTATTTGTTTGTTTAAAACTCGGTGCACGGTGTGCAAATCCGTTTAGGCAATGTAAACACTGCTAGGCAGCCTCAGACACACCCCTTCCTTAGCTTTGCTTAGCTAAGGGCAAACACAGGTGAGACAGCTCTAATAAGCTTACAGCATGCATGACACTCCCTCTTATGAGGTCATCCACCTCTTAGACTTATACAGTGGTGTTGCTGCACCTACAAGGTTGAGTGTAAGCTAACACTGAGAGGAAATCTGTGATTCAGTATTAGTTCCCTCATTTACATAACCAGAATGTTAATTCATAGTCGCCACACTCACACTGAGCCTTCCCCCTTAGCAACCACTATTCCCTGGTATTGTTGTCTTATGCATGCCATTGACTGTTATGGCAATATGTTGATTTGGGTATAAAAGCTTATTTCCCCCTTTTTTCTTATTTTCGTGGCAATCCCGTTTGCGCACCGCTGCCCTATGCTTAAACAGCCAAGATGGGACAAAAAAAAACTTGTTTTTTATAAAATTGCAACTATTTCCCATGCCAATGGCCATGTATTTGGCCATTGGCCTGCCTACTACATTGAATACATGCTTTCTTTCGAGTTGCCATGCCTCTGTTTTGTAATTTGCAGAAATGTATTTGGTTAGTAATCGGATACATTTCTGCAGGTTACACTATTCCTGCACAGACGCCTGCCTGCTTCCTGGATCACTAATTCACCTGATTTGCATGGTTTTCACCAGCAAATGAGGTTATTAGCATATAGCAGTGGTGTCCGTGCAGGAATAGTGTAGGAGCGATCGTGCACATCCCCGTAGCTCGTTCCTGGATCACTTGGCAGCCATGTTGCGTGCAGCAGCTCTTGCACTATTCCTTCACTCCGTGCAGAGCTTGCTGAATCAGGATATATATATATATATATATATATATATATATATATATATATATACAGTTGAAATTGAAAATAAAGACAGGGTCATGCAAATAAAAAAGACACACAGACACATATTACAGAATTCATTTTCAGCCAAAAAATGCTCAATATTAAGGCCCAGTAGTTCTAATAAAATAGTTAGGCATTAGCATATGTGTGAAAAAAAGATGTTAAAGAAACTGTATGACATAGGTTGTTGAAAGAGTAAGAAATTAGATAAAATGGTAATCAGAACCTTTAAGACAGGTTCAAATGACAATATAAATTAACAGGATGCACTGCTGCATAGCTGTACTGAAACAGATTTAGTACCGGCAAAAGGGAGGGATAAAGTAAAAGAAAGAAGTAGAATGTCTTTGTGAAAATGTCAATAAGAGTTGACTACAGAACTAAGGAAAGACATATCATTGCTGGAGAAATATAGAAAAGGGGCTAGAATATTGAAAACTCTAAAAAATATATATGCTGAAAATTAAAATCACTATTTAAATTGATTAAGATTAGTAACTATGATAAATCATAAATTTCTGAATAGACTGAACACTGAGAATATGTACAGATAAATACAAATAAAACATGCAAATCAAGCAATTTAGAAATTACCCAAAGGAGTTTTATAGGAAACAAGAAAGGAAGACAACAATAGAAGTACCACCCCCAAACAGAAGAAGTTAATACATTCTAGAGAAACATCTACTAGATGTGATATTAGTTCTGAATGAAGCCAACCATAAAGAGAACTCAAAAAAAGCATCTAAAATGAAAAATGTCCAAATGATGTGCTCAGCTTCTGACCCAAAGCACTAACACCTTGAATAGACACCAGCCTAGTTAATAGTGAAGAAAACTGCTACCTCTTTGAAAATGTAAGCTATCTTGTAACTAATCAAGCAACAGCTTACATTTAAACAAAATATAATTTCTGCATAGGATGAGACACAGGTAGAGTCTACAATAATTTATAGGTTCATAGGTTCATAGGATGTTACTAGACTATTGACCTGAGGGTCTTTTTATTGTCTAGCCATTAAAACCCAATATAATACCAGATAAAAGATATCTGTGCCTAAGGTTTTGCCTAGCAAGGACTACCCATGCCCATGAGAGAAGCTGTGGCAATCCTCAGCAGAAATTTAAGATTTCCCATCCAGTCATCCAGGTTGCACTTAAGCAGGGTCATGGATGTGCTCTGCTTGATATGGATTGGAAGCCTATTCCAGAGTAGTAGCAACTTCTGAGAGATGTATCTTTCTCTCCATCAGGTCCTGTTTATGTTGCAGGCTAGACTGAGGTCCCTGGAATGGGTGACTCTAGTCCTATTTGACTTACGGATTGTGCAGCATTTCCATTAGACTTGGGTCAGAAATTGCTCTGTAAACCAGACCTAAGTCGCTTTGAAGTAGTCTATATGCTACTGAGTATAGTGACAGTGACTTCAGTCTGTCCATGCAAGACATGTGCTGGAGACCCTGAATTTTCTTAGTTAGAAATCTCTGAGGTCTCTCAAGTTGCAGCCGGTGTCTGGTATGGTACATACCGAAGGGAGGGGTCTATATCACTTTGTCGAAATGGCAGAAGTTCGAGCACCATATGTTCGAACTTCTAACCTTGGAGTGCAAAATCATTGAAGGTTTAGAACAGCGATTTTTTTCCCTGGGAAAAAAATCACTGTTCCAAGAAAAACACACACAACACAAGCACACCAAAAAAACAGCAATCCACACACATACACTTAAAATCCTACATCTAACCCTACACTAAACTGTACATACACTACTATCTATCCACTTACCTTAACCCAAACCCTAATCCTAAGGTCTGTCACTATCGCACACTCACCTGACCCACACCCTAACCCTAACTCACCTATCCCACCCTAACCCTAAAGTCTGTCACTATCGCACACCCACCTCACCCATGCCCTAACCCTAACTCACCTAACCCGTAACCCTAATGTCCACACAATCGCAGACTTACCTGAACCCGACCCATAACTTTCCACCACAGTGCTGAAAATCGCGAAGCCACAGAAACGGCCTACTGAATTCTTTCCCTGGGAAAGAATTTGGTTTTCCGTGGCTTTGTGATAATTAGTTTTCAAACTTCACAGTTCGAACATATGGTGTTTGAACTGCTGAAGTTTTGACAAACTGATAGGAACCCAAAGGGAGCATTATATTCAGTAACAGGCCTCATGAAGGATGAGTACAGGGGAGTTATTAACTCTTCTGCTCTTGAGGCGATGCCTTTGCTAATCAGGTGAGTGACACAGAATGCCTTTTTCACAACAGTAGACACAAAGCGGTCAAAATGAGGTCACAGTCAATTTGTGTTCCCAGGTCTCTATCTATTGAATTGGTACTTAGGGCATTTTACTTGTTTTATAATCAGCAGAAATATTGTTTTTACCAAAGGGAATGACGATGCATTTTTAGGGCAGCTGCTGTGGTGCAGCTGTTAGCATTGCCACCTCACAGCAAAAGGTTCTCCAGTTCGATCCTCAACTGGGGTGTCTTCTGTGGGGAGTCGGCATGTCCTCCCTGTTGTCATGTGGGTTTTCTCCAGGTACTCTGGTTTCCTCCCACATCCAAAAGACATGCTGTAGATGGATTGGACACTCTAATTGGCCCTAGGCATATGCGTGTGCCTTCTGTGGAAGTTTGGGGACTGGCAACTTGACACCATAAAACTCCACTGCCAATCATGAATGGACAGGTGAGCCACTGTGGCAATGCCTAACTGGGAAAAGAAGAATGATGATGCATTTTTTAGCATTTAGTTTAAGACCATGGCTTTGGCACCAATCACTAATCTGTGTCAACCCTTTTGAAATATGCTGACATTGCTAGGGGATTCAGTGATAGCACCTAATTTGCAGACATCCACAAACTTGGTTAGCCACAGCCCTGCTGTTTTGGCCTGGACGTCTGAGAAGTATATGGCAAACAAGAGGGGTCCAGCACTGACCCTTGTAGGACCCCACTGGTGATAGGTCTGCTGCTAGAGGTAAAGTTTTCCAATTTGACTGTTGTTGATCTCTGAGCCAGTTTGCAACCCATCTGACAACACAGGAGTTGATATTCAACTGGATTAGTTTGTCAATGGTGCCCAAATGCAGAATAGTGTCGAAGGACTTGGCCAAGTCAAGATAGGCTGTGTGCATGTGCCCTCATCTATGGCTCTGGTCACGTTCTCAAAGAAGTCCACCAGGTTTAGCAAGCATGACCTGCCCTTGACAAAACTAAACTGGGATAGATCCAGGGTTTGGAGGTCACCTCTGTCTTTATTTATGAGGTCCATGATGATTTGTTCCATTGCCTTACAGATGAGACTGGTTAAACTTATGGGGCTATAGTTACCTAGTTCTGTTGCTGATCCACCCTTATGGAAGGGGATAACAGTCACTGTTTTCCATTTAGTTAGGACAAAGCTAGTACCCAGGCTGTGGTTGAATAGAGTGTCTAATGGAGTAGCTAGCTCATGTTTTAGAACATTAAGAATGCAGCCCAGAATGACATCTGGTCCCATGGAGGCTGTGTTCTTAGCTTTGAAGAGAGCATTGATGACTTGCTCTTTAGAGATGCAGGGAGGAGATTATGAAGACATGGTTTGTGGTATGGGTGGGGGGGTAAAATTTTTACCAAACCTGTCTGCTAGCAGGCTTGCAATTTACACAGGGTCAGTGTGTGATGCCATCCACAATTAGTTCAGCACACATCTGAGTCCTA
This sequence comes from Protopterus annectens, assembly GCF_019279795.1. NCBI lineage: Eukaryota > Metazoa > Chordata > Ceratodontiformes > Protopteridae > Protopterus > Protopterus annectens. The sequence goes on from NC_056731.1 coordinate 15,517,358, forward strand.
CCTTTTAGTTTGCAGACATAGCTGAAGAAAGCAACAACTGAATCAAAAAATGAGACCACGATCAGTCTCTGCTAGGTTAATCAGTTCAAACAGTGAAGCAGGACTCGAACAAGGATAAGGCAGCAGGTTTAATAGCACTCAAACAGCAAACAGAACAATTGTAAGCGCTTTCATCTGCAATGCAGACTTCTTCAGACAGAATACATCTTAATTAACATCAAATTTAAAAACGTTTAGGCGCCAACTTGAAACCATTTCAAAATAGTTGACGTCAACATATTTAAAGTGCCAATGCTTACAAAAAATGAATACAGCTTAAAATCTAATATACAAACGCTCAATATAGTCTTTTGAAACATGTACATTACTAAAAAATAATTAACATTTTAACATATTGACAGGACCTGGTGATCATAATTCCCACTACGATAAAAAGTATAAATATGTACATATTAAAAAATATATGTATAAATATATAAAAAGTGTATATATGTAATAAATATGTAAACAGATAAATATATAAGTGCATAAAACACTAAGATATGTATCAAAAGAACACTGATCTGTTGAATTCATAACATGTAAAGTAAAATAATCTGTGTATGTATAGATTACTACATGTAAATAACGGGTGTCCAAAACAACCCACAAAAATGGTGCTGCAAAAGCATGAACCAAATGAACAGATTTAAAACGGGAACATATAAAATGTGTACATCCATAAATGTATCCATTTATAATAATTGTAATAAGGGTTTGATAGATATAAAATCATTTATACCAGGGGCCTTAGTGGCATTAGTCATCATCTGCCACATACTTTCCTTTTTTCCTAGAATAGCTTTAATATTGCCCCCCCGAGGTAATTTTTGTACATAATTATGGCAAATCTAAAAGTGTGTCCAACACCATACTGCTTTATATGTCTGAATAAGGCATTCTTGGTATCATGAATTTTGATCTTATACAGATGTTCATAAATCCGTTTCCTAAGTTGCCTTTCGGTTTTTCCAATATAAAACGCTGTACATAACTCACATTTGGCAAGGTAAACTATGTTTGTGCTGTGACAATTCCCTTTTAAAAACTTTATATATGTCCTATTTATGTCATCAAGTTTACAGCCCTTATTTTCATTTATGGCAAAACATTGAGAACAAGAACCACACTTTTTTGTGGAAACATCCTGCAACAGGGGATTATTACGATTGTTTGTAGTGCTTTCTAACAATCTTTTAATATTGGATCCAATCTTGTGTACACAACATGGTCTGTTTCCAACTACATGGTTCACTTCCTCATCAATAGTTAATATATTCCAATGTCTAAATAAAATATTTTTGATTTCATTAACATATGGTGAATACATTAAGACACATGCTTTTTTGAACTCAAGGCCCTCAGTTGTTCCCAATTGTGTGGCGTTATTAATGTTAAGAGGTCTACCTAGAATTGGGGCATACTTTTTACCCCATTCACGTATAACATATGAAGCTGTATCGTTCAATAGTCAAATGGGGTACTTTCTGTTAATAAACATGTTTTTAATGAAATGTATCTCCCTAACCATTACCTCATAAGTGGAAGACATTCTGGCTGCCCGGATACATTGTCCCTTGAAGATGTTTCTTAAAACATGATTGGGGTGATTGCTAGTGAATTCCCGGCATCCATTTGAGAATGTTTCTTTTCTATGGATCTCAGACTGGAACCCAATAACTGTATGTCTAATAAAAGTGTCCAAGTAAGCTATCCCCTCAGGCCTTATTTTGTGTGTAAATTTCAAAAAATCACTAGACTGATTTAGGTGCACCATAAATTCATTAAAGGATTCTACTGGCCCATCCCATAACAAAAACATGTCGTCAAGAAATCTAGTGTAGTAGACCACATGCTGAAAATGGCTGTGACTGAACACATGTTGATGTTCCCATGCCAACATAACCAAATTTGCAAAAATAGGGGCACACGAAGCCCCCATGGCAACACCTCTAATTTGTCTAAAGTATTCCCCTTCAAAATAAATATAATTATGGTATTATACTAATTCCATCATGTCTGTTATTAAATTAATATGATCCCAACTAAGGTTTGAATACCTTCTCATGCTCTCACAGAAATCTTCTAAGCCTTGATTCTTAGGGATGCAAGAAAACAAATCTATAACATCAATGGTTATGTACAACAAACTCTGTTTCCATTTGTCAGAGGTAAGATTAGACAAAAACATCCAAGAGTCCTTTATAAGGTGCGGTGTGTTTCCATAGATATGCTTGGCCCATCTATCTATAGCTACCCCAATATTAAAGGTCTTAGATTTACTTCCTGAAATGATGGGGCAGAAAGGGGGGTCAAGTATGTCCTTATAGATTTTAGGAATGCATACTACTGTGGCAAGCACAGGATGTTCAACCCTTAAAAAATTGTAGGTCTCCACTGTGATCCTATTGTCAATCAAATACTCTTCTAAAGCTAAATCAATCTTACAGTATCCAATATTTATTTCATTTAAAGACACTATTTCATAATTATCTGTCTCAATTAAAATTCTCTGTATCTTGTTAACATAATCCAACGTGTTGTACAAAACAACCCCCGCACCTTTGTCGGGTTTCATAACCCTTATGTCTTTATTGCAAATTAATTCATTCAGACATGTTCTCTCTTGCATAGTAAGGTTGTCACTAAGCATGCGTTTATTTCTTTTCCTATTGTATCTATATATATCCTGACATATAAGATCCTCAAAGTTTAATACATTCTTGTGTGGTATTGGAATAAAGGTACTTTTCCGCCTTAATTCATGTTCAGGTGCCAACTTTTTATTGTTTTGCATAGTAACCGCCAGGTTTAGTCTACAGCAATATAGCTTGACCTCGGCTATAGTGTCAGCTAGACTAAAACTAGCAGTTGGTACATATTTCATACCCTTCTTGAATAAAGAAAAATGTTCATCCTTAATATTTAAACTAGTGTAATTAAAAATTTTTCTTGGGCAATAACAATCTCTTCACACTGTGTGTTATGTGCCATACTATTTTCCAAAACAGATACATTAATAATATTTAACCCATTCTCTAAAAACTGACTGTTGGTATTCTCAGTATTATTAGCTACCATAATAATCCACAATTAGTTCAGCACACATCTGAGTCCTACCTTTTAGTTTGCAGACATAGCTGAAGAAAGCCTTATGGTTATACTTGACTATGGTTGATATTTTTTTTCATAATTGCTCTTTGAAGATTTTACAAGTTGCCTTATTTGCTTGTTTAGGCTGAGGAGGGTGCTCTTCCAGTTCTGGGATCTTACTTTTGTATTTTTAGACAGTAGCTTCTTTTACTTACAGTATAATTTATTAATGCTAGATGTCCACCAGGAAGGTTTGTTTTTTTCTTGAGGATCTTGCTTTAATCCTAGCCAAGATGGCTCTGTTTTTACATCTGTGTAGATGTTTATACAGGGCATCAGTGTATACCTTAGTATAGCCATCAATGCCTTCTGTGGAAACTGGAGCTTGGAAGTCAATTATACCTTCCCTTAGGAGGGTCTAGTTAGCTTTGATGAAGTCTTTTAGGCTGACTTCTCCTTTGGTGAAGTCGGGTGCTATTGCTACTTCAAAAAATGACCAGTTTATGGTTGGATTGAGGCATTGCATCAGTTACTCATATTGGTGAGGACCAAGTCTAGAATAATGGAGCCTCTTGTGGGGTGGTGCACTATTTGTTACAGGGCATTTAAGTTAACAAAGTCCAGGAACATTTGTGTGAGCGAGTTTGGACTTGTATAAGTTTCCCAATTAATGGAAGGATAGTTGAAGTCACCCATGACTAGGATGTTAGGTTGTAACTTAATTGTCCTAAGTAGGTCTAAATAAGCTGTGTGGGCATCTTGGTTAATGGAAGGGGACCTGTAACTGACCATGACCTGAAGGGGGATCTTACCCATGGTAATTTGGACTTGGTGTCGCTCCATAGAGTTTTCTTGTCTAACCAGTCCAGAAGCGTAATTATCTTTAATGAAGATAGATACTCCACCTCCTTTGGTTCTCACATCCTCAATTTGTGGACTGAAAGTGTGGGAGGTATTGTAGCCTTGCAAGGCTGGGATACTTTCTATAGCCCTGAGCCAGGTTTCTGTGACTGCACAGACATCAATATCATCCAGGGAGAGGAGTGCTTTCAGAGTGCAGTTTCTGATTTAAACTCCTAGTGTTTAGCAGCATGACCCTTAGTTTCTTTGTGTTTGCTAGTTTACATTGGGAATTTTGTTGTTGTCACCTTGCCTAAAAAGGCATTATGGGGGAGGCAAGTGCTTTAGCCAGCAACAAAAAGCCTAGAGGTGCCAGGTGAAGACCATCTCTGGCAAAGCAGCGTGGTCTATCCACCATATTGTCCCAGGCTGACAGGAACTGGGTTCCCTTAGAATGACACCAGAAACTAAGTCAATTGTTCAAGTCAGTCATTTTCTGTTTATATTGTGGTATCATCTTAGGTGAGGGTAAAATGCCGCTCAAAGCTAGGGACATACCTCCCTGGGACACACATTCAGAGAGCTCAATCATGTCTCTCTTCATATAGTCCAGAGAGTAATATCTTAAGTTGTTCACACCAACATGAAGTATGACAGAGTCATAATGGTACTTGTTGTTGAGAGACATGAGTGCATGTGTTATCTGGTGAATCATTGCACCAGACAGGCAGCTGACCATAACTTTCTCTTTGTTCACCTTGGTGAGTAGGGTGTCTATATGTCTCACTATACAGTCACCTGTAACTAAAACATTTGGAATAGTTGCGCCATAAGGGCTTATTTGGTGAGACACAGTTGCTAGTATTTTTATGTATATTGGTGCTTTGGGTGTTGCATTATGTGTAGTATGTTTGTGTTTTGGAGGTCTCTGGTGTTTAGGTAAGTTTCTGTGGATTATCTCTGCATATGAAGGTTATGTATTGGGTGTATATTATGAATAGGAGTCGTGGTGTGTGAACTGACAACCTGTTTAGTGTTGCTGTTCTAGCTGTGAGAGAGCAGTGATTCCAGATTCTTAGTGAAGGAGCATCTCTTGCAAATTGTACCTGAGCGATTTAGGAGTAAGGGGTTATCAGTGTACATGAGGCAGTTGCTAAGCTGCCTCAAAAAACCCATGTCCACCAAGCTGGTAGGAAAAACAGAGGGAAACTGACAGTCCCTAATGGAAGGTTTGAACCTGGTATTTCAGCAGATAAGGAGAAAGATGGGGGTATCAGGCAGGGAGCAATTTCAGGGTGACAAACCTATGGGGTGTGCAGTAGGACATCTATAAAAGAGGGGATCTGTAAGGTCTGATGTTGATAGGTAAGAGGTAAAGTCTATGCTGGGTGGTTCACTGAACACCTGAGAGCTTTCAACAACTGCTCTGGTAGATAGCAGCCACTTCTAAGGGAAAGTACTTCGATTGGCACTTTTGCATCTACAACAGCCAAGAGTACACCCTTTGCATGGTGGTGTATGATGGTATGCTACGTGCAAGCAAGAGCAAAGCAGCTAATACAAAGAAACCAATGAAAAAGCTCAGACTGATCCCTGCACCAATGAAATAGCTCAAACTGAACCCTGAACCAGTAACTTTCAATTAGATTGTCCTACTGTATGCACCTGCCATGAGGGTACCGCGGCCTTCTCCAAAAAAAAGATGCCCTGATTTTTAGAGCTCAGTCTACAAACAATATTGAATTCAGCCAGTCTGAATCCAATCTATACTATGTCTAACAGAAAATATGGAACAGAAACATAGCAGGATCATTTTTTTTTTAAATTTAAATAAGCAACAGTGTAAAAAGCAGCACAGTTTTTCTTGAATTAATAACAAGCAACAGAATAAAAACAGAAACAGACCTATTCTTAAATTACATAAAAGCAGCAGTTGGGTGTGAAGTACAGTTAAACAGCAACAAATGCAGTAGTAAAAAAACAGTGCAAAGCAGCAGCAAACAGTGCATTTATTTAAACCAGGGGCGGCTAGTGCTATAGGACTGCAGCCCCCCCACCTAAAAAACAAATAAAAACTAGAACAGAGAAACACAAAATCAATTCCCGGAAGTGTACGCATGCGCACACGCTATCAGACTGCTTTCTCAGCAGTATAGATAGGGGGAAAGGCATCTCAGCCCCAAGATGCCCAGCAGTCTGTGCGGCGATGATGTCACAAAATAGAGGCACTCCAGACTGCAGCAGTCCCAGACAGGACCAATCGCAGATTTGGACAGACCAATTGCAAAGGGGCTGTTCAGATATCAGTGACAAGGTGTGTGTGTGTGTGTGTGTGTGAAATGCCCCAGTTGCTATATACTGGTGACTAGATCAGACTCATGGTGGTGTGAAATACCTCAGGCTTGAACCCTGTACCTTGTATGCAGGTGTTAAGGGCCTGAATTCCTTACTCACCACCATTTGTAAAAAATTTGCAGATTTTTGCCTCATATTTGATCTGTTCTGTTCCTCATAATATCTGTGGTTTCTAAATATTTAAATGCTTGATGTTTGATGGTGCAGTGGTAGCATTGTTGCCTCACAGTTGTAGGTTCTTAAGTATGATTCTTGGCTGGGGTGCCTTCTGTGTGGGGTCTGCATCTTCTCCCTGTGGTTGTGTGGGTTTGCTTTTGTATCCTCCCATGTCACAAAGACATGTCTGCATTATTTCTTCCTGGGCCTCTGCTGAAAATTGTTTTTTTTCCAAGTCAGACTGTCCTGGTTAACAAATGTTAAATAAAATTGACAGGCATTTGAATTTCAGACTTCAAGTTTCTGAATGTTTAATTCCTTACATATTTGATGGGGCAGTGGTAGTATTGTTACCTCAGAGCTATAGGTTTTCTGGTTTGATTCTTGGCTGGGGTGCCTTCTGTGTGGAGTCTGCATCTCCTCCCGGTATTTGTGTGGCTTTGCTCTGGTGTCCTGCCATTTTACAAAGACATGTGTCTGCAATATTTCTCCCTGGGCCTCTGCTGAAAATTGTTTTTGTTTTGTCAGAAGTAAAATTGACAGGCATTTGAATTTAAGACTTCATATTATTCAGAAAATACATATTAACACAACCTTTTATTCTAGCAATTTTCTAAGTTTATAAGATGAATATTTGAAATTTGTCCCTATTTTTGGGACTGTATTCCCCCATTATTGGCTTCGTCCAGGTTTTTTGTGCTAAGGTTGACAGCTATTGCAAGAACTGAATTCACTGAATATGTTTGAGGGCTGTATTCCCTCATTACTGGGTTTGTCCAGGTGTTTTGTACTAAAAGGTTGACAGCTATGGTGAGAACTGAATTCATTAAATGATAGCCATTTAAGTTTCAGTCTTCATCTCTTTCACAAAGCAGCTGATCTGGCATAGTGGTATGTTGCTCTGACTGTTTTGCACAGGGACCTTGGCAGTAAAATGTATGGTGGTAACACAGCATTTCTCTTTCACAAAGCAGCTGATTTGGCGTAGTGGTATGTTGCTCTGCCTTTTTTGCACAGGGACCGTGGCAGTAAAATGTATGGTGGTAACACAGCATTTTATTCTAGCAACTTTCCAAGATTATACAAGCAATGTTTAATGTGTCCCTGGTTTTTGGGCTTTTGACCCCCCCAATAAATTTTGCCTTTTTTCAGATTTCTTGTGCTGCAAAGTTGAGATGCAGTTGAGTATTGAGTAGATGTTACAAGGAGCTGAGAGCTGCAGGGGAAGAAAAATTTAGTGCTGCTTATGCTGAGTCAGCTTGCATTGTTAAGTAGCATAACAAGTTGTGTACTTGCTTTTGATGCAGAAGGCTGTGGGTTCTACTCCCACAAGAGGGTGGATGCTGTCATACTGAGAATGTCCTCCTTGGTGAAGATACTAACTATGAGCCTGTTATCAGTTTGCCATCCATTTCCTCTTGCAATATTACTAGCTTATCATTTTTTTAATGTAATATAGGCAATTTATTCCTCAGTGGCAACAGACACTTTATTTTTCGATGAAACCATGAAATATAAAGGTGTTTGCTAGCAGCAACCTCTTCATTAGTTACAGCTTTCTTTAATGTGGAATTATTTAGATGACCATTACTTCTTCAGAGATTGTGCATATTTACTGATAATGGACTGTAGAATTGTGCATATTTACTGATAATGGACTGTAGAATTGTGCATATTTACTGATAATGGTGGACTGTAGAATTGTGCATATTTACTGATAATGGTGGATTGTAGAAGTCTGAGTAGACTTTTATGATGGAAATGTTCTGAACTGGGCAGTTTTGTCATTATGGGTGCATGCATTTTGTTTCATTGCTTACTGGAAAAATGTTCAAAACAAATTTAAAATGCCCTCTAACAACTGTACTGTATTGTACAAGGAATATAATTTAGTACAATCAGGAAGGTGTATCAAAGAGCACATGTATGTTTCATATGCAAGGGGGCCTATGATTTGAAAACAGCCCAAAATTAATCTTTATCTGCCACTGGCAAAATGTATTTTCTTTGAATGTGGGTTTCAATGCTGTTTCAATGAATGTGAGTTTCAAGGGCAGAGAAGTTTTAATGCTAAGTTTGTTTTCATTGTGAGACTGCATTGCTTTGTTTAGCAGATGTCTTAGTGTGTGTGCTGTAAAATGCAAAATAAAACTTTCAAATGAAATTCAAATCATCATAGAAGTAAAGCAGTATGCACATTAGTGTTTATGGTAAATGGGGTGAAATAGCCAAGTAATGGATAATTGGAATGGCTGCAAAGGCTCCATTCAACCATGATTTTGTGAGGGGGAAGGGCGACAAACTCAGACAGGCCCAGCTGAACTATACCTCCCAACTGTCCAGTTTTTCAAAGACTGAATAGATTTTTGCTTCTTATTTTTGGTTTGTTCCTCATAAAATTTGTAGTTTTCTGGCAAATTGTTTAGGAATTAAGTCACTAAATAATGATACACTGAGTTTCAGACTTCATAACCTTCAGAAAAATGCATACTAAAGTAAGACCTGTTATTCTATCAACTGTCTCAGTTTATACAAGAGCAATTTTTAGTACTGTTTATATGTTCCCCAATATATTTGGCCTTGTTCAGATTTATTACATTAACAGGTTGAGAGGTACATGCAAATAAATTGCTTTATAGAACTAGGCATAGCCAACCTCTCAATTGTCCCCGATTTTGGCTCAAAATGTTGCTCTTCCCCCTAATAATCCCACTGCAAAATAGCAATTTTGGAAGAAAACATAGAGGGTTTACAATTAAGAAATAAATGTAATAATCAAAGTTATAGATTACTTGAAATGCATGTAGAGTCTTTTATTTTGTCAGCTGCTCAAGTTAGCAGTACTAATATTAAAGTGTCCCTTCTTTGACAGGTTCCCAGCTGTATTTTGTGGCTATTTTATATTTTTGCATCACATTTTTGGTCCATTTTTCATAAAATTGTGTTTTTTTTTTGGCAAACTGGTGACAAATCATTAAAGACTGAAGTTAGAAAATAATGACAGACATTTGAGTTTCAGATTTCATACCCTTCAGAAAATTCATACTAACACAAGACCTATTCTATTATCTTTCTAAGTTTATAAGAGCAATATTTAAAAATTGTCCTTATTTTTGGGCCTTTATCCCACTTCTATGTATGGCTTTGTCCAGATTTCTTGCTCTGAGGTTGACAAATGTGTCAGGGCCATCACAGTCAGCCAGAGACATTTCAAATTGTGACATACTTGTTGCACCCCACTCCCCCATGTAGTGACTCTGGATGTGTCCAAGCAAGGCAAGGAGTAGTTATGCAGTGTAAATGTGCAGAGTGTCCCCCCATCCAAGGTAGACAAAAGTACTACAGTGGCTTTTCATCTGTCCTTGATTTTGCAGAATGGTCTGGTTTCCATCATATTTTTGTACTGTTGATTTATGCTTATTACTCAGAAAGTGCCTGTTGCCCTATGTTTAAGTAGCAATGCTTTAATGACCATAAGGTAAGCTTGTCTGAGATCGTAAGATGCAAGTAAGCTTTAATAAGCATACTGTTAAAGAATTGCCAACATTGAAAGCTTTTCTGTTGTTGCCATGCAGAGAATACTTAACTAGATAATGTATAAGCCTTGGGTATTGAAATGCATATGACAGTATTTGTAATAAAGGACAGGATTACATTATTTTAAGAAGCTCATTACACTTGTTGGGGACTTCCAGTCATCTCTCCAGGCTTTACCCGTAAACTAAACAACATGCCAATCATGTGTGGTCCATAACCTGTATAGTAATCCTTTAAGCAATGTATCTTGAGCTTGTTTCTTGTTTACTTTTCATTTTTTACTTTGATCATGTTTTCCCCATGAAACAAGTAGATAGTTGTCAGGCAGCAGGTCTTTTTTGGATAAGAAACATTTTTACAAGTGGGGGGCATCACAGAGATTTTTACGTTCAGCATGTTACTTGGTACTTTAATAAAGCTGAATATAAATTATAATTAGAACTGCAGTGCAAGGAGAAGTGGTTTGAGTTGAGTGCTGCTTGTTTTTCTTATACTTGATTTTGACTGGCATTCTAGTAATGTATTTAAAAAGTAATTTATTTTTTCATGCCTCACAACCTTTTGTTTCCATCTAGATATTAAGTAAGCTGTCATGCAGCCAATGCATTGAAATATTTTTATTCTTCTACACTTATTTTTGTCTTGATTGGGCTCTCATAATGACGGTTTGGCACCCAGGGCAGCGTATTTAATTAAAGTTAGTTTTTGTGGTTTTGAGCATAGCTTCTCCCCTTTCTAGTTGGCCGTACCCCTTCCCATTGACCCCACCCATTCAGCTGTCTCCTGCAGCGCCCCTTTGATTTGAAGTCACCAACCGCCACTGATTTAAACTGGTAAAGTACAGTCACAGTATGTAATAAAAGTGTAAAGGAAAAATACTTAGAACCCTTTTGTGTATTTCCCAGCTCAGGAAGATCAGCCCTGGGATTCATTAATGGATATTTTCCATGCAGGAACAGTGTAGCCACTCCTGCATGGAAAATGGCTGCCTCATGATCCAGGTGCATGCTGTTTTGATGTGCATGAGTGGGCCTACACTGTTCCTGCACGGAAAGCCATGTAGGATGCTAATCAGCTCATTTGCTGGTAAAAAAACATGCAAATGAGCTGATTGAGCGATCTTGCAAAGAGGCTGGTCTACATGCAGGAACAGTGGTATTTGCAGAAATGTAGTTGGTTACTAAACAAATACATTTCTGCAAATAAACAAATGAAGCCCTGACAGCGCCCAAAAAAGCATGCATTAAATACATTGGGCATGCCAATGGCCAAATATATGGCCATTGGCATTTATAAAAGCCCAATATGTTAAAAAATAATGTTTTACGTATTGGGAAGCGGTGCGCAAATGGGATGGTGGGGAAAATAAAAAAAAAGGGAAAAGACAAGTGTAGGGGAAATCTGCATTTTGCCATGATAGTCAATGGCATGCAGAGGGAAAACAACGGCAGGGAACAGTGGTTGCTAAGGGGGAAGGCTCATGTGTAGTGCAGTAACTAGGGATTAAGGCAGTGAGGTATATTAATGAGGATCTTATACTGAATCACAAATTTCTTCTAAGTGTCACACTGCACCTAACAATGTAGGTGCTCTAACACCACCGTGTAGACAGGAGGAGCAACTAAAATGAAAAGGGTGTGTGTCATGTTTGCTGTAAGCACATTGGAGCTCTGTTGACCGTGTTTGTGCTTAGCTAAGCACAGCTAAGTGATGGGATGTGACTGAGGCTGTATTGTCCTATTCCATGAACTGAGGAGTGTGTTCACGGGGTCCCCATTAATTTGAAGAAACTTTAGCTTGTCGAACTACAAAACGTCGACAGCTAAAGATCGAAATGTCCAAACTGTGAACGATCAGCTAAGTGAATGTTTTCCATGAAAAGAATTTGCTTGGCTGTTAACGGGAATTTTCCCTTTCCCCAATGTGGAGTGATCTCGGAGTTAGTATATTTAGTTAGGGGGTGTGGGGGGCACAGCCCCTCACATGGGGGGGTGTGGGGGGAAAAGCCCCCCACTTAATTCAGGTTGAAAGGTTTTTGTTTGTGTATGGGTCAAGTGAATTCTTTCCATGGGAAAAAATTCACTTAGCTAATCGTTCGCAGTTTGGACGTTTTGATCTTTAGCTGTCGATCTTTTGTAGTTTGGCAAGCTGAAATTTTGTCAAATTAATAGGGACCCTGTTCACAGCCATGGGAGGGCCATTTCTTACTATTTACATTAACTAAACAGGTCTGGGTGATGCTCCGGGGATTAAACAGGAAGGACATAGGAAAAATAAAAGGAAATAGTAGAACAAGGGAAATGCAGTACAAACAGCAATATGGGATACTACAACACACAATGGGCCATTGAAAGCACTCACTAATACAGTCGGCAGGTGGCTGCATAGCTGAAAATATGAGGAGATATACAAGAATAAAAAATAAAAAAATAAAGGGCAACAGCAAAATAAAGGAGAAATGAAGTAGAAATCACTAATATGAGATTCTTGCAGCTCACAATGGGTTAGGTAAAGCACACAATAATACAGCTGGCAGGTGGCTGCATAGCTGAAAATGGGTGGAGATGTAGAAAAAAATTAAAGGGCAACAGCAGAATAAAGAACTATGAAGTAGAAATCAGTAATATTGGACCCTTGCAACTTACAATGGGCAGGCAAAGCATATAATAATACAGCTGGCAGGTGGCTGCATAGCTGAAAATGGGAGGAGATGTAAGTAAAAAATAATTAAAAAAAAGGCAACAGCAGAATAAAGGCAGTTATGCACAAATTACCAGTAATGCCTCTAACACTCACAGTGGCCAAATCAAAGCCATGAGTAATATAGGTGGCAGCTGGAATGTATCACAGTGAGTCAATCACACAGGCAGCATCGGTAGCACCACAATATAAAATATAGAAACACCTTACAGTCTGGTTTGTCCCACAAACTCTGCACCATTGGTGTATACATGCAGGGGAATTTTAATTGGAAAAATGTTAGGGGCTGCCATTGCTTTGATCCATAAGTATGTGCCAGAGGCTGAGGGCGGAGAGGAGGATAATGCCAACAACAATCCCAGACTCAGGAGGAGGAAAAGAGTGTTCAGACCTAGGGTAACCTACCAGGGGCTACATGACCTGGAGATAGTAGAGAGCTACAGGGTGGACAGGGACATACTTCAGCAAATTGTGGAGCTGTGCTGGCCTCGCCTCACATCCAGAACGAACAGAGGGGAACCCATCCCAGTGGATACTAAGGTATGTGTAGCCTTAAGAATACCACCTACAGGTACTTTCCAAAGACCTACTGGGGATATCATGAGGGTGTCACAGGCATCTGTATCCAGAGTACTCCACGAGTACCAAATCCCTGTGACCACATATACTTCCCCAACACCCGTGAGGAACTGACCAGCAATATGTGCCTCTCCCACCATGTACCTGGTGGCACTGGGTACCATAGACTGCACATACATCCACATCAAAACACCACCTGGTGAGCAGGGTAGGGTCTACATAAACTGCAAGGGCTTCCCCTCCATCAACTGCCAGGTTGTGTGCAATGCCCTGGGCATTATCATGAATGTGTGTGCTGGCAGCCCTGGAAGTTATCACAACTCCCACATCTGGCATTCCTCACAGCTGTATCAGGTTTTTGCTAGGGGGGACATCCCATATGGCCATCTGGTGGGAGCTGTTGGCTATGCACTGGAGCTGCGGATGATGACAGCCATCAGAAATGCACACACACCCATGCAAGAACACCATAATGAGGCACACGCACAAACTAGGATCATTACAGAGCATGTGTTTGGGATGCTCAAGTCACGGTTCTGCTGCCTGGACATATCTGGTGGAGTCTTGCAGTACTCTCCACTCACATGTGCACACATGTTCATAGTATGTGCATGCTACACAATATGATCCTGCAGAAACAGCTGTAGCAGGAGCAGGATGTGGAAGTGCCACACAGCCCCCCACCATTGCCAAGGTCCCCACAGGCACAGAGGCCCTGTAGGCAGATAGAGGCATGCCAAGTATGGCCTGGCCTTGGGAAAGAGGCAATGCATAGCACACACACTGACACTGTAGGCACTCAGGGACTGACACCTCTCTCTACTCGCTCACACAGTAAAAAGGGATTACACACACATCACACTACCTGTAACTTACCATGTATTGGCAGTGTACTGTGTACATCCAACATAGGCAACCCTCAAGCTCCGTACACACAACTGCCACAGGCACAAGGTAAGTGAGTTACCTTAACAGTAAATTAATGTATCAGTTTGTTCTGCTAGCATATGTATGGTATTGTTACATGCATGCAAGGGAATGGGGTGAACTACTGGGATAATAGCAAACAACTAACAGCTATGTGGGACACCAGGAAATGTTTGCCCAATACTGGCCTCCCAACATTATGCAGTAGTGTGCAAGGTGGCAAATCCCACTGCAGTATATGTGTGGGGCCAACTAACTGGTGGGGTCATAGCTCACAGCCATGGATCTCAGTGTGGGGTCCCATACTCACCCCTCAGACCCACACAGCAAGTCAGCTGTAGAAAACCAGAGAGAAATGTCTGGAAAAGCTCCACAAATGGCAGCAATGTTGAATCACCCTCTACAGACCCACACAGTCATAGCACAGCAGGTCCCACAGCTGTAGTAAGGCTCTGAAGGGTAACAAGTCAGACATGCAAATGTATGCCATTACAATCTCACCTGTGCTCTTTACTGATATGCCTCTAGTCCCCAAGACAGGGCACAATAGTATGGTAAATGGAATCAAAATGTAAAGCAAATATCAGCACAATCTCTGCAAATGTCTACAGTTGACAGGTGTGCCCCCCATATACCCACAGAAATGCAGTAACATGTATGTTTGCAGGGAAATAGCAGCATAACACAGATTGGTAGGGCTGTCCCAATACACATGAAAACATGTTGCATGTGCTCAATATGCAGGGGTCAATGAGCTATGTCCATGTGTGGTCAATACTGTCAGGATTTGGCCAGCATGTTCTCCTGGCTGTCATCTTGTACTGCCCTAGGTACAGGCTGTCTGTCACAGGGCCATGTGCAGATAACTGCAGTGCCAATGATTATGCATGTCAGCGACACCTATTGCTCTGTCACTAACATACCCGAAAGTTACAGTGCTATGTGGAATATACTACACATATAATGGACTTCTTGAGGGATGTGTAGCCGAGGTGCTAGGGCTTTTGTGAATAATCATGCTTCTTGGTACTGTTGCCAGAAGTCATCGTCAATATGGCTTTTTTCCTTGTTTTATGTCTGCTTTTGTATATAATGGGCATGCCTGCACGTTACAATGCAGTCTGTACCCACACCCATAACACCAAATCTCTGACAGGAACATGTCTGAACAAGGGCAGAAGTAAATGTGGAACAAAGGCACAATGATAGGCATGTGTGGTAAATATTGCCCTGACATACTGAGAAAGTTGATAGGGTGAGGGATTTACAGTAGTGGGAATTGTCTGAAGGTTATGTAGGCTGACACAGTAATGTCTATCAATATTTTGTAATATCACTCTTCAATTATACTGAAATAACTTGCCATAAAAACACATCTGTATGCAGACTGGACAAAACCTCTAGCCAAACACCCAGACAATCTGCCAAAAAATGTAAAGCAGACAGGTATGGCCACACCGGGATATCACATCTCATGTTACACAGATACCACAGAAGCAGAAGATCCCCAGTCAGTATATCAACAAGTTGCTGGACTATAACTCAACTGGCTGTAGCCACACCTCCCAACTGGCCTTGTTGGGCAAGAATGTACATTGCTGCCATTATAATAACAGTCTATGCATCATACGACTAGTATTCCTCTGGTAAAGCACTGTGACGATTTGAGGATGTCTGACACTAGGTAATGACACAATACATTGCACTGTCAGAATACAGATATGTCAGAAAATGTCTGCCAACAAACCATTACCCCAAGGAAAGTCCTCTTTACCTCTGAGAGGTATGTCTGTAGCACACAAAACCCTGGACCAGAGTACACTTATCTCTGGAATGGAGTCTCACTCTAACTATACAAGGTTGCACTGGGCATGCTCCTATACTTAGAGAAGCACAGGACATTTTGGAATGGAGTCCCACGCTAAGTATACAAGGTCACACTGGGCATGTTCCTACATGTAGAGAATTACAGGACATGTTGGAACCTACATTGGTCTATATGACTATATTGTGTAGATATATCTGTACATATAGACAGCTATGTACACCTTAACTGTCCCTACACACACACACCAGACAGAATTACCCCCAGCTAGCTGTAGGTGGCCCATATGTGATATATCCGCATATGTTGTGTGTGACTCACATGCAGACATATATGGCCAACTGATAACTAAATATGTCAAGCATACACACACATAGATGTGGGGAAGTGAGAGACAGACAGTGATAGACAGAGAGACACAGGGAGACAGACACAGCATCTTGGGTCACACACATGGGTACCCTGAATGCCATACAGTGATGTCCAGTTGTGGACAGTTGCATACTGGTTTTAAACAGTGACACATACAAGCATAAAAGGTGAGCCCCATTGTGTATTAATACTGAGGTTGGGGTATTAAAATTACATCACCTGTGTGTATGTGTCTCTGTAGGTCTAAGTATTAGCAGACTGTTCCCACTCAATACACTTCACAGTGCCCAGCTGCACAAGATCTGGTGCTGTCATTCACATTAGAAGTGCCATTGGACACCTGCTACACCTATAAGCTCTGTAGTGTGCGTGTGATAACTGCATAACACTATAGTACAAGTAACTATTTAGGTATGAGATCAAAACCCAATACTGGCAGCTGTGTGTGTGACAGTTGTGTGTGCAAGACTGAGGGATTTGTTTGTTTATAGGTGAAACAGTTTTATGCCATTCTAAACCACAACATTTCCCACTGCCCCACTTTATCAGGCCAGATAATGCCATTCCCTTTATCAGCAACTTTGGCCAACTGTCAGCCCAGTAAGTGCATGTGATAAATGCCTAACAGTGTAGTAGAAATAACTAGTTAGTCATGGGTTCTACTCTGATCTCATTCCCCATATTAGTACATTTGGCCAGCTGTCAGCTCTGTAGCATGTGCGATAACTGCATAACACTATGGTACAAATAACTACTTAGGTAGGGGTTCTACTCTCACATCTGGCAAATGTGTGTGTATAAGTGTGTCTGGGTGTAGGACAAAGTATTTTGATAAGTTTAACACCCACTGCCCAACTTTATCGGTCTTGCTGATGTCATTTCTCTTATAGGTTCATAAGTGTGTAGTAGGCTAATGGCCCAGGAGCCTTTACAAGCCTAGCCCATAGAAGGGCCCTGCCATTGTGCCACCCAATGTTACTTCCCAGTTCTTGTATCAAGTAGGACCACTGCAGTGATCCTTGGGTTGAACTGTCTATTACCCATCCACTCATCAAAATTTCTGTGAAACTGGGTCAGCTAGGTGCTCTGCATGACATGTATGGGAAGTGTATTCCAGGGCATGTGCAGTCTCTTGGTGAGGGACCTGTCCCACCAGCATGTTGTGGTGATTGTGGTAATGAGGTAGAAGTCTCTGCACTGTGGGGTGTGCAGGGATTGGGATGTCTTTATATGTAGCATTTCTAAAAGAGCTGGGTCAGACATGGCTTTGTAAGTCAAGCACAGATAGCCTCTAAGTAGGTGATATGACATAGAGACTAGGTGGAGTCTTCTGAGTCTGTCTGTGTAGGACATGTGGTTAATGCCTAGGAACCTCTTTGTGAGGTACTTCTGTGGCCTCCCCAGCTGTTGCAGGTGTCTAGTGAGGTACATGCCAAATGGGCCATAATACTTGATGAGTGGTCTAATGAGGGGAGAGTAGACAGAAATGATTACCGCTGTCTTCCTGGATCCAAAACCCTTGGTAATGTGATGTGCCACATAGAAGGAATTCCTGACCAGAGGTTTATAGGTAAGTACTAGGCTAACTGTCCTTGTGGGCCATTTTAAGCCTAACCAATTTCTCTTAAAGGTAAGACTCAAACCCTGTACCTTGTGTCTGAAAGGTAAACACAGTAACAATTATGCCAATCCCTCCCTTGCCCACAGTGACAATGTGGTGTTTGAAGGAGAAGTTGCTGTCAGCCTGTGTCCCCACATCTCTTATAACACCTACAGTGTTCATTGGGCTCACATCGATGTGGTACTTACTGGGAACTGAGTGTTTTACCAAAGGGGATGATGATGCATTTTGTGGTGTTAAGCTTCTGGCCATTGTTTTCACACCACTCATTGGCTCAGTGAGGCTTTTCTGTAGGATGCCTGCATCACTTGTGGTGTTAATGATGGCTCCCAGCTTGCAGTCCTCTGTGAACTTGGTCAGCCAGAGTTCCTCTGTGTTGGGCTGGATGCCTGAGAAGTAGATGCTGGACAGGAGACTACCCAGTACTGATCCCTGTGGGACTCCAATTTTGACTGCTTGGCAGTCTGACTTGGAGTTTGCCACTGTCACACTGTGTGTTCTGTGAACCAATTTGCAACCCACCTACTGATATAGAGGTTGATGCCTAGTTTGTTGTGTTTATCAATAATTCCTGACTAAGGAATGGTATCAAAAGCCTTGGCCAGATTGAGTTAGGCTGAATGCAGAGCCTTATCACCATACACAGCCCTGGTGACTCACTCAAAGAAGTCAACCAGGTTGAGCAGGCATGATCTGCCATTCATGAAGCCAAATTGTGTGGGGTCCAGATTTAGGAGATTACCTATATCTTTGACAATCAGGTCCCTGATGATGTGGTCCATACCTGTACATTGTAGACTCATCAGGCTAATTGGCCAATAATCCCTAGGATCTGTAGTAGCTACTCCTTTATGGAGATGGATGACTGTAGCAGTGCACCATTTTGGAGGGACAAAGCCAGAGGTGAGGCTGTGACTGAGCAGGGCACACAGATGTGGTGCCAGGTCTCTTTGTACATCACGTAGAATACAGACATGGATATGTTTGGGTCCCATGGAAGCCGTGTTCTTGGCTGTGGACAATGCAGGTCTAACCTGGGCTGTAGTTATGCTGGGTGCCTGGCATTCATTTGCCATTGTGATTGTTTCATTAGGGGGGGAGTAAGGGGTAAGGCTGGCACTGAATGTATTGGCAAAACTGTTGCAAATATCTGTTGGCTCAGGATATGAGTTAGCATTGTGCAGTAACTTACAGCACTTGTGGGTATTGCTGTGGTGGTTGTTGGTATAACTATCAAAGGCTTTTGTGATTGTTGTCAGTGTCTGCTGCAATTCTGCCTTCATAGCTGGCTGTAGATGATTCCATGAGGGATCTCAAGTTGTTGCTGAGGCTAATAAGGTGGTTACCAGTGTTGGGACACCACCTTTTTCTGCAACAGTGTATTCCTTCTGTTGTACACTTTAGTAATGGCAGGGGACCATCACATTGGCTTCCAGTGTTTGGAAGACAGCATCTTGGTTCTGTTGGCTATGGCTATTACCATGCATTCATGTACATGTTTGTACAATGCATTTGTGCATGAGTCAACAGTCATGCAGCTATCTTCCATTGGCATGAGTGCAGTGAAGTCATCCACCCCTGATTGTATGACTCCAAAATCAGCTTTGGATAGTTTTTTCAAGGTGGTTACCATTGTGGTGGGGTGTGTGTGGGTGAGATGTAGATTGCTATGGTGATTACGTCATGTTTGGAAATGACCAGGTAGAGATTGACTACTGTTGTCTTGAAATGGCCCTATATGTAAGTAAGCAACACAGGTCAAGGCTGTCGCATCCTCTACTGGGTGGTCAGTATGAACTGGTTTAGGGTATTGGAACTGATGAATTTCAGGAAGTGTTTGACCAGTCTATTGGTGCTTGACTACTTTTCCCAGTTGACAGATGGGTATTTGAAGTCTCCTACTATGTCAGTGCTGGGTTGGACCTTGATAGATGCCATGGTGTTAAGGAATTTGGATTGACAGTGTAGGGACATGGATGTGGACCCATAGCAGACTATGACCTGGATTGCAGTATTACCCAAAGTCAGTTGTACTTGAAGTATCTCAAATGCATTATGCTGGGATACTAGTCTGGAGGTGTGCATATCTGTTATGAATATGGAGACACCCCCACCTGTGGAGCGGTGGTCCATGTTTTGGGGCTGACAGCTGTGGAATGCATCATAGCCTGTTAGCGCAGGGCTGCTGTCTGCTGCTGTAAACCAGCTCTCCGTTATAGCACAACTGTCAATGTTTCCATTTTGAGGAGTGCTTTGAGTGACTGCATCTTGAGAGTTAGATGTCTACTGTTGAGCAACATGACCCTCAGATTGCATTCATATCTAGCTGTTACAGTGGTAATGTGATTTGGAACACTGCCTAAAAAGGCACTATAGGGGTGCCAATAGACTTAGCCAGTACCTGGAAACCCAGGGGTAACAGATGCAGGTCATCTATGGCAAGGCATTGTGGTCTGTCAATCATGTTATCATAAGCAGAGACAGACGGGATCCCCTGAGAATGACAAACAGTACGTAAAACAATGTTGAAGCCAATCATTTGTTGATAGTACTGCAGCATCATTCCGGGTGACGGTAGTATAGTGCTCATGGCTACTGTCATATCTGCCTGGGCCACATAATCCATAAGCTCAACCATGTCTCTTGTCATGTAGTCCAGGGAGGTGCATCTCAGGGCATTCACACCCCCACATGGATGATGACAGAGTGCTACTTGTAGTTGTCGTGGAGTGACCTGACTGGGTGTGTCATGTGCTGGATGCTGGCATGCGACAGGCAGCTGGCTGTTACCTTCTCCATAATCAACCTAGTAAGTCAGACATCTGTATGCCTCAGTATTGAATCACCCATGATTACTGTATTGGACAAGGTGGTTAAGCTTTAGGGGCTTAGGTTGAGGGGCACACTGTCTAGGTGACATATGTCTCCTTTGGCATGTGCTGTGTTGTGGTGGCTGAGTGAGTGTCTGTCTTGCTGGTCTGTGCTGGTGGGGTAAAAGTCCATTGAGTGCCTCTGTGAAGGTGGGTGAGTGGTTTGTGAGTGCATGTCAGGGGTGTGATAGTGGGTGTGGTTGCAAGCTATGTGTTCCACATGGTGTGGTGCAGGTGTTGATCTTATCCTCTTGACCAGCTAGTCCAGTCTTCACTGGAGAGTGCATATTTCCAAATTTGGTGAAATAGGGGTAACTCTCACAAATCTGAGTGTTTGGAGTTTAGAGGAGAGGGGTATCTGTGTACATGAGGCAGTAGCAACAGTGCCTCAGAATGGCCAAGTGCACCAGGTTAATCAGTGAAAGCACAGAAAACTGCACTTCAATCATGCCAGGAGGGGTGGTCATGACTACTAAGTACTGGGGCTAAGTCCGTGAGGAACGATTACTGCTGATGGCTCCCAGATGTGCTACACAATAACCTGTTGAAGTGCAAAGCTATTATGCTATTTGAAGTGCAAGTGAGAAAGAACTAGCAAGATCTGAGGGAAAAACTGAAGGCAGACTTTCTGCCACCTGTAATACGTTACCTCCGCTGTGCAGTTATCAGCACCTTTAGCCAGTTGTTAGTCTCATAAGCTCTGTAGCACATGCAGTAACTGCATTACACTGTAGTACAAAAAACTCAATAGGCAGGAGTTCTAATCCCAATGCTGGCAAATGTGTGTGTGTGTGTGTGTGTGTGTGTGTGTGAGAATCATATGCTGTGTGTGTGTGTGTGTGTGTGTGTGTTATACCATTTTGAGTAGTGTACCACCCTTTACATTTCCCCTCACCCTAATTTACTAGCCCTGGTGATGTCATTAACCTTACAAGTACCTTTGGAGAAGGTGAAATTGAATAAGCCCCTTGGTGCATCTGAAAACTGTGTAACACTATAGTAGAAATAAATAGATAGGCAGGAGTTCTAATCTCAACACTGGCAAGTGTGTGTTATACTATTTTGAGTTGTGTGCCTCTCTTTACACTTCCCCTCACCCTAATTTACTAGTCCTGTTGATGTCATTCACCTTAGAATTACCTTTGGACTAGGTGAAATTGTATAAGCCCTGTGGCACGTCTGATAGTGTAACACTATAGTAGAAATAACTAGATAGGCAGGAGTTCTAATCTCAATACTGGCAACTATTTGTGTGTGAGAATCCTATACTGTGTGGATTATATCATTTTGATTTGTGTACCATACTGTAAACATCCCATCACCCTACTTTACTAGGCCTGTTGATGTCATTCACCTTAGAAGTACCTTGGGATTAAGAGAGATTATGTAAACTCCATGGTGCATCTGATAACTGCATAATACTATAATAGAAAAAAAAACTAGATAGAAAGGGGTTCTGATCTCATTACTGGCAACTGTGTGTATGTTTGGCTGATACCATTTTGATTGGTGTACCATCCTTGCCTGTTTACCACCTCCCGATGACATTACTGTATATAGCATGGTAATGGCATCTGCCTCACATGCAGCATGCTAAACCATTGTGCAGGTCATACCAGTCCTCTGTACAGATGTCTATGGAATATCCAGATGTTTAGGTTCATAGGTTCATAGGTGTGTACTAGGCTAATGGACATGGAGCCTTTACAAGCCTAGCCCATAGGATTATGCTGGCATCATGCCACCCGACATTAGTTCCCAGTGCCTTTGTTGAGTAGAGCCACTGGAGTGATCCCTGGGGTGCATTTCTATTTCCCAGCCATTCAGCAATATTTCTCTTGAAGGGGGTCAGTGAGGTGCTTTGTTTGACATATATGGGAAGTTTATTCCATAGCATGGGCAGTCTCTGGGTTATGAGCCTGTCCTTCCAGCATGTTCTGTTGATTGTGGTAATGAGGTTGTGGTCTGTGGAGTGTGTGGTGTGGAGGGATTAGGATTTCTTTAGATGTAGCATTTCTAATAGAGCTGGGTCAGACATGGTCAAGCACAGATCACCTTTAAGTAGGTGATATGAGACAGAGAATAGTTGGAGTTGTTTCAGTCTGTCCATATAGGATAACTGTTTAAGGCCTAGGATTATCTTTGTGAGGTACTTTTGTGGCCTCCCCAGTTGTTGCAGGTGTCTAGTGAGGTACATGCCAAATGGGGCTTTGTACTCGATGATTGGCCAAATACGGGAAGAGTAGATGGAGACAATGACCTCTTTCTTCCTGGATGCAAAACTCTTAGTAAGGAGATGTGCCACACAGAAGGACTTTCTGACCACAGTGGCAATGTGGTGGTCAAAAGAGAGGTTGCTGTCATCCTGTGTCCCCAGATCTGTTATATCAACTTCTGTGTTCAGTGGACTACCATCAATGTGATAATTTATAGGAACCAAGTTTTTCCCAAAGGGGATGATGACACATTTTTTGGCATTGAGCTTAAGGCCATGGTTCTGACACCAGTCATTGGGCTCAGTGAGGTCTTTCTGCAGGATGTCAACATCACTTGAGAAGTTAATAATAGCTCCCAACTTGCAATCGTGTGCAAACGTTGTCAACCAGAGTCCCTTTGTGTTGGCCTGGACTTCAGAGAAGTAGATACCAAACAGGAGAGGACCCAGGACCGACCCTGTGGGACTCCACTCATGATTGGTCAGCAGTCTTACTTGGAGTCAGCTACTTTCACACTGTGGGTTCTATCTGTGAGCCAATTTGCAACCCACCTAATGATATAGGGGTTGATGCCTAGCTTAATGGTTTTTCATGGATTCCTGCAAGGAGAGTAGTATCAAAGGCCTTGGCAAGATCAAGGTAGGCTGTATGAACCACTTTGCTGTCATCTACAGCTCTGATGACTGACTCAAAGACGTCGACCAGGTTGAGCAGGCAAGACCAAACTTTGTGGGATCCAGAGTTTGGAGATTTCCTATATCCTTGTTTATTAGGTCCATGATGATATGTTCCATAGCTTTGCATATCAGACTTGTCAGGCTAATGGGGCAATAGTTCCCAGGGTCTGTAGTTGCTCATCCTTTGTGGAGAGGGATGACTGTAGCAGTGCACCATTTGATAGAGACAACACATGAGGTGAGACTTTGATTGAACAGGGCACACGGGTGTGGTACCAGTTCACTCTGTAGTTCATGTAGAACACAGCCAGGGATATTGTCAGGTCCCACAGAAGCTTTATTCTTGGCCTTGTATAGTGCTGTTTTAACCTGTGCAGTAGTAATACTGGACACCTGGCAATCTACTGGTATTGTGATTGGTCTTTTTGGGGGGGAGAAGGGTAATGTTGGCACTGAATGTGACGGCCAGTATATTGACAATATCTATTGGCTTGGCATAGGAGGTACCATTGTGCAGTAGCTCAGAGCAAATCTGGGTATTGCCATGGAGATTCTTTACGTAACTATAGAAGGCCATGTGGTTGTCTTTACTATCTGCTGCAACTCTACTTTCATAGCTAGCTATAGAGGATTTTGTGAGGGATCTTAACCTTTTGTTGAGGCCGATAAGGGAGATTTTCCAGTCTTGGGACTTCATCTTATTCTGCATTAGTTCTTTTTTCTGTTGTAGAGTATGTTTATGGCGGGTGACCACCAGATCGGCTTCCTTTTTTGGAAGAGAATGTCTTGGTTCTATTGGGTATGGCGAGATCCATGTATTTGTGTACGTGTTTATACAGTGTATTGCTGTATGATCCAGCAGTCATGCAACTATTCTCCATTTACATGGGTGCCATGAAGCTAGCCACCTCTGTTTTAGGAACCCAAGGTTAGCTTTGGATAAGTTTTTCATGGGGGTTACCTTTGCAGGGGGGTGGGTAGGGTGGGAATTTCCAAGGTGATTAGTTTATGGTCAGATCTAATCAGGGAGGAGTTAATTATTGGTGTAGAGCAATGGTCGCCCATGTTAGTAATGATCAGGTCAGGGATGTTGCTACCTCTAGGGGTATGGATGAGCTGGTCCAGGGCATTGGAATTAATGAATTCCAGGAAATCATGGGCAAGTGTATTGCTACATGAGTAGTTTTCCCAGTTAATGGAGGGGTAATTGAAGTCGCTCAGTATGAGAGTGTTAGGTTGGACCTGAATATTCTCCTGGGTGCTTAAGAACATGGAGTGTGGGTCTTGGGACATGGTTGGGAACTTACAGCAGGCTATGGCCTGAATCACTGTCTTACCCAATGTTAGCTGCACCTGAAGTATCTCTGATATGTTATGTTGGGCTACCAGTCTGGAGGTGAGCGCATCCTTAATGAATATGGAAACACCACTGCCTTTGGAGCTTTGGTCCAAGTTCTTGGGCCGAAAGGTGTGGAATGAGTTATATCCTGGTAGTGCAGGGGTGCTTTTTGCTGCTTTGAACTAGGTCTCTGTTAGAGCACAAATGTCAATGTTCTCCATTTTAAGGGGTACTTCGAGTGAGTGCATTTTGAGATTTATACTTCTAGCATTGAGCAGCATGATCCCCAAATTGGATTTATTTGTAGCTGTCATGGTGGTAATTTGGTCTTTGGAACACAGCCTATAAAGGCACTATAGGGGTGGAAAGAGCCTTGGCCAGTATCTGGAAACCCAGGATTGACAGATGCAGGCCATCTCTGGCAAAGCATCGAGGTCTGTCAATCATGTTATCCCAGGCAGACAGACACTGTAGCCCCTTGGAATGACACCAGAAACTTAGCCAATTGTTGAAATCAATCAGTTACTGCTTGTACTGTGGTATCATTCTGTGTGATGGTAGGATGCTGCTCAGGGCTAGGGTCATACCTGCCTGGGTTACATAATCCGAGAGCTACTCCGTGTCTCTTTTCATGTAGTCCAGGGAGGTGTGTCTCAAGTCATTCACACCTACAAGTACAATGACAGAGTTATATTTGTACCTGTTGTTGAGGGACCTGAGTGCATGCATTATGTGGTGGATCCTGGTACCTGACAGGCAGCTGACTGTTACTTTCTCCTTATTCAACCTAGTGAGTGGGACATCAGTGTGCCTCACTATCGAGTCACCTATGACTAATGTGTTTGGCATGCTGTTTTGCCATATGGGCTTTGGTTGAGTGGCACACTGTTTAAGATAGTTATGTGTCTCATGATCGGTGCTGTGTTGTAGTGGTCAAGTATGTTTCTGCCTTGGAGGCCTCTGCTGATTGGGTATATTTGTAATGAGAGCCTCCGTGAAGGTGGGTGTGTGGTTTGTGTTTTTATGTGAAGGCAGTACTGCCGTGTGCTTTTGGAGGGCTATGTGTTCCATGTGTTGTGGTGCAAGTGTTGACCTTCTCCTGTTGACCAGGTATTCCAATCGTGGCTGGAGAGTGTATGGCTTCCAATTTGGATATATAAGTGCAGCTCTCACAAGTCTCAGTGTTGGGAGGTAAGAGGAGAGGGTTGTCAGTGTAGATGAGGTAGTTGCTACATTGCCTCGGGATGCCCAAGTTCACCAGGTTAATAGAAGAACTGACCTTTAGACATGCTTAGAGGGGTGGGCATTAATAATAAGTACTGGAGATGTTTCCTTGTAGAACATTTAGTGCTGGTAGCATTTTTGTGTGCTACAATAATTGCTACAAGAAGACTGGTAAAGTGGTAGACTAATAAGCTAGTAAAAGTGCCAGAGAGGAAAGATCTAGCAGATCTAAGGGAACAACTGAAGAGCAGACTTTTTGGCACCACTCAGACACTTACAAACAGTCCTGGATACATCAAAGCTGTATCTGGACTAGACTACTTACAGGAAAGGCAGGAAACAAGCTTAGACCTTTTTTTGGCAAACTATATGTGGTCTGTGTCCCTTAATGCCCATGTATGTGATTGGCCACAGTGAGTGTAGTGACACACATGTCAGCATCATGCATCATACCTGCCTGAAACATCATGCTGATACAATGTCTGCTACACTATCACTTGTCCAGGCTTGTAGGATCACTACATGATTCCACATCCTATGTCTGGTGGGTTATCTCACCATCCATGGAGGCATTCAGAACATTACATGTTGTAAGAGGTACTGTGTTATATCCCATGCACATAATCTATGTGGGGCATGTCATGTGTATGTAGTAGTACAGTACATAATGGTGGAAATGTAGGTTTATTAATCTGTGTATTGCCAACTGAGTTTATGTTACTGTGTGGACATCCCGTGTGTCAGTCCTTACTGTGTGTATGCAAAGGATATACCATTTTATTTCCCTGTTCCACTTGGTGGACTCAGGAATAGCAGCCTGCATTTAATTGCTGGAACCTGTGTTCTGAGAGACTGTCTTCAAGACTATCTGCAAATATACACAGCTGAGTATATATTTTTTGGTTATAGAGTTTGTTAATTGTTGCTTAGATTTCTGTTGAAACTGTTGTCTCACTGTTCTGAGAGACTGATCTGCAAATATACAGAGCTGAGTATATATTTTTTGTTTTTAGAGTTTGTACTGTTAGTTGTTGCTTAGATCTCTGATGAAACTGTTTTCCCCAACCCCCTCCCTATTTTTCGTTTGTAGTGTAAATTTGGTGGCTTTTGCAGTTGCCCGCCCCACTGTAGATTTGATCTGGGACACTCCCCCAGTCCCATCTCTTTACCACATTCTACCTAATAAACTCTTTCTGCACTTGCTTTTAGTCCTTTTTAATTTAATTGCATTTTTAAACTGTGTTTGGTCTAGTATTGCTACATACACTCAAGTGTGCTAGCTTGCACTGCATGCAAATTGTTTTTACTACTGTTTTTGCTACTTCTCTGTAAAAAAAAAAAAAAAAAAAAACTGTAAGCCTGTTTCCTACCTTTCCTGTAACTAGTGTTCCAGATATAGATTTGCTGTATCCAGGACTGTATGTAAGCTTCTGAGCCCCCCCAAGCCTTTCTGTGTTGGAGGGAAGCCTTCTAGCTTATCAGTGGGAGTAGTAAGCACTAGGTAACCTGTCTTCCACATAAGGAGTGGTTCTGGCCCAGAAATTGTAGTTATTGGCCGTTTGGGCAATCTCTTCCATCTCTCTCAACTTTCTGATTTGAAAGCCTGCATTTGCACTTGTTTCTGTCCTGTATCTTGTATAGTGCAGATACAGATTCTTAGTTTTAGCACTTAAATTTGCTTATTCATGCTCAGCACTTGTTCAGAACTTGTAAGCACTAAATAAGCTATTAATTACTATAGCACTCAATCTTCCTCATTACCTAGAGGAAAACAGTTTTTGTACTTACTTTTTTCACTTGCTTAGAGAAAAACAGATCTTGTACTCACTTTCCTCACTTATCTAGAGGAAAATAGTTTTTTATTCAGGCATGTCCAAGGGTCAGCTCCCAGTGTTCTCTCTTGTCTATCTGATGAATCTGGGCATCTTGAGGCAATGTAGAAATTGCCTCATGTACACAGACAACCCTCTCCTCCTACCACCCAACACTACAACCTGTGAGAGGTGCACTTATTTAGCCAAACTGGAGGTAAAGCTCTCTCCAACCAAGACTGAACTTAACAGTCATGAGGAGAAAGTAAACATTTGCACCACACCACACTCATCACATAGTCTCACTAAATCTACACCACCAAAATCCACACATAGTAACACAAAAACATTCACGGAGGCTCTCAATAATAATCTGTCTAAGCAACAGAGACCTCCAAAGCAGAAACGCAAGCAACCTCCATTCCCCAACACAACCCAAATGACACATAGCCCACAGACTCAGTGTGCTACTCAACCACAGCCAATAAGGCAAAACAACGTACCCAACACACTAGTCATAGGTGACTCTATAGTCAGGCACACTGATGTCCCACTCACCAGGCTAAACAAGGAGAAGGCTACTGTCAGCTGCCTGTCGTGTGCAGGATCCGCCACATAACCCATGCACTCAGGTCACTCCACAAGTACAAATATGACTCTGTCATTGTCCATGTTGGTGTGAATGACCTGAGACATACCTCCCTGGACTACATGAAGAGAAATGGAAGAGCTCTCCGATCTTGTAGCCCAGGCAGGTATGACCCTAGCCATGAGTAGCATTCTGCCATCACTCAGAATGATACCACAGTACAAGGACAAAATGATTGACTTCAACATTTGGCTAAGCTTCTGGTGTCATTCTAAGGGGATCCAGTATCTGTCTGTTTGGGATGACATGGTCGACAGATCACGATGCTTTGCCACAGATGGCCTGGATCTGTCACCCCTGGGATTCCAGATACTGACTAAGGCTCTTGCTGCCCCTATAGTGCCTTTTTTCGGCAAGGTTCAAATAACAAATTCACCACCATAACAGGAACAGGCAAGCAAAAACTGAGGGTAATGCTACTCAATGCTAGAAGTCTAAATCTCAAAATGCACTCACTCAAAGCACTCCTTAAAATGGAGAACATTGATATCTGTGCAGTGACTGAGACCTGGTTCAAGGCTCCAGAGAGCACCCCTGTACTACCAGACTATAACTCATACCACACGTTTTGGCCATGTAACCTAGACCGAAACGCCAAAGGCAGAGGTGTGTCCATATTCATTAAGGATATCCACACCTCCAGGCTAGTTGCTCAGCATAATGCATCTGAGGTTATCCAAGTCAACTAACCCTGGGAAAAACTGCAGTCCAAATTGTTGCTTGCTACAGATCCCCCACCATGCCCCAGGATTCCCACTCATCTTTTCTTGATGTACTGGAAAATATTAGGGTTCAACCAAACACCCTAATAATAGGAAAATTCAACTACCCCACCATTAACTGGGAAAACTACTCGTGTACCAACTCCTTAGCTCAACACTTTTTGGAATTCATAAACTCCAATGCCCTGGATCAACATATCCACACCCCCACCAGGGGCAACAATATCCTAAATCTAGTCATTATCAACATGAGTGACCGGTGTTCTACACCTGAAGTCAAGTCCTCGTTGGTCCGATCAGACCATAAGCTAATCACCCTTCATATCCACATCCCACCCCCACCCCCCATTAAGGAAACCACAGGAAAAAATTTCTCCAAAGCCAACTTCATGCCTCTTAAGATAGAAGTGGCGAACTTCATGACACCCATGCAGATGGACAATACAGTTACAACTGCTGAATCCTACACAAATGTGCTCTATAAGCACTTACACGAGTGCATGGATCATGCTATCCCAAACAGAACCAAGATGCTATCCTCCAAAAAAAGGAAGCCAATCTGGTGGTCCCCTGCCATAAATAAACTGTACAACAGAAGGAAGAAACAATTGCAAAAGAGAGTAAAATCCCATGAGTGGAGGATCTCCCTGGTCAGCCTCAGTAAGAAGCTGAGATCCCTTATAAGATCCTCCAAAGCTAGCTACGAAAACAAAATCACCACTAATTACAAGGACAACCACAAAGCTTTCTATAGCTATGTCAAGAATCTCGATGGCAACACCCAGATCTGCTCTGAGTTACAGCACAAAGGCAAGAAAATTACAGAACCAACTGATATTGCCAACGTCCTGGCAGATAGGTTCAGTGCTAGCTTTACCCCCCCTCTCACCCCCTAAAGGGCCCATATCTATACAGGAAGAATGCAGAGTCCCTGTAATCACAACTACGCAGGTAAAAGCTACACTCTCTAAAGCCAAAAACACAGCATCCATGGGACTGGACAACATCCCAGGCTGCATTTTACACGAACTTCAGAACGAACTGGCTCCCCACCTAAGCACCATGTTCAATAATAGCCTCACATCAGGCTTTGTGCCCACAGAATGGTGCACAGCAACAGTTATCCCATTCCACAAAGGGGGAGCCACCACTGATCCTGGGAACTATCGAGCTATTAGCCTGATGAGCCTGGTCTGCAAGGCCATGGAACGTATCATCATGGAACTCATAAACAAAGACATTGGTAGCCTCCAAACTCTGGATCCCACCCAGTTCAGGTTTGTGAAAGGCAGATCATGCCTCCTGAACCTGATTGACTTCTTTGGGGCAGTCACCAAAGCCGTAGATGAGGGTAAGGTGGTTCACACAGCCTATCTTGACCTCGCCAAGGCTTTCAACACCATCCCCCATTATGGAATTATAGCTAAACTCACAAAACTAGGTATATATCCCTATGTCACAAGATGGGTTGCCAACTGGCTCACTGACAGAACCCACACTGTAAAGGTTGCAGACTCTAAATCTGACCTCAAAGCAGTGACAAGTGGAGTACCACAGGGTTCCATCCTGGGACCTCTCCTGTTTGGTATCTACTTCTCTGAAGTACAGGTTAACACAGAAGGCCTCTCGCTAATGAAGTTCACAGATGACTGCAAACTAGGAGCCATAGTCAAGTCCCCAAATGATGTGGACATCCTACAGAAGGGCCTCACTGAGACAGATGCCTGATGTCAGAGGCATGGCCTCAAGCTCAATGCCAAAAAGTGCAGTGTCATCCCCTTTGGTAAAAACTCTGTACCCATGAACTACTACATAGGCAGCAATCTACCTAACACTGAATGCGTGATAAGGGTCCTTGGGACCCAGGTGGACAGTAGTATCTTTTTTTGATAGTCACATCACCACAGTAGTCAGGAAGTCCTTCTACATGGCACACCTCATCATAAAAGGGTTCTCATCCAGGAAAAAAGTGGTCATTGTTCCCCTCTACTCAACACTCATTAGACCCATTATAGAGTACAATGCCCCTTTTGGAATGTACCTCACAAGACATCTGCAGCAGCTGGAAAGGCCACAGAAGTACCTCACAAAGAGGACTGCAGGCCTCAAACAAATGCCCTACACTGACCACCTCAAAAAACTCCAGCTTTACTCTGTAGCATATCACCTACTCCAAGGTGATCTCTGCCTAACATATAAAGCTATGTCAAACCCAGAGCTGTTGGTCATGCTACACCTAAAGAAATCCCAATCCCTCCAAGCTACACACTCTAAGGACCTAAACTTTTTCACCACAATAAACAAGGACATGCTGGAGGGATAGAGTCCTATCCTAGAGACTTCCCATACTTTGGAACAGGCTACCCATCTATGTCAAGCAAAGTTCTTCATTAGCACTCTTCAAGAAAAATCTTGATGAGTGGATGGAAATAGGAAATATACCCTGGGGATCACTTCTGTGTCTCTGCTCAACAGTGGCACAGGAAAATAACTTTCTTGAGTGGCGTAAGCCAGGGAACCTTTGGCTAGGCTCATGTAGGCCCTTGGGCCGATAGCCTAGTACCTACCTATGAACCTATGAACCAATGAATACATATCACAGACCTGGCATACACAGTATCATGCATGCCGTCATCAACTGCATCAGGGTTGA